>NC_053171.1:84536997-84861789 GCF_016835505.1 Polypterus senegalus
TGATCAGCTTGGTAACTGAATTTGAAATTCTTTAAATAGTGTTTACTCTTTATTTCCCATATTGTGGACAGGGCCTTCAATTAAGCTAGGTGTAGACCTCATAATATCCATTCCGAGAAGAACACCAATAACGAAACTGGCATCATGATGGGACTATCATTCCACCCTAACACTCTATCTCTCCCACAGATTGTCAAAGAAAGTTAGACCAAATTTTGCAGACTGATCCTTTCACAGGAGCCCTTTTTGCCTAACTCTCCAACCATCTACCCTATGCAAACTTTTTGTCCGCAGCTCACTACCCTGAGGACAGCCACATTCTTCACCAGGGGCTTCATGCATAAATGGTGCATACACACAGAAAAGTTGTGTAAGAACATTTCCATGTTCAAATCGCGATGTATAAAACCTACACTTGGCGTAAAGACACACACATTTCCATGGTACCTCATACCCTGTTGTACACAAGTTCTCCGCTCGGTTTTGCAGACTGGCAGCACCCAGCGTCAAAGCAGTGCTACTGTTCCTGTGTGGTTACTCTTTATTTTCCTGACATGGCTTTATAAATACACTGAAACTAACCGCATATTGTTTATTAGTGTAATGAATCTGATTGTAATTAACTTGAAACAATATAATGGTCCAGGGAATAGCCATAGTATTCCAAATACCATAACTAGGAACTAGGAAAAGAAAATCCGAACACATTTCTCCAGTTTTAATGTCACTACACTGGTTGCCTGTGTCATTCAGGATTGACTTTAAAATTCTGCTTATGGTTTATAAAGCCTTAAATAATCTCGCCCCATCGTATATATCGGAATGTCTGACACCTTATATTCCAAATCGTAACCTCAGATCCTCAAATGAGTGTCTCTTTAGAATTCCAAGAACAAAACTTAAAAGAAGTGCTGAGGCGGGCGACCTTCTGCTGCTATGCACCTAAAATCTGGAATAGCCTGCCAATAGGAATTTGCCAGGCTGATACAGTAGAGCACTTTAAAACACTGCTGAAAACACATTACTTTAACATGGCCTTTTTATAACTTCACTTTAACTTAATTTAACTTAATCCTGATACTCTGTATGTTCAATTCATCATAATAACTATTCATGGTGGCTCTAAAATCCGTACTGACCCCTACTCTCTTTTCTGTTTCTTTTCCGGCTTCTTTGTGGTGGTGGCCTGCGCCACCTCCACCTACTCAAAGCTTCATGATGCTCCAACAATGATGGATGGATTAAAAGGCAGAACTCTACGTGACCATCATCATCAAGCCCTTCCGTGAGAACCCTAAATCCAAAGAGGACTGTTTCATTTATATTAGGTAGAATGCCCAGAGGGGACTGGGTGGTCTCATGGTCTGGAATCCCTACAGATTTTATTTTTTCTCCAGCCGTCTGGAGTTTTTTTGTTTTTCTGTCCCCTGGCCATTGAACCTTACTCTTATTCGATGTTAATTAATGTTGATTTATTTTGTTTTCTTATTGTGTCTTTTATTTTTCTATTCTTTATTATGTAAAGCACTTTGAGCTACTGTTTGTATGAAAATGTGCTATATAAATAAATGTTGTTGTTGTTGATAACTGCTTTAGCATTGTTACTCTCACTGCACCTTTTTTTTCTTCTTTCAGCTTCTCCCGTTAGGTGTTACCACAGCAGATCATCTTTTTCCATATTACTCTCACTGCACCACTCGGAGTATTTATATCACTGTATCTGAGTGTGAATCACAGCAGCAGCTGATCGGAAAGAGAATTATCGGTACACAGCATCAAGCACATGCTGCTTCAGCCACGGCAAAACGCTTGAGAGACTTTCCTGTACGGACCTTGCGGTTCACAAACAGTTTTATTCCAAGAACTTTACACAATCAATCAGTCCATCAAGTGCTCCTTGTAGAAATGTTTGTACTTATAAGTACAATCACCTCACTGTACACTTGCATTACAGTTATAATATTGCACAATCTGAGCCACTTTATAAAGCGCGTATTTACATATGATGATGATATCGTTAAGATGAAATGCAGCAAAATATGTTGATTATATTATATAGATAAAACTTTAACTTCATTTAAATAATCTGTATTGTTAAGAATTAAACATGTGAGGACACAGTTCCGCAGCGCTAGCTAGTGCACGGATTGATCCTACCTTGCGCTGTATTCTTTCTGGGGCTGACGCGACACTGGAAGGATAGATGGATAGAATAATTAAACACGTACTATGAAGATATTTCAATGTTCCTTAAAAGTTTTGAAGAGTCGTCGTTGTAAGCTTACAATTGGCTTAGCTGATTGTGTGGCGATCGGGTATTTGGAGAAAGAAAAGTAAGGACAGGAATTTGAGGTTAGTACATTTGAAAGAGACAGTACTGCTGCAATAATTTCATTGAAGGTCGCACACAATCACGCACCATGTTCCCCTGTTTAATGACATGCTTTAACTCCTATCATCATGAAAAAGATATCACGTATACATCTCAGTATTTTAATTATTCAGAGAGCTGTAATATCATGAATGTAATGGATTCTGTGTCCAGTCAGAGGAAGAGAAAGCCCCGGAAGCACGTAGTGATTCACACACATATTGCACATTGAAGATCAAATACAAAACAAAGCATTTAACGTGCTACTTTAGTTACGATGGGATTTGAGAAACTAGTAAATTAAAAGATTTTAAGATGAAGTTTATGATGTTCTAGTTTAATGACAAAATAAACTATGTGATTAAAGTGGAAATTTCGAGATTGAAGTTAACATTTCATGCTTTTTTTCTACTGTGTGCCTTTTTTTTTCTCTGTACCCTAATAAGCTTTCATATGACACTCAGATGGTGGGCTATGACTCGCCTTTTCACGGCGACTTTGATATGTGAAAACTTCTTTTTTATGTCAAGCACTGTGCAACTTTGTGAACTTGAGCTTTCAAGTTTTTCCAACACACGATGTCACTCGATCAGCTTCCTTTTGTTATTTATACCACTGTTTAAACCAACAAATAGTACGTTTTTCTTTGCCTCCACTTGGTATTTGCTGAAATTCCTATATTTTCCCTCTTGCTTTTGCCATTGCCTTTTCACAGAACGCTGAGCTTAAGGGCTATTTATATTGATTTGCATATTCAAAGAGGCATAATTCTGGGAGGAGATGGGGTGGGACAGAAGGCGCATACACGTGCGTTACTTTTCACGCTGACCGGCATTTATGTAGCGGAAGAACGCGGAAGTGGGCAAATGCACAGATTTATGCCTCTGGATTTTTCTGTTTGTGAGCACATTTCAGCTTTTGTGCTTACGTCATGGTATAGTGCGAATTCTACGCATGGCATTATGCATGAGGCCCCAGGTACTTTGAGCTGTAACAGAAGCTGCCAGTGTTGTGCAAGTTCACACCTCACAAGAACTCGCTCAAAGTTCAGTTCACTCAGATTAAAATGAATAAATTCATGTTCATAGTTCACAATTTCAATTTTGAACTAGTTCATTTTCAGTTAATTTTGAATTTTTTAAGGAGTGAGAATAAATGACCTATGAGTTTATTTTTTTCAATTTTACATGCCTTATATTAGGCTATTACAGTGTTCTTGAATAAAATACAATAATTAGGAGACTTTTTTATTTAAAAACACTTTATTGAGTTATACCAAGCAACAAACACGTATAACCATATACACTCACCTAAAGGATTATTAGGAACACCTGTTCAATTTCTCATTAATGCAATTATCTAATCAGCCAATCACATGGCAGTTGCTTCAATGCATTTAGGGGTGTGGTCCTGGTCAAGACAATCTCCTGAACTCCAAACTGAATGTCACAATGGGAAAGAAAGGTGATTAAGGAATTTTGAGCGTGGCATGGTTGTTGGTGCCAGACGGGCCGGTCTGAGTATTTCACAATCTGCTCAGTTACTGGGATTTTCACGCACAACCATTTCTAGGGTTTACAAAGAATGGTGTGAAAAGGAAAAACATCCAGTATGCGGCAATCCTGTGGGCGAAAATGCCTTGTTGATGCTAGAGGTCAGAGGAGAATGGGCCGACTGATTCAAGCTGATAGAAGAGCAACTTTGACTGAAATAACCACTCGTTACAACCGAGGTATGCAGCAAAGCATTTGTGAAGCCACAACACGCAGAACCTTGAGGCGGATGGGCTACAACATCAGAAGACCCCACCGGGTACCACTCATCTCCACTACAAATAGGAAAAAGAGGCTACAATTTGCACGAGTTCACCAAAATTGGATAGTTGAAGACTGGAAAAATGTTGCCTGGTCTGATGAGTCTCGATTTCTGTTGAGACATTTAAATGGTAGAGTCAGAATTTGGCGTAAACAGAATGAGAACATGGATCCATCATGCCTTGTTACGACCGTGCAGGCTGGTGGTGGTGGTGTAATGGTGTGGGGGATGTTTTCTTAGCACACTTTAGGCCCCTTAGTGCCAATTGGGCATCGTTTAAATGCCACGGGCTACCTGGGCATTGTTTCTGACCATGTCCATCCCTTCATGACTACCATGTACCCATCCTCTGATGGCTACTTCCAGCAGGATAATGCACCATGTCACAAAGCTCGAATCATTTCAAATTGGTTTCTTGAATATGACAATGAGTTCACTGTACTAAAATGGCCCCCACAGTCATCAGATCTCAACCCAATAGAGCATCTTTGAGATGTGATGGAACGGAAGCTTCGTGACCTGGATGTGCATCCCACAAATCTCCATCAACTGCAAGATGCTATCCTATCAATATGGGCCAACATTTCTAAAGAATGCTTTCAGCACCTTGAATCAATGCCACATAGAATTAAGGCAGTTCTGAAGGCGAAAGGGGGTCAAACACCGTATTAGTGTGGTGTTCCTAATAATCCTTTAGGTGAGTGTATGTTAATATCCTCCCGGTCAAAAAAGAAATTAAAAAGATGCAAGCATACATATAAATTGCCGCTGTATTTCCAACCATGTGACACATATGGTGACTGTGAAACCAGTATGTAGGTGAACTAACTGATTACGCGTCACATACTGCATGTCCAACAGGGAAAAATATAAAGTGGCCTCGCAAAATACAACGTTTCCTAAAAGCGAAAGCGGAGCTTCACCAGGTGCTCGTGTCAGCGGGGGTTCAGCTTAAGTACAAGCAGGCAGACACAGACAGTGCCTACTTGATGTTGTGTTATTTTTTCCAAATACAAATAAATGGAAAAAAATTTGTACGAAATAAATATTTGTAAAAATCCACTATTTGTGTTTATCCGTATTCGTATTCGGATTCAGCTACACCCCTACATTACAGGGTAAGGCAAAACATTTAATGTGGACCTAAACCAGATCCAGAATGTCCCATAAAACTGAACTAGCTCACGTTCGAGTTCTTCATTTGCAAATACGTCACGTTAAGTTCACCGTTCTTAGAAAAATGTGCTAGTTCAATGAAGGTGCTCTTTTGAAATAGTTCATGCACAACATTGGAAGCTGCTGTGTGACTTTTAATTATGTCACTAACAAGACCTGTGTATCTGGTCCCTCTGGGAAATTCAATATTAAACAATGGGTCTCTTGTGAGTCTAAAAATCATATTTACTGCATTTCTTGTAGGAAGTGTCCAGCCATGTACAGTATATCGGTGAAACATGCAGGTGGCTAGCAGATGGTTTCAGAGAACACGTCTGAGCTGTTAAAATCATAGACCTTACAAAGCCTATTGGAGAACACTTCATATCTCATGATCCTAGCCAAAATGATCTCTCTGTTTGTATTCTTTCATAGGGATTCAAAGACACTTTTCAAGAAAAACAGAAGAAGCTGTGCTCATTCTCACCCTGGGATCACATATTTCTAGAGGTTTCAATAACTGACTCGTTTCTTACTCTCTCCCTTCATTGTCTGTAATGGCAGCTTTCTCACGCCTACCCTCACCATTTCTCCTTTCATCTGCCCTGACTTTGTTCCCTCCTTCCTATCCTACAATTGTGTCCTGCTCCTCACTTTCCAATTGCATACCTGATGAAGGCTATATGGTTGAACTGTTATATCTTTAACCTTCTTTTCTTTTCAGTATGGAAATATTTTTTTTTAACTGTATACATTAGTGAATGAGGGAGGTATGGTGTTCTCAGAGGAATGTTGCTGCGTCTCGGCCTCAAGGACTTGGGTTTGCATGTGCAGTTTGTGTGAGACACTTTGGTTTCTTCCTACATATGTGTTATGGGCAAGCTAAGTTAAGGCTGCCAGGAAACATAAGTGTGCCCTGTCATAGACTGGCATCCCATCCAGTTTGAGATCCTGCTGTCCAGCTAATGCTATCAGGATGGACTCTGGTTCTCTGCGATTCTGGAAAATGTGGATGAAGACAATGGGAAATGTATGGCTATGTGCAATTATGATGGTCGGAAGATGAGAAGGAATTGACAGTCACTGTCCTGAATTACTTACTCCAATGTTCTAGTGCACTTTATAACCATCACGATACATTAGGTGTCAGTTACCTGCTGCATTTTTGGACTATTGTACATTTCACTTTAAAAAACAAGAAAATATTTTCTTTCAGAGTTTTAACATCAGAAAACATATTATACATGCATTTCCTAAATTAATTGAAAAAGTTTTTTTTTTTCCTGTCACATTTGCACATTAGCATTCTTTCTGGCATCTTTTATGATCAAGTTCCTTAACTTGTGATGGATATATTTTAATGTTTTTGTATGTATATTTTATTTATATTTTTAGCAGTCACTCATTATTTTAATTGAGTTTGTACACAAATCCACTACAAAATGCCTTGGCTATTTAATAAGAGGCCAAGAAATCCCATTAAACATCAAATTATATCCAGTTTTAAATATATTCTGTAACTTACAAATTAGAACTGATTCCAAAACTCGCAGATATAATTAATATATGCATAAAGTCTAGTTAGACAACACAGCATTGTCATTACCAACCATTTTCGTGAATAGTACTGAATTTTTGCCAGCAAAGTGTCAGCTGTCTGATAAACATAAAAAATAGATAGTGGGTGCTCTCCCATTCAAAAGGAATCAGTACTCCTATAGTTGATGGGAATTAGACAACAACCATAGTACCTATCAGAAGGTAAACGTTTGTGATGACTCTACATTCCTGGGGGGTATTTTCTGTACGTCGCTTAAATCATCCGAGACCAGATGCCTCATCTTGGATGAGTTAATGCCGGTGAAACTCATCCGGGATAAGTCGGTTTTTCAAACACAGCTGTGTAGTCGATTTGTCTAGCTAGATCTAATCATCCAAGATGATTGCATGCGACTGCGCTGACTGAAAAGCCCACATATATTGAGCCTAGAAAACATGATCAGCAAGTCTTTGATAGGCTGTAACAAAATGACGAAAAAATGGGCACATTTTTTAACACAAGCGGAGCAGGACCTTTTACTAAAAGAATATGAAGAATTTCAAGATTTTATATGCACAAGGGGTAACGCTGCAAAAGCAGCCCAAACCAGAAAAGACAGCTGGCAAAAAGTGGCCGACAAATTAAATGTGTAAGTAGTGTGCATTGTACTTACTGAATGCAGCGTTTCATTTCCTATGAGTCTGATTAATTATTATTTAATATGTCATAATTCCAGATTAAACGTGAGCACAAGGAGAACATGGGAACAGGTTAAAGTGAAGTACAAGAATATAGTTCAAACTGGTAAATATTGGTATATAACTATTTAAAGAATTGTTGACATAAATAATCATATATAATATAAAAAAACATTAATTTTAAAGCTAATAAGAAGACAGACAAGCAAATAAACAGGTGGAAGTCAATGCGGTACAGACCTAACCCCTGCCGAAGAGTTGGCTCTCCAGCAAAATGCCCATTCCAGGGGAAGCTTCTCCTCAGAACCAGTGGCGGGATGCAGTGGTCCCTTCATTTCAGGTAAAGGATGGTCATTGCATATATTTGTCCTCAACGTGTGCCATAGGTATGTTCCATATAGCCCTCTTTTTTTGTTGGATCAGTTGCAGGGAATGTCATATCCTTAGAACTTGTGTCTGACCAACGAGATACTGACGAAGGTCAAATATTTGATGAAGACACTGTGTCTGATTATTCATCAGGAGGAGAGGTAAATTTTCCAAATAATGTTTGATCAAACTCCACTCTGATCAGTCCCATGTGCCCCAATCACATTTGGAAATCCTGGGTAATGAGAATGTTTGGCTGATTGTGAGATTCTTTATGGAACTGTGGGTGTTTTTGCCTATGTATTACCTACCTGCAATGGCATGAAACGCCTCTTTTATTGTCTGCACACGCAGGTGTCCAGGAAACACTATAAAAACCCGAAGGAAATATTTCAGAGCCAAACAGACTTTACGAATTGCCTGGCAAACTGCACTTTTAGATAGATTTTCCGCGCCTACAGTATATAAAAAAAGGGCCGCTTGCAAAAAAACTCAAAGCAATGCATACTGTCTGCGTGCTTGTGAGAGCCCAACTTCGCTTAGTTTACCTTAGAATATAAGGTGCTAATAAATCTTTGAGGTACAATATTCCCCCTCGGCTAAAGCTGTATCTTTCGAAAAGAATTTCCTCTGGGAGCAATAAAGGATCTTGCCAATCACGCAAAACCCTCTCTATATGAAATTCTCTTCTTATAATTTGCACACTGATATCAATTGGTTGCTTATTCATGAACGGTGAAGCCATGACTGAATGAATTCCATGCACAGACACTGATTAAGTGTGTGAGCTAATCCTCGTTTACATAGAACAAAACTGCTCCGAGCAGGTTTGAGGATTTGGATGTGCTGCTATGACAACACATCCAGCAAGAGTTTCAAAAACCCAACAGATCCAGGATCACGGCAAATCGTCAACAATTACATCCGGCTAAACGAGTAATCCACGTATGAAAAATACCCCCCCTGGTCTTTACTTCACCATTACACATCCATGGAAGACTTGATTGTCTTATTATCCATTATTAGAACTAAATGGATTTTAATGATGGCTTAGATGTGCTGTAGAGTGGGCCGTATGATCACGTGTTTAATTAGGTATCAGTGGTACCTTTTGGCAATACTAGTAATTAATTGAAACAATCAAAAGGTAGGTTGAATGAGGGATCTCTGTTTCATTTTCTGAACAGGAAAAACAGAAATATGAAGAAATGTGTACAGTTTATGAACGAGGTTCATAAAACGTAGAAAGTTTATATTAACACTTTGGGTTCATACATGGCGGAAGACTTACTTTCACAAACAACTGAAATAAATATGATACAATTTATTTATAATATAAGGATAGTAAAAGATGGAATAAGCAATACTTGATCTCTTTTCCCACTCGCTTTGCCTTAATTGATGACATATCAATGGCATGTTGGTATGCACAGGACAGTTGCTTTTCACTGAAACACTTTTCAGAAGACAGCACTTTTTCAATGAGCTGTAAGGAGACCAACAAATTTGTCCTCTGTATGATTTTAGCAGATGGCATTCGGCATTGCTTTAAACATTATGAGACTTCAGTATTTTTTTTAACTCGCGTAGGAAAAACTGTGATAGAAAACTGGCAGGTAGTATAATGTTAATAGTGGTATGTATCAATTTTGGTGGAAGTAAAAAGGGTCATTGGTGTCAAACAACTGTTTTCTTCAGGTCTAGTGGTTTTGCATCATATAAGTGAATGCATGAGTCTGGTGTTAGCACAGAAGCAAGTGAAGAAAGTCTTTTATCTTGTGTTGTGTAACTCAGGAAACTACACTGACATATTGTCGAAATATTGACAATCCAAAAACATCCTTTACATATAATTCCACACAATCCAAATTGTGAACATGTGCCATTAAGAAACAAATACACAAAAAAGTCATTATTGGACCTTTTGAAATAATTTCATGTGTGTTCATTAAAAGCATGGTGCAGCGCAAAAGAGTTCAGGGTTTACAGAGCTTGGCTCTGAAGTGAAATACTGAATATTCAAAGCCTTTGCTGTCACTTTGACTTTCTGTGAAACTGCTCACATCACTTAGTTTTCAAGGTGAAGCATCCATATTAATAGAAACAAATATTCTGAAGATTTTTTGCTAAAGAAGAAAGTTGCAAGCATGATAGAATCTGTGCAATTTACTTATTTGAAGAACTGTGTTGTGTAAATCTATAAATATGAAAATAAATAGTACATTGTAAAATAAGAATTAAGAGGGAGACCATGAAAGGATTGGGGTCCATCCAGGCACCCATTTAATACAAACAACAATGAAAACAGTGTACATAAATTCCAAATAAAGTAATTGAATGTCTGTTGTCTTCCTTTGAACTTCGGCTTATTTTGGTTTCAAGTGTCTCCTCCAGCAGCTTAGTTGTCATTAGAAATGGGTTTAATAGTGAAAACTGGCTACCAGTAACATCACAGCTTAAATGGGTCCCCAGGGAGAAAAAGGTGGGACCTCCTGGCGAATACTGGGAGTGATATCAAAGCTCCGGTCTGTGGATAAAATAAAAGGATGAATTAGCACACAGGTGTCCTCAAGCACTTGTGGTGGAGCTCCTACTTTACCCGAGCCTGGCCGATGCTCTCCATGCACTCATATTTGACAACATGTACATGTAAACAAATGATTTTGCTTATTTTCTGAGGATTTAGACATAAAGCCAATACTGAATTTGTAATACCTGATCACACTCTAAGGTAGACATATGCATTCTGTTTGCTAATGCAGTATTTCTAATATTGACTGGGAAAATGTAATTTCATAATTGGGTGCCTTAGTCTCGAACAGTCTAACTAGTCATACTTTTAAAACAAATATACTTTTGACTTTTTATAACCAGCTACTGTACATTACTGTTATCTGATTTATTTACAAAGAGGTTTTGTTATGACTGACCTGCTACCAAAAAACGGTTCTGGTTGTGCCTACAAAAGACAGACTTCTGATAAAAGGTTAAAAAATGGAAATAGCCACAAGTGCTTATGTTGCTCACCTACATCTTCAGAAATGAGTGTCTTCCTAAGCCAACTAGCTCCTAATGAGCCTGAACTAGCAGCATGAGACTGAGAGAAAGAAAATGAAGACAGCATACAGAAACTAAATATGTTACACACAGAAATACTTCTCAGAAGACAAAACAGCATACAAAATGCATGCAAAAAGAAAGGAAGGAAAGTGTCAACTGTTGTAGTTTGCTTTCTTTTTTAATGTGTTTGTTCTGTTTTCATTTTGAGTCTTTTGAAGTCTGTTTTCTTTATTTTGGGTGTTTCTGCTCCTTAAATTTTTATGTGGAACATTTTTAAAGACCTTAATTTAATGGCGTTTCATGTCTTTATTGGACACCATGTTCTGTTACACAGACACCACCATTATTGATCCCATTACTTTAGCATTGCTAGATATGACAGCCAGAAGTGCAAGGTGTTGATGTCACTGTCATGATGGTATAAAGATGGTGCCGGACACTTCCTGGGGCCTCATTCATAACGGAGTGCGTAGAATTTGCACTATAACATGACGTAAGCACAAAAGCGGAAATGTACTTACCCATAAAAAAATCCAGATGCATAAATCTGTGCGTTCGCCAACTTCCTCGTTCTTCTGCTAAATAAATCCCGGTCAGCAGGAAATGTAATGCATTTGAACGCGCCTGCTGTCCCGCCCCATCTACTCCCAGAATTATGCCTCTTTGATAATGCAAAACAATATAAGTAGCCCTTAAGATTAGCCTTCTGTGAAAAGATAATGGCAAAAGTACGAAGGAAAATAGAAGAATTTCAACGAATACCAAGTGGAGGCAAGGAAAAACTATTTGTTGGTTTAAACAGTGGTATAAACAACAAAAGGAAGCTGATCAACTGACATAGCGTTTTGGATAAACTCGAAAGCTCAAGTTCACAAAGTCGCCCAGTGCTTGAAATAAAAAAGACGTTGTCACATATCAAAGTCGCTGTGAAAAGGTGAGTTGTAGCCCACCATCTGAGTGTCATATGAAAGCTTATTAGGGTATGGAGAAAAAAAAGGCACGCAGTGGGGAAAAAGCACGAAATGTCAACTTTAATCTCGAAATTTCCACTTTAATCACGTAGTTTATTTTGTCATTAAAGTAGAACGTCATAAAGTTCACCTTAAAATCGTTTAATTTACTAGTTTCACAAATCCATTCATAACTAAAGTAGCACATTAAATGCTTTGTTTTGTATTTGATCTTCTGTGTGAATCACTACGTGCTTCTGGGCTTTCTCTTCCTCCGACAGGACACAGAATCCATTACATTAGTAATATTACAGCTCTCTGAATAATTAAAATACTGAGAAGTATATGTGATATCATTTTCATGATGATAGGAGATAAAGCATGTTATTAAATATGGGAACACGCTGGCGCAGTGATAGTTCATGTCACACACAAGGTGCTACTGCGCCATGTGTGACCTTCGATGAAATACTTCATTACAGAAGTACTCTCTCTTTCAAACATACTAACCCCCAATTCCTGTCCTTATTTTTCTTTCTCCAAATACCCAATCACCACATAATCAGCTCTGTAATAGATGTTAAGCCATCTGTAAGCTTAGAACGCAGATTCTTCAAAACTTTTAAGGAACATAGAAATATCTACGTAATGTTTAATTATTGTATCCATCTATCCTTCCAGTGTTGCGCCAGTACAGCAAGAATACAGTGCGAGGCTGGAACAATCTGTGAACGAAGTTCCAGCTCCTGGCTTGTGCTGTGGCACCGTGTAGTTAAAGTTTTATCTGTATAATATAATAAACATATTTTTCTACATTTCATCTTAAAAATGACATCGTCATCATATGTAAATGCGCGCTTTATAAAGTGGCTCAGGTTTTGCAATATTATAACTGTATCACAAGTTTACAGTGAGGTGATTGTACAGTACTTATAAGTACAAACAGTTCTACAAGGAGCACTTGATGGACTGATTTAGTGCATTTATAGTTCTTGTGATGTTTCTGAACCGTAAGGTCAGTAAAGGAAAGACTCTGAACCGTTTGTCGGATGGGAGCAGCTCAAATAGTGAATGGCTGAAGCAGCGTGTGCTTGATGCTGTTTTCCAGTAATTCTCTTTCCGATCAGCTGCTGTAGAGCTGTGATTCCCCAGTCAGATACAGTGATATAAATACTCCGAGTGGTGCAGTGAGAGTAATATGGAAAAAGATGATCCGCTGTGGCAGCTAAAAGAAGAAGAAGAAGGTGCAGTGAGAGTAACAACGCTAAAGCAGCTATGGGTATTTGGAATAGTTTGACCATTCTGTGGACCATTGTATTGTTATAGGTTAATTACAATCAGATGCATTAAACTAATAAGCAATATGCAGTTAATTTCAGTGTATTTATAAAGCCGCGTCAGGGATGTGGATCTGAAAAAGAAAGATAAACCACACAAGAACAGTAGCACTGCTTTGACGCTGGGTGCCGCCAGTCTGCAAAACTGAGCAGAGAACTTGCGTACGACAGGGTATGAGGTACCGTGGAAATGTGTGTGGCTTTACACCAAGTTTAGGTTTTATACATCACGATTTGAACTTGGAAACGTTCTTACACAACATTTCTGTGCGTATGCACCATTTATACATGAGGCCCCCGGTCATCTGAGATTATGGATAAAAAATAACACACGCATCTGCTCATTTTTGCGTGATTTTTGCTAGTTCAGTCTTCTCTGATTTATAGAATTCAAGGTTTGTGCTTCTTTTTTTTTTTTTTTTTTTACTTGTTTGTGTTTATTGTTTTGCCTTCAACAAAAAAGAAGATGGACCTTTAAGGCTTTGTTTATTGACTTTTTAACTTTTTTTTTGCTGGTCACTACCATCTGCAATCCCTGTCCATTTTGTGAGAGTGTAGTAGTCAACAAAAGCAGCCGATGGTTCCTGGTTTTCTGAAATGTATGATAGGAGTCAGGCTTCTGAACTTCTTTTAAAGGAATAAATGGCTGTTATGACATTATATGACAGCAAACCTGTGCTTCATGCGCACTAAGCAAATCCACACACATACAATTTATTAAGGTTGAGTACAAGGATTGACACAGAGACATCAAGGCAGTATGACCGTCTTTAAAAACAGAATGAGAGCAGAATGCCAGCTGGAATAAATAATAAATACAAGTGAACATCTAAAATTACAGAATATTAATCGTCATGGGTATGACTGTTTTATTTCTTTTTGATCTTCCAAGATAAAACCATCTCCATTACTTCTGGTCTGACTCCTTTGTACCAAATTTTATAACCATCACTCAGCCCTTTTTCTCCATCATCGCTCCATTTAGTTGCCCAATGAAATAAACCTTCAGCTTCATGACACTTCATAGCTTCCATTCTTTCTTGATTCCATGTTGCAATTCTCACAGCCTTAGTTCTCCCATTCTTCTTTATCTACTTTTTTGTGTTCCAGTGTCCATGCTGTACCCCCAGCACACCTCACATGGGTTCAGAGTCTGCTTCACTTATGGGGGATGCCCCAGCATTGTGACCAGTTCTTATACCAGAAAACAGCATTTTATATTTTTGCAACTTGCTGGCCAGTGTGACGTTTTCATTTGTTTCCCTAAGGAGGTTGTCATCCCTGACTGAAGGGTCTTCCCTACCCTAGGGGCCTCCCCACACACCCAGAATTAATACAAGAGGACAAAAATGGTAAAAATTGGGCTTCTTCATTATACAAAGTAAACTACATGGAGAAATGTGCAATAGGGAATATATTAGTGTGTTTGGCAAAATAGCTTAGCATTGTCCAGGTTTTTGATAGGAATGGATATTTTTTATCTTTGGGAGAAAAGTGTAACTGACCTGACTAGCCTAGGAGAAGAAGTGGAAATCCCAGATGCACAATGGCACAGAAGGATAAACACATCTGTCTGTAGTCTGAGAAACAAACCTCTTACAAGCCCTAAGTTGGCTTCTTCCTTAAATATACAACATATGCCAGTGTCACCTGCAACAGGAAAGATGACTCCAAGATGCTGGCCAAAGAGGCAGAGTTTCAAAGAAAAAGTTCCACCCGAAATGGACAAGTGTGGAAATTTACATTCCAATGTCCGTGTTCTTGGCTCATTTGAACCTTTTCTTTAAAGTGCTGTAGGCGACACTGGTATTTACCATGTATTTAAGAAAGCAGCCAGCTGAGAACCTGTAAAGCATTTGTTTCTAAAACTACACACTTGGATGCCCTTATCCTCATATGAAGTTGTGCCTATCTGGGCTTTCTGCTTCTTCATCTGTACTGGTGAGATCCAGTTTGCCCACTACAGTCAAGACAGTTGTGGACACCTTCGTATGTAATCTCTCCAGTTTTCTGTTACTTTGTCACATATTCCTTCATTTTGCAAAACAACAATAGACTGATGTGTTTCTTGAGAATACTTTTTCCGTGTTGGCCATGTGTATGCCTGAAATTGAATTTTAGGAATACCAGTACCTTACAACCCAAGAAAATCAAACAGAATACCATGTTTTGATTGTGTTAACAAAATGACTTCTCTAATAACCAATTAGCATTTAAACTTAATTAATTATGGGAGAGCTAAAAGAATTAACCATTAGAACAATGATGTAGTAGTAGCTATTGATAATGGGATTTTACAGCCCTCTCTCTCTCTCTATATATATACAGTATATATATATATATTGTGGAGACTGGCCCAGACACAGACAGGCAGACACTTTCATGTCACCCACAAACATGTTTATTTACAGTGATATATACAAAAGTGCACCACAAACCCCCAAAGTCCTGGCCACAATGCCTTACTTTCTTCTTCAGGCTGCCTCCTTGCCTCCTCCTGTAGGCTCAGTCCACACCACTCCTGACTCTCGCTCTGAATAAAGGGAGGCGGCCCCTTTTATTATCACCCGGATGTGCTCCAGGTGGGTTCCAGCAATCACCTGCCGACACGCCCCTGTGTGGCGGAAGTGACGGCTGCATCCCGGAAGCACTCCGGGTGTCCCTGCTCTTCTTCCCCCCAGCACTTCCTGGTGTGGTGGAAGTGCGGAGGTCCAGTTCTCCTAAGGCACGGGAACGCCACCTGGCGGCGACCACGGGCCCCTACAGGGTGGAGCTTCCAAGCTCTGTGCCCGTGGCCCCCAACACAACCAGGATGCCGGCCCCCACGTGATCCAGGGCACGCGTAGACCCTCCTCCGGTCCCTCAAGGCGTCCCGGCCGGATCGTTGCCCCTGGCATCCCTGACAATATATACATATATATATATATACATATATATATATATATATATATATATACCGTATTTATACACGTACCACGCACCCTCATGTAAGACGTGCACCCTACTTTTTGCAAAGAAAATCGCATAAATCATTTTGCCCCATGTAAGACGCGCGTTGTGATTGTATAGGAAGCGTTTAGAGAGAGAGAGATCGAGAGAGAGCGCAAGCAAGCGAGAGAGAGAGAGAGCGCGAGTGTGTGAGCAAGTGAGCAAGAGAGAGAGAGCGCGAGTAAACATTACAGAATTACATTTCCTCGTGTATGACGCGCACTTGATTTTCTAATGCTAATTTTCGGGACAAAATGTGCGCGTCGTACACGTGTAAATACAGTATATATATATATATATACAGTACAGGCCAAAAGTTTGGACACACCTCCTCATTCAATGTGTTTTCTTTATTTTTATGACCATTTACATTGGTAGATTCTCACTGAAGGCATCAAAACTATGAATGAACACATGTGGAGTTATGTACTTAACAAAAAAAGGTGAAATAACTGAAAACATGTTTTATATTCTAGTTTCTTCAAAATAGCCACCCTTTGCTCTGATTACTGCTTTGCACACTCTTGGCATTCTCTAGAGGAGCTTCAACAGGTAGTCACCTGAAATGGTTTTCACTTCACAGGTGTGCCTTATCAGGGTTATTTAGTGAAATTTCTTGCTTTATCAGTGGGGTTGGGACCAGCAGTTGTATTGTGTAGAATGCAGGTTAGTTGGACGATCATTTATTTTTCAACTAGAATTTGCAAAAACCTCAAGTAAACTTTTTTCACGTTGTCATTATGGGGTGTTGTGTGTAGAATTCTGAGGAAAAAAATGAATTTAATACATTTTGGAATAAGGCTGTAACATAACAAAATGTGGAGAAAGTGATGCGCTGTGAATACTTTCCGGATGCACTGTATATTGTGAACGATAGGGGGCGCTCTCGCTCCCTTGAACCCCTGTCCACGACTCCAGACACCAGGTAAAAGTACAAATGTTGACTTTATTTTTCTTCCACAGTGCACAAAGCACACTCTCCATCACAATACTCATATAAATCACAATAATAACAAATAACCAATCCTCCAGCTCTCAGACGCATTGCCACCCTTCTACTCAGCTCAGCTCATTGTCTGGGAGTTCCCATAGTCCTTTTATACTCCCTGACCTGGAGGTGTTTCTGCCCAACAGTCCACAAGTCCTTATTCCTTCCTGGTCAGGGTAAATAGTCCTTTTCTTCAACCCGGAAGTCCGTTGCTCTTCCTATAACGAACCTACGGGTCACAGGGCACGAAGAAGCCCTCGGTCCTCCCTGCAGCTCCCTCCTGTGGCCCCCACGGCATCCAGCAGGGCTTTGCATAAAAACTCCATTGTCCATGATGCCCTGCTGGTCTTCTGGGGACCTCCATGCTCCAAGGAGGGCACCACCTGGCGGCTTGGGGGTATTGGCCGGGATAAATGGCCGGCCATCCTTCACAATATATATATACTAGCAAAATACCCGCGCATCACATTGGCGAAGTACTGCCTTAAAATTTTTATTAAGAAGAAAATTAAACCTTTTTAAACTGAGGGAAAATATACAAATAGTTATTTGTTAAGGATCTCTTTGTATACCACATTGTGAGTTTGGCCCTCCGGTTGTAATATGACCAAGCTGTGCGCTGAGCTTACTCTTAAACATGCAACGTACAGTTGGCCATGTGAACAGTAACCTTGTTTCAGATCTCACAGCTTGGATTGCTGCTGTCATAATCGGTTTGAGTTTCATGGTTTGTTTCAATTACGACAGTGTTTGTAGGACTTGTGTTGAAATGACATTCGGCATCTGTCAAGCGTTGTAAGCATACAACTGGTTTCATCGATAACTTCACATTCAGCTTTTGAGAGTTTAAACATTCAAAAACATCAAAGTGTCCACTACTGAAATCGTCACCTGTCAATCTAAGATGTTTAAGAGGCATTGGCGATTGTCAAAAGGTGTAAAATATTTGGCCATTTCGGTACACTTGAAAGTGACAACCGAACAATTCACCGGCAGCCATCAATTCACATGCAGATGCATATGTGAAGGGCTTAAGCATTTCACTCTTCTAGTGCTCCTGTGTAGAATAATTATCTCCTGTACCGTCATCAGTCCACACCTTGAACCTGTCCCAGTCATTCAATACATAAGACACAATGTTCCTCCGGATATCAAGAGTGAGCCTGATGTGGCCGTGCAATATGTAACAAAGAGAATGGAAAAGGGAGGTGCCATCTCCGGGCATGGAAACCACTCGGTAAGTGGCAGTTCTTTGATCGATGGTGATCACCTCGATAGACATGTTAATGAAGGTACGGTTGGAATGATAAAGGAAATGGGTACCTAAACAATGTAAAGTAAGTCTAAAATACCTACACAATAACTATAATCGTAATAAATGAACAATAAAACAGTGGAGAAGCCGTGGATTAAATAAAAAGGCTGTAGTTATCAGCAGGGAGACGTGAATACCGTGGCGAAGCAAGGAAGGGAATGTAGAGACTGGAGCGACAGACGGCCTTATATAGGCAGGCAGCCAACAACGTGGGAAGCATTGGGATGGGGGACCCAACGCCGCCTCACACGGTGACCGAGCTGCAGGCTATGGACGGATATATGCGTAAGTAGGATTCAGTTAGCGTTGGGAACCCGCGTACCAAATTTCTTGAAGATGGGCCCATAAGTAACAAAGACCGTTGAAAAGTTCAATATGGCGGCCGACAGTGGCATCATACCACCGAAATTAGTACCAAATTTCAGCCTTCTACCTACACGGGAAGTTGGAGAATTAGTGACATTGGATAGTTCAATATGGCGGCTGACAGTGGCATCATACCACTGAAATAAGTACGTACATCGGTTTTGGTTAGCGCAGGAAAGCCACCTACCAAATTTCATAAAGATGTGGTCAGCCTTCTACCTTCACGGGAAGTTGGAAAATTAGTGACGTTGGAAAGTTCAATATGGCGGCCGACAGTGGCGTCATACCATCGAAATAAGTACGTACATCGGTTTCGGTTAGCGCAGGGAAGCCGCCTACCAAATTTTGTGTAGATGGAGCCATAAATAAGAAAGTTCAACATGGCGGACGTTGTCAACCATTATCGACCGTTATGACCGTTATGTGTAGAATTTCGAAATGAAACCTGCTTAACTTTTGTAAGTAAGCTGTAAGGAATAAGCCTGCCAAATTTCAGCCTTCTACCTAAACGGGAAGTTGGAGAATTAGTGATGAGTGAGTGAGTGAGGGCTTTGCCTTTCATTAGTATAGATATATATGTTGAATTTTATATATATATATATACTAGCAAAATACCTGCACTTCGCAGCGGAGAAGTAGTGTGTTAAAGAAGCAATGAAAAAGAAAAGGAAACATTTTGAAAATAACGTAACCTGATTGTCAATGTAATTGTTTTGTCACTGTTGTGAGTGATGAGTGTTGTTGTCATATATATATATATATATATATATATATATATATATATATATATATATATATATATATATATATACACACACATATATACACACAAATACATATATATATATATACATACATACACACACACATATATAAACATATATATACATATACATACATATCTACATATATACACACACAGCTATTTCAGATCAGTGCAATACGCTGTTTGTTAAAATGGTTGACTCGCTCTTACGTGCAATAACAAATCAAATCATTCAGTTGTCTTTGCTCATATGTCATTTTAGAGCTGGACGCCTGGCATCTTTTTTTGGCCACAAGTTCGTTTCTGTTTGGTGTGAGGTTCTGTGTTGTGGAGATTCTCAGGATGGATTGCAGGTGCTCATCAGTGAGGCGACTCCTGTGTGCTGTTTTGTTAGTCTTTATCACTGAGAAGTGCTTCTCACACAGATATGTGCTACCAAACATGCACAAGGTTTGAGCCGCGTGTAGACGGACTTTTTTTGTTCTTCAAAGTCACCAAAGCGCCGTGCAAACTCAGTGCGCAATAACTCTAGCTTCGCAATAACTTGCAGCATCATAAGGTAGACTTGATTAACGCGGTAAGTGTTCGGCAAGGCAGCTGAAGCGCTGCATTATGGGATCTGTAGTTTATTGTGTTACCAGCGCTTCATATACCCGGCCATTAATAACAATAATACAGTATATAAAATGATCTCGGGCCGGATATAATTACACCGTGCGGATGTGGCCCGCCCTTGAGTTTGACACATATGGACTAAATAGAACTTGAAAAGATATATTTTTTCAAATGTGATCGCAATTCAGATAGAGTTGACGCAAGACTACAGCCTGCATGCCTCAATGAGTCATCCTCCCCTTGCTCTTACTTTTTACCGTTCATCTAATGAATACACTGAGTATGGCTTTACCAAAACAATCATTGATGGCGAATAAAGTATCCATTATTCGAGTATGTATACATATATATATACCCGCGTATCGCAGGAGAAGTAGTGTGTTAAAAAAGCTAGAAAAAGAAAAGGGAACATTTTAAAAATAACGTAACATGACTGTCAATATACAGTATTTGTTTTGTGAGTGTTACTGAGTGTTGCTGTCATCAAGGATTTGATTATCATTATTTCTTTCAATCAGGTTCGTATTTGTAGGATGTGTTGTGTTCAAGTTACATTCCGTGTTTGTCAATCGCTGTAAAGATGACAGGTTTCATTCATCATTCGTTTCTTACTGCATCAATAAACAGCTCGTCTTCTTCTTTATCTGAGACCTGACACACTGCATGCACGGGTTTTTTTTACACTGTCTTCCTTTAGCGGGACATTGACTTTTTCCACCGTGTGCTTTGTTTCCGCAGTAGCTGGATTTATGAATATGCTTATCAGACGCTTCATATTTTTTGCTGCCTTTTCAATTGTGTAATTCGGTTTTTGTTCAGCACTCTTTGGAACTGTTGCCTTTTATCTGTGCACTGCGTCAGTTCACGTGAGCCGCTCGGTGTACATGCATCGAAGGTTCCCAGCTGTGCTGGTGCCATCTCGTGCTATGTCCATGGCTGTATTTAATGTTACCTTAGTCCTGGCACTTAAAACTTTCTCTCGCAGTTTCGCTGAGTTTGTGTCAAACACCACCCTGACCATCTCATCTTCCTCTCCATAAACACAGTCCTTCACCCGTGAATATTTACCCGTGGCAGTTTGCTATTGGATTGCCGCTGACGGACGGCCTTATATGGGCAGGCACTAAATTACAAACGCCAGCGCAGCCTGTCTATGAACTTAATTTAAAGTGTAGGTTTACATCGTGCTTTGTTTCCAAGTTGCAGAACTCATGAATATGGTTGTATATGTCACTCGCCGCTTCTTATTGTTTCGCTGCCTTCTCAATTATATAATGCATGTTTTCTTGAGCGCTTTTTTGAGGTCTTCCTGGTTTTCTATGTACTGCGTGATTACGTGGGAGGCGTGATGATGTCACACGAAACTCCGCCCCACGGCGTTGAAGCTCATCTCCATTACAGTAAATGGAGAAAACTGCTTCCAGTTATAACCATTACGCGTAGAATTTCGATATAAAACCTGCCCAACTTTTGTAAGGAAGCTGTAAGGAATGAACCTGCCAAATTTCAGCCTTCCACCCACACGGGAAGTTGGAGAATTAGTGATGAGTCAGTGAGTGAGTGAGTGAGTGAGTGAGGGCTTTGCCTTTTATTAGTATATATATATATATATATATATATATATATATATATATATATATATAAAATTCAACATCTGTTTGTCTGTCTGCATTTCATGAGTGAACTACTTAATGGATTTAGATCGGATGTTTTTCTATAATTTTCTTGAACATTCCAGTTGATTTTGCAACTTCTCTCAGCACGCTAAGAATCATAGTTCACTTGCAAGATCGATATATTCACCCTAATCCGAGACAAAGGCTTCGGGCCGAGGGAAGGAGGAAGTGTGATGTCAGGAGTAGGGAGCCAGGCAGGGCCCTCCTCACAATCCTGTTTCACAACTACCTTGCCAGAGTCGCGGGGGACAGCTAGTAATACATAATAATACATTTTAAAGCAATCATTTGAAGCAACCCTAGTAATGTATATTTTTCTGTTTAATGGTACTTTGATGAGAAAACTATCCATTTCTATCAAAACAATGAAAATTTCTGTGTAACTCCAAACTTTTGAACACTAGTCAGTCAGTCTGTCATTTCCTATCCTGCTTAGTCCTGAACGCGGATATAGGGGGGTGCTGGAGCCTATCCAAGCCAGCATTGGGCAAATGGTAGGAACAAACCCTGGACAGGACAGCAGTCCATTGCAGGGTAAATACACACACACACACACCTCCCAACCACACACTAGGGCCAATTTAGTATGGCCAATCCACCTAACCGGCATGTCTTTGGACTGTGAGAGGAAACTCAGACACAGGGAGAACCTGCAATGCAAACTCTGGTCTAATTACTGTGAGGAGGCAGAAAAGAATAGCATACCTACTGTGCAATATGGAGGAGGCTCAGTTATGTTTCAAGGCTGCTTTGCTGTGTCTGCCATGGGGTACCTTGAGTCTGTGCAGGGAATAATGAAATCTCAAGAAAATTGAGACATTGTGGAGTGAGACATACTGCCCAGTGTCAGAAAGCTCTGTCTCAGTTGCAGGTCATGGATCCTCCAACAGGATAATTTGACCCAAAACACACAGCTAAACGCACCCAAAAATTGTCAAGAACAAAACTTTGGACTATTCTGAAGTGTCCTTCTATGAGCCCTAACTTGAAACTTATTGAATATCTACGTATGTAACGAAGTGAAACATGCAGTCTGGAGAAGGCTCCCTTCAAACCTGACACAGCTGGAATGATTTGCTCTGGAAGAGTGGGCCATACTACCTGAAGACAGGTACAGATGTCTCATGGAGAGCTTCAGGAATCGCTTGTTTGCAAGTGATGGCCTCTAAAGGTTGTACAACAAAATATTAGGTTATGGGTCCCCTCATTTGTGTCTATGCCATTTTCATTTGTGTTATTATTTGAAATACTCTGCTGAATCAACACTCTGAAGCAAAGTCTGATTTTTGTTAAATACGAAATAAACCATGATGGGTGGCAATTGTTTTGTCAGATTCAAGTTATTTCAGAGATAATTGTGGCTTCTTCTTTTCTTGTGGAAAGGTTCTGACAAATTTGTCCACATTCTTAAAGCAAGTGGAAGGATTCTGAAACGGTCCTAACAGCACACACATTGATCAGAATCACAGTACATTGCTGGACATGTCATGGTATATTTTTCCAGATTCCCACAACTCTTTGCCTGCTTGCTGACTTCAGTCCTAAATGCATCTCCCCTTAATTAGTTTGTGATTCATTAGGCTGAAAGGATTCTGCCAGCTCTGCTTATTCAAAGCCCTGGAGGATTTTAAATACCTGGATTTGAGTCCCAAACGCAGTCTCCGCTCCTTAGACTTTCGGAGTAGGACGTGCCCTTAAGTCCTTAGATGCACTTTGCTGCTCTCCTCTGCGCAGCTTCAAGTTGTTTTGTTATACAATATTGAATCACAATGGATTTAATGTGAAGAAAAAAATAAATAAATAAAAACTCCTTAATATCAAAGTGAAGACAGCTCCTCATGGTAGTCTTGCTTAATTAAATGAATCCCTTTTGTTGGTGCTGCATATAATGACTTGTTACCTCAGGTAGGTAGTGCAACCTAAAATTCAAAAATGGTTCCTGTCTTTACTCTCCATATGTTATTTTGCTCTTTCTAAGCAGCATGCATGGCAATGATGGGTGGGTGGGTACTGGGCAATCACATCCACAGAGGCCTAATTCTGCTGTATGGTTTGACTAAAGGTTGAGTCTGTTGACTATTGTAAAAATAAGATGTGTCTGTGAGTTCTATTTCTTTTGACACTACACCATCTGTTTTGTTTCCGTAGACTAAAAGTGCAAATGCAAATATTTGTATCCAATGCTGACCACTGAAAGTCCTCACTTTCATTTCAATGAAAATCTCAAGAGCATAGCTGTGCAGGGGAAGTGCACGGATTCCTGTGTGTTTTCTGTTCTGAACTTGGCACTGAATCCCTTTCTTCCAGGTCTCCTTTGTATTCCCAAAAGTTTGCCTTCTTTAATGTATTGTTTGTCTCCCCATCTGGCTTGCTGCACTGTGTGAACTTACTACTAACATAAGCAGCAGGCTGCGGCTAAACACCGAGGCACGCCAGTCTTCCCCTTAAAATCATTCTAAAGCTTTTCAAGCCTTTCCCATCAAACAACACAATCAAGGTTTCAACCCGGCTCTGACTATGCCACTCAAATAAAAAATAAAAAAAAAATCATTTTGTCCTTGGGATAATCTTAGATGTCACAATTTGTATTTTTCACGCGTCTCCTTAAGCTGTTCTGTGTTACTTGAAAAAGACAGAAAGAGATTGTTTTAGAGAACTCACTGAAGGCATCTAAACCAAGTGAAACGATTAGGATGTAATTGCATTTGATGGTGCAATAGATTGAAAGTCATTATATAACCCACTTTTGAAAGTCACTATATAGACTAAAGTCATCACTGGGAAAATTGCCAAGAGCACCATATGCCACAAGACACAATTTCATCCTTTCAGGAAAATAACAAAATGCACCCCTCACCTGTGCAATGATTCATTCTGAGGAAAGCGGGAGCTTCTGATACCTTCTGGCAAGCACACTGGTGTAATGCTGTTTAGTCGTCACCTCTCCAGAGTATCGAGAAAGTGTGTTGAGCAGAAACAATGAGACCTCCAGGGCCTCATTCAAAACAGTTTTATCACCAAAAACGCTGGCTGGTGCTTCCCATCTGAGGCCCAGCAAATCACTACACGATCTTCAAACTCCAACATTTCTGGAGACTCTTAATTAGTTTTTATCACTTTGCCTGTTTATTTTTAGGTAAGCAGACAGGCTTGTAGCAGATGCTACTTTCTGGTTCTATCTGGACGTTTTAAAGTGTAACCCAAATTAATATTTCATGTCTATCTAGCCTTGGGTGGCATGGTGGTGTAGTAGCAGCGCTGCTGCCTCGCAGTAAGGAGACCAGAGTTCGCATCCTGGGTCCTCCCTGTATGGAGTTTGCATGTTCTCCCCATGTCTGCGTGGGTTTCCTCCCACTATCCAAAGACACACAAGTTAGGTCGATTGGCAATACTAAAGTGGCTGTAGTGTGTAGTTGGGAAGTGTGTGTCTGTGTCTGTGTTCGTGTTCGCCCTGCGATAGACTGGCTCCCTTTCCAGGGTTTGTTCCCTGCCTTGCGCCCTATGCTAGCAAGGAAAGGCTTCAGGACATTGCAGTTTAGAAAATGACTGACTGACTGTGTGGCCTTCCCATTCAAACAACTTCAGTCCCTGACATCAACTGTGTGAGTCACTCCTCCAAGTAAATGAACTCACTCAAACAGTCCACAGTGGATCTCCGGGTTTTATTGCCCTCACTCAGTCACTTCTACTTCCAAACACTACATCCATTTTAATAAAAATATAAGTGTGTGTAGCTGTGTGTCCATCTGGTTAGTTTAGGTTAGGTTAAGTAGACTTTATTATCCCAGAGGGAAACTTGTTTGCACTAGGAAAGTAAAAAAAAACAGGAAGACATCATTACACAGATCCAACAGATAAACCAAGACACAACATTTGACAATCAATGTCATTGCATAAACACACACTCAAGATCAATACAAGAAGAATAATTACTTTCAACAGTACACAAAATAATAATACAGAATTTAACATTTAGCAGCATCCCTACAAGTAACAGAATTTGGTTGCTATGGGTTCTATGTCCCTGTCATTCCAACAGATGAGGCATCACAAACATTAACACTGCTTTTATGAATCCCATACCAAATGGCATCAAACAGGGACATATGGATTCCATTTGTCATTCCAACAGATGACGCATCACAAATATTGTAATAATGTATTTATTACTACAAATGTTTGTGATGTGCCATCTGTATTTCATTGCTACATGCATTACAATTTTGACAATGCACTGCAAACATTAATACTTACTGTAGGTCTACATTGATTACTTAGATTTCAGCTCGTCAGAATGGCAGCACAGCTAGTTGGCACACTAAATAACAAACCTTCCTCTTTTTTTTAAGTGTTACTACACTTCTTGAGCATCAAATGGTAGATGAGGAGAGAAGAAGAAACATTCCAGTCTCAAGATCCATCTCTTCAATGAACCATGGCAAAGTGTTGAGTGGTTTACAGCAAAGATTCTGCAATGGGACCTCGGTTGATGACTACTTATCCACTCCAAGGAACTGCTCAAAGATAAGGAAGGATAGCAGTGATGACAAATGCATTCTGAGATTTGTCGGGTAAAGAAGACTTAAGTGTCGATGTAAGGTAGTTCTGCTTTCCAAACGTGGCACCAGGGAGTGGCGACATTTTGCATATTGATTACACCATGCAAATAAGAATTTCATTGCCCTCCATACATGTGACAATAAGGACACTATAAAGCTATAAACGTGAAATGTTTACGGTGAGAATGGCACAGTGGTGTGGTGGTTAGCACTGCTGTCTTGCAGACCCGGTTTGAATCCTGTGCCTGAGTATTGTCATTATACATTTTGCATGGTCTTCCATTGTGTGTATGAGTATCCCTCTGGGTACTACAGTTTACAGGCCACATTCTTAAAGAAAATAGATGAATGGCCCAAAAAACATTCATTTTGCTTTTAATGCTGACTGGTTACAAACTAAATGACGTTTTTTGAAATTTGAGCAGCTATGTGTGCTGCACTCATTACATTGCATATAGATTAAAATGACTGAGCTTCATGTAGCATATACAACATATACACTATCCTGTTATGTTATTCTTATGTATGCTTTAAGCCTATAAATTATTGTAATTAAAAGCTTTTACATTTACATCTTATTTTAAAATAGCATCTACAGTATATCTGTGATGTGCCATGTGGCGGCCTTTACAGAAGCGATCTCTCGCTCTCTCTCTTTTTTAAATGTTTTTAGAGTCTGGCTTGTTGCTACACATTTTTGAATGAATTCTTAAATCAAATTGAAGAGATGCTGCTCTCAGCACAAACTTGAGCCTTTCGGACGAGCTGCGAACTTGAGAGATGTGGCAAGGTGAACATAAAGGATCTGGTGGCTACCTATGTGTGTGACATCTGAGAAAGCAATGAGGAACGTAAAGTTGGTTGTATTAAATACTTCCAGAATTCACCTGGTAGCACTGTGCCTAAGGAGCTCCATTACTCTTTATTGGTAATGCTGGTGACTTCAACCAAGGACTCTAGTGTCTATTACGCACGGCCCATTCATGAACACTACAAGCTGGACCTGCTCTACCTAAATATTGATGAATTTAAATATAAACCTGTGGTGCAATCTAAGCAGGTCTGACCTCATCTTACTGCCACCCTACAAGCCTGTTATTGACAACAGCAGCCCTCTATTGTCTAAGCCAGGGGTGTCCAATACCAGTCCTGGTGGGCCGCAATGGTTGCAGGTATTCATTCTAATCGTCTTCTTAATTAGTGAGACGTTTTTGCTGGTCATTAACTCATTTCGCCTTCGTTTTAATTGACGTGACTCAGACCGCTAAGTTGTTTCTTTGTCCTTAATGAGCAGCCAAACAATAATGAGGCCCAAAACAAGCCGCCACATGACCAGCTAACATGAAAATAAAGAAAGCTGAAGGTCTCGGTCATGTCGGACTGCTCAGGTCACCAAAACATCTTGACGGTGGTGTTAGAAAAAAACAGAAAATCAAGAGTCTGTTGCGGCAGAATGAGGGCAGCAACAAGTCATTATATTCAATAACGGCTTTAATTAACATCAAGGACTGGCTTCTCATTAAGAAAATGGTTGGAGTGAAATTGGCTGGATTTTGAAATCCCAGGTTAGCTGGTCATCTGTTGCCTCTCTTCACATCTCATTTCTGTTTGGCTGCCATTTAATGAAGAAAGGAATCAAATCAGAGTACTGAATCCTTAAAGACAGGGCTATTAAAATGAAGGGAAGAGAAGTTAATTAGTATTGAAAACTGCTTGATGATTAGGGAAAGGGTTAGAATGAAAACTTGCAGCCACTGCGGCCCACCAGGACCGGAGTTAAACACCCCTGGTCTAAGCCAAAAGTTCTTATTTGTGTTTGGGGGTAGTCTCTTTTATTATAATATTTATGTACATACTTACCACATTAGGGTGGAGTGATGGCTCTGAGGTAGGGATCTGCACTGGTAATCAGAAGGTTGCCGGTTCAAATGCCATAAACGCCAGAAGTGACTCTACTCTGTTGGGCCCCTAAAATTGCTCTGTCCTGGGTATGACATTAATCTGCATGTAGGCCCTCTAACCTGCAGGGAAAAACCTGGGGGTTGGTGGCAGAATTGGCACTCCAGTCACCATAAAAAACCTTACACTGGTTCCATTCCATCTGAATTAGTGTGGTGCTGAGGTGTCACCCATTGCATGGCTGCACTCGGGTCTTAATCTGGGATCCTGAGTTGATTTGTCATGTGGTCCTCCTGCCACGTTAACTGTCAAAGACAGGTTATTGGATAAGTTTAAAATATTTGATATCTCTTACCCTATAACCTTCAGCACCTTTTCTCTGTGTCATTGCGTGTCTCCTGACTGGCACTCCCTCTCTGAAGTGCATTCCCTTAAAGCCTGCTTGTCAGACTCTGTGATTTTGAGGCACCTTGCTGGCCTCCTGTCCACTTTAATAGCTCAGTTATGAGTAGAGAGTTGAAAGGAGAGAACAAACTTCCAGTATGAGAAGTGTTGGTAATCCTATTTTGAAAGAAATATATTGATCAGGCTTCAGAAATCCATATTTTCAAGAGAAGAGAAGATGGCAGAAGTACACTGTGGGAGGATTGACAATCCAAGAAATAGACCCCCAAAGCATTCAATAGTGTTATTCAAAGGCAAGGAAATAATAGGAAAATGAAGAATTTAGGAAGCAGCACATAACACCAGTCAGTGATGTAGGCCCTTGATAATTGGCTCCCCATTTCAGATTAGGGTCTAATTAGGGTATTTTAGTACCACATGTTGTTTTCCTCAATTTAACTGCTAAAATGTTTGGCAAGTCAACAGCGTATTTTGAGGATAATCATTTTTTTGTCTGCTGATTAGGCTCAATTTAGTTCAAATCAAACCTGCAGGCTCTAATGGTGGTCAGAAGCTACAGAAAGTATTCAAACCCCTTCACTTTCTGCAAATTTTATTGTGTAGTAGATTTAATTTTAAATGGATACATCTGCCATTTTTGCCCATCAATCTACAGTACACTTCATAACTTATAATGACAAAATGAAAACACGTTTTCAGAAAGGTTTGCAAATTTTTTTAACAATCAAATACTGAAATCTCCTATTCATATAAGTATTCGTTCCCTTAATTCAGTACTTTGTAGAAGCCCCTTTGGTAGCAATCAAAGTTTCAAGAATTGTTAGCTAAGTATCTGCAAGCTCTGGGCACCTGGATTTGGGCAGTTTATCTAATTTTTCCTGGCCGATTCCCATAAGCTCAATTAGATTGGATGGGAAACGTCTGTAAACTGCCATCTTCAGGTCTCTCCACGGATGTCCGATGGGGTCTAAGTCTGGACTCTTGCTGGGCCATTCAAGGACAGTCAGAGTCCTGTCCTGAAACCACTCCAGAATTGCATTGGCTCTATGTTTTGGGTCTTTGTCATGATGAAAATTGGACTGTTGGTCCAGTCTGAGGTTGTGTGCACTCTAAGGCAGGTTTTCTTTAAGGACCATTCTGTATTTGCTGCATTCATCCATCCTTCAATTCTGACCAGTCTCTCTATGTCTGTCCCTGCCACTGAGAAGCACCCCATAGCATGATACTGCCACCACCTTGCTTCACCGTAGGGGTGGTATTAGGCAGCTGATTAGCAGTGCTTGGTCTTCTCCAGACATAGTGCTTGGAGTTCTGCCCAAAGCATCCATCTCATCAGACCAGAGAATCATTTTCTTCATTCTCTCAGAGCCCTTTAAACTGCCATATGCCTTTTACTCAAAAGTGACTGTGGTCTAGCCACTCTACCACAAATGCCTGATTGATGGAGTGCTGCTTAAATGGTTTTCCTTCCAACATATTCTCAGATCTCAATTGAAGACTTCTGAAGTTTTGTTAGAGATGACCATTAGGTTCTTGGTCATTTCCCTTTTTGCCAAAACACTCAATTTAGCTGGATGGCCAACTCTAGAAATTAGAGGCTGTTTCACAATTATTGAGACCACTGTGCTCCTGGGAAAACATGGAACGTTAGAAACAGTTTGATCCCTTTGCCCTGATCTTTCTTCACAAGAGTTTGATTACAAAAGTCTACAGAGAGTTCCTTGGATTACATGGCCTGGTTTCTGTCTCAAAATGCAGCAATGTGGGATCTTATATACTCAGATGTGTGCCTTTCTAAATGATGTCCAGTCAATTCAGTTTGCCAGAAATGGACTCTTATCAAGTTCTAGATACATCTCAAGGAGAACTAAAGGAAACACGATACACCTGAGCAGAATTTGGAGTGCCACAGCAAAGGGTCTGAATTCTTCTATGAATGAGAGATTTCAGTTTTAATTCTTATTAAACTAGTGGGCTCCGCCCCCTGCTCACTTCACTCGCACTTCTGGGTTTGGTTAACCGGATATACAATTATTAGTTATTCCATCCATCTATTATCCAACCTGCTATATACTACAGGGTCATGGGGGTCTGCTGGAGCCAATCCCAGCCAACACAGGGTGCAAGGCAGGAAACAAACCCCTGGCAGGGCACTAGCTCACCTCAGTTATTAGTTAATTTCATAGAAATTGTTACATATGCATTATTTTCACTTTTAATTTAAAACTTTAGTAAAAACAATATTTAGAATTAACTTTTCTTCAAGATTGCATTGAATTTTGATTCCGTGTTTCGACTTACATCGTGACAACGCAACATATAGGTGCCTGTGAGTGAATATCATTTCTTTCTCTCTAATAAATAAAACAACTTTTTCAAATGTTTTTCCATGCTCTTTCTTCCTTGTTTAGTCATTGACGTGTCATCTAGAACATATAAAATTGTTGTCCTGATAAAATTTATAAGAGCTGAGAATGCAGGAAGTGTGTCTGCCAAAAGCATTCACACAACTAAGAGCTGAGAGCACAGGAAGTGTGTCTCACAAAAGCATTCATATGACTGAGGTTAGATGGCCGCGGTCTTGTTTGAAAATATTTGTAAGTAGGGCGTGACTTGAAAGAATCTCATGTTAAAAGTCTCCATCTCACGGGACTTCATACCACACCAACGTATTTGGAATCTTTTAATTCTCGCTGGGAACACGAATTAGACGATCTACAAGTTTCCGACTTAAAGTTTAAATCCGAACAATATATTTGATCTCTTTTCACTGTTCCGTTATTTCACTCAGTAATAATTTCCATTTGTTAGCCCTTTTGCGATCTTTACTGTCCTTTTTTTGAGACTTTTGAATTTTCGTACTTCCATTATCTCTTACCTACTCTGCATGTGCACCACGCCAACATTTTTGGAATCTTTTAATTCTCACGGATATGCCTCTTCATTGGGAAGAAACATTACTTTTTTTTCCCCTGATGGCAACACGAATTAGACGATCTACAAATCTCTGATTTAAAGTTTAAATCCGAACAATATATTTGATCTCTTTTCGCTGTTCCATTATTTCACTGAGTAATAATTTCCATTTGTTTGCACTAATGCGATCTTTCCTATCCTTTTTTGAGACTTTAGAATTCTCGTACTTCCATTATCTCTAATCTGCTCTGTACGTGTACCACTTTTTTGAATTTTTTACGACGTTCTACTTTGTCATCAATTCTTTGTCCTTTATTTCCAGTCCCGGGCGTGGACTTGTCTCACAGGATATATAAGTGTCTCTTCGAGAAAATAGTCTCGTCTCCTTCCAAGATTTTTTTTATAATAGAGAGATTTGCAAGCCATTCCGAAAATGTTTTCATTTTGTCATTAGGGGTTATTGAGTGTAGGGCAATGGACAAAAATGAGAAATTTTCTCTTTTAAAATTAAATCTAAAACACAATAAAGGGTTCAGAATGTGAAGGGGTCTGAATACTTTTTGAGTTCACTGTATAATGTAAATCATATGTATAAAATACAAATGAGGTTCAACACATATTAAAACAGAACAATTTCAGTTTGACTAACATTTAAGTATATCACGGCTATATGTCATGATATTGCAATGCAGATTATGTCAGTTGTCCTGTTTCTGTTCTTGTACACTGAAATATTGATAACTATTACAGACACATCACCACATTCTCCGCTGTGGAGTGCAGGTTGGACTCTAATGGGAGAGAAACTGGAGTGCCAACCAGGCTGGAATGGCATTTTATCTACCACATGCATAAACTGAAGCTAAAAATATTACACAAAGCATCTCTGAAGATAGCATTCAATTTGGTGGCTGCCAAGGTCAAATTGCACTTACCTGTTTCCTTACCTTCACAGGAGCAAAGGGAACAGACATTCATTTTACTGTGGACTGTTATTCAGGGAGCTGCATGACTTTCAAAATCCCTACCCTTAATAAATCATACCAGTTTCTCATGCCACAATTTCACTAGCTCAGCAATATACCTGTGAGAACACCAGAGTGTCACTTTTGGTGCACAAAAGAAAATTAACAAGTGGAGGAAAATAAATAAATAATACAGATATTCTGAGAGAGAGAAAAAAAATGTAAGGAGTCTTTCTGGAAGATTTCTTTTAAGTTTCTGTATCGATTGAAATGTATCCCCAGACATCTGTGCCTCAAAAGAGTGATAAGCGCTGCCCTTGTCGGCAATTTCCTGATCAGGATCTAATATGGGAACAAAAAAAGCAATCAATGGAGCAATCAACGATGGACATATGCATGATGTTATCATTGTGAAAGCAGAACGTCTCCCTGAAGAGAGAGAACAGGAGGATTACCTCATTACAAATGTGTGGCTCTTCACAGGATCTTTCTCAACTGTCAATATGGCACATACCAAGTTAAACCTCTGCAGGGTGACAGTTCACCACAATTTGTATTAGGATGCAGGACTCCATGTTTTCCATAAGGCAGTGCTCAGCTATTTTCCAGCTTTTCCCCTTCACCTTCATCATTTCCATTGTACACAAATGTCTTTAAAACACTATCAGTCGAATCTTTTTAAAGCCCATATATAGACTTGCTTTTTTCCACCCTGGATTTCTCTTAACACCCATTCTCTAAGCCTGGCCTTCTGACATTTGCTTGATGCTGTTCTTCTAGTAATCCTCCAGGCTGTCCTTGATTGTTCTTTTTGTTCTTTTAATCTGTTCACTTATCCACTGCTGACGTTGTTTCCTATTTCTGCAGTTTGCCACTTTTCCTTGAATGTGACCTTGTCAAGAGTGCAGCATTTGCAACGGTGTTTGCACTTTTTTTTCCCCCTACCTTCTTTGTCTTCAGCATTTCTAAAGTTAGGAGTACATCCTCACAAACACAATTACATTTTTATTGTGCAAAAGTCTTTCTATCCTACAAGAATACATGTGAATTTGTAAATTTCCCCTTGTGATTAATAAATTATCTATCTATCTATCTATCTATCTATCTATCTATCTATCTATCTATCTATCTATCTATCTATCTATCTATCTATCTATCTATCTATCAAGAAAAAAAAATATTGACAGATGGCAGAGTAGCATTACATTTACAGGTGCCTGGCATCAGAAACTACATCGTTGCTTCTGTGAAGGGCACATGTTCTTCCAGTGTTAGGGTGGGCTTTCTCCATGTACTCCAGTGTTCTTTCACTTGCCTGACATGTTTATGTTAGGTTTTCCTGGCACAGATGGTTGAGTCAGTGATAGTTGGCCAGGTTACCATTTAGCACCCAGTGTTGAAAATGAGACAGAAAAGGAGAAGTGGACATATTTGTTGGCACCTTATCATGAAAAAGAACAACCCACAATTGTCTCTGAAATAACTTGAAACTGAATAACTGGTACCCATTATTGTTTATTTTGTATTTAACAAAAATCAGAGTTTAGTTTAGAGTTTTGATTCAATATAATATTCCAAATAATAACATAAATGAAAATAGAATGGCCTTTCTAGAAATTACCATCTTATCATGGTGGAGAGGTTTGAATGCCCCGGTGACCCTGGGGGCTATGCTTTCTGGAGCAGAAGCTCCTGGTAGAGCCTCCCAAGGCAAACTCTTCCCAGGTGAGAGGTCAGACAAAAAGCAATTCACAGGACCTAATAATGGAGCTCCTTAAAGACAAAAAGAGTACCCCGCACAATATTGGATTACCGGGGCCTCCTCTTGGAGCCAGGCCTGAGAGAAGTGCCCACATGTGAGTGCCTGGCAGCTGGGTCAGTCGGGGACAGTCTGAAAACGTAATGTGGGAGTGCACTCCTGTGGGTCCATCTCCTGGAGGAGGAATAGGAGCTGGATGCAATGTGACCTGGGCAGCGGTCAAAAGCAGAGGCCTTGACGGACTGGAACCCAGACACACAAACTGACTCTTGAGATGTGGAATGTTATCTCCCTTTGGAGTTGGTGAATGAGGTGGGAGCTACCAACTAGATATAGAACCAAACCCTTCAAAAGAAGTTGGACTCTCCTTTGCTCTGGAGTTTCCTGGGGGAAAAGGAGTCGAGCAGGAGTGGGCTTCTTATTGAGACCTGCCTAGTCAATGCCATTTTGCAGTTTGTCCAAAAGAATGAGAGGGTTGTCTGTCTGTGGCTAAAAGTCACAGAGCAGAGAATTCTGACTGCCATGTGTTCTTATGCACCAAATGTTAGTTTGGAGTACCAGGCCTTCTTTCAGTGCCTGGAGGGGTTATTGAAAAGGGTACCAGCTGGAGACTGCATAGTTCTGCTAGGTGACTTCAATGTCCGCATGGATAATAGTGGAGACACCTGGAAAAGCGTAATTGGAAGAAATGATCTCCCTGATCTAAACCCAGGAGGTGTTTTGTTACTGGACATCTGTACTAGATATGTTTTGTCCATAAAAAACACCACGTTTGAACATAAGGTGGCTCATAAGTGTAACTGGTACCAGAGCAACCTAAGCCAAAGATCTACGATCGATTTCATAATTGTATCACCAGATTTGCAGCCAAAATGTTCCAGTCATTTGGGTGAAGAGAGAGGCAGAACTGTCAAATGATCATCACCTGGTAGTGAGTTGGGTCAGATGATGAGAGAGGTACCTGGACAGACGTGGAAAGCCCAAGTTAGAAGTGAGAATGGACTGGGAACATCTGGTGGAAATCCCTGTCCAGAAGTCCAGAAGACTTTCAACCACACCCACCCACACTGTTCTCAGCAAGTGTGAAGAAGTGCTGACCAGGACTGAGGATGTTGTATGATGGTGAAAGGAGCACTTTAAGGAGCTCTTAAACCCAATGAATATGCCCTCTGTAGAGAAGACAAAGCCAGAAGGAGATGGAGATCAATGCCCTTTTCCTTTAGGGAGATTACTGAGGTAGTTAAGCAACTCTGTAATGAAAAGGCCCCGGGGGTGGATAAGATTCGTCCAGAAATGCTGAAGGCTTTGGACATTTTTGGGCTGTCATGCCTTTGGAGTGTTACACTGGGGTGGTGGTTCCCATTTTTAAAAAGGAAAACAAGAGTTGGTGTGTTAGAACTATCAGGGGATCATACTCGTCAGCCTCCCTGGAGAAGCTTATGTTAGAGTACTAGAAAGGAGGCCCAGTTGTGGAACCTCAGATATAGGAGGAGTAAAGTGGATTCTGTCCAAGCCATGAAATGGTGGACCACCTCTTTATCCTGATGAGGATTCTGGAGGGGGGGGTACGACCAATCAGTCGATATGTGTTTTGTGGACTTAGAGAAGGAGTTTGACCGTTTGGTGGAGTTTAAGTACCTTGGGGTCTTGTTTACGAGTGAGGGGAAAAGGGAAGGTGAGATTGACAGATAGATCAGGGTGGTGAGCACAGTTATGCTGTCACTATGCCGATCTGTAGTGGTGAAGAAGGAACTGAGTCAGAAGGGGAAGGTCTCAATTTACTATTTGATCTACATCCATACCTTGACATATGGTTATGCTTTGAGTAATGACCAAAAGAATGAGATATAAGCGGCCAAAATAAGCTTTCTCCGCAGGGTGGCCTGACTATCCCTTAGAGACTGGGTGTAAAACGCAATCATCCGGGAGAACCTCGGTGCAGAGCCGCTGACCCTCCTCATCAAGAGGAGCCAATTGTTTAGGCATCTGATATAGATACCACCTGGACAGCTCCCAGGGAAGATTTTATGGGCACAACTTACTGGGAGGATTATATCTCCCAGATGGCATGGGAATGCCTTGTGATTCCACAGTATGAGTTGGCAAGTGTGCCTGGGGAAAAAGACATATGGGCTTCACTACTAAGACTGTTGCCCCTGCAACCTGGCTTTGGATCAGCAGTGGAAAATGAATGGATAGAAAACAGCATGGACAAAAATGACGGGACACATCGTAATATTTTGTTGCACAACCTTTAGATGCTGTCAATCATTGTAAACATGCTAATTCTGGAGCTCTCCAAGAGACCTCTGCACTTGTCCACAGGTAGTTTGGTCCACTGTTCCCGAGCAAACTGTACCAGCTGTGTCAGATTTGAAGGTGGCCTTCTCCAAACTGCATGTTTCATATAGTTAGTTGTTCAATAGGATTCAAATGAGGGCTCATAGAATGCCACTTCAGAATGTTTTATTCTTAGCCATTCTTGGGTGATTTTAGCTGTGTGTGTTTGTGACAGGAACTTCAAGCTGCTTGGAGAGGGTCTTATGGCCTTTGTCTTTATAATGCCTGTCTACAGTTTCCCTTCTGATTTCCTCAGACAACTCTCTTCTTTGCTTTCTCTGGTCAATGTTGAGTGTGGGACACATGATAATACCAAACGTCAGAGTGACTACTTTTCTCCATTTAAATAGGATAAATACTTGATTGATTGATTGATTGATTGATTGATTGATTGGGGACACGTGTGATACTAATAAAAGAAATCAGCAAGTTTGAAAAAAAAGATCACTCTAATCCAATTATTTAGAATCTTTTCTAGGGGTCCCAACAAATGTGTTTAGGCCATTTTAGAATATCTTTGTAGAATAAGCAATACTTGATCTCTTATCATACTTGGTGACATTATCAAAGGTATGCTGGTATACGTTGCTTTTCATGTAACCACTTTCCAGGAGGCATAAAGCACTTTTTTCAATGAGCTGTTAGGGTACCAACAAATTTGTCTATGTCTGCGGAACAGAATAAAAAGAAAGTACTTTGTGCACACCAGTGTGCCTCAGTCATTTTTTGGTCTACAAAGATGCCCTGTCCTGGGTTTTAAATGTTGGAGGCCATGAGAGGTAAACAGTTTGAAGCAGGCCGGATGTAGAATTCTACTGGAAGTAGTACAAGCAGGCAATCTGTGGAGTAACCTTAATATCCTTCTGCAGTGTCACTTTGAAATCAGCCCCCATAAGGTTTGCAGCAGACCCACGCCCATGTCATTGCAGCCAATATGTAAGTAATACATTGAACAAACTTGTTCACATATCTTTTAATTAATCCAACTTCTCACAACTCTAAATCTTTGCCTTCTGTCTTGTTACAGCTGTCTTTACATCGATTGCTTACATCTTAGGACTTCCTGTGTTTTTGTAAAAATGGGTTAAGAACATAAATGAATAAGAGATACATTGTTGAAGTGATTCTGGTACATGCAGATGTCAAATATAGCTGAACATAAAGAGAAAGTTTACATTTGATTCAAATGATTTTTCTGATGGAAAAATCACTTACTTATCTCAAACCTAGCCATTTGAGATGAAACCCAGTAATTAAGCCATTCGATTCCACTAGGGCCTTACTCAGTGATCCAGGGTGCCATTTCACCTGCCTGCCTGCCTACTAATTGTCAGTTGTATTCTGCTGAGTACCCAAGGTGCTTTGTGGTTTTGATCAGCATTTATTATTTTCACACTCACACCGACACGAATACAGCAGGTTTCCAAAATTACTGAATAAACTGTTATACAGAGACAAATATGACCCAAATGGAAATAGTGATATTGGAAGATGTTAACCTTAAGGTCGCTGATTTAAGAAATAATAAATGTGGGAAAACAGAACATTCTAGAGGGGCAACTTTGATGGCGTTATAATGGGAAATGAAGTTTTATCTCCATCTATCCAATTAAACAGTTGTTTTGGGTTGCTTTTTTCATTATGTTTTCTTATTTGTCATAATTTGTTTGTGTTTTGCCTCAATAATCAGTCTTGCAGCTATTTCACAATCTGTAGATTAACACTTGAAACACAGTTCCTCAGCACCCATTGCTATATATAAATCCAAGTGCTTCCCAGTGCACACGCTTGTTGGTGAGTTTAGCTTCTGGCAAAGATGAAATAATTAGGACTGCTCATCTTAAGGTAAGATATCAAGAATTGTTCATTTGTTGAACAAAAGATGCTGCTAATTACTCTGCTCAGTGCATTTGTTAGTATGCTGTCATTGTAGTGGGATTGTACCATATTATTGCTATTATTGCTTTGTTGCTCTTTTGGAGGCAGTTAATGGTGTCCTTATTTTCCCTTCCATATAGCAGCTAGTTATCATAGGCAGGCACACATACCCAGACTCTCAGGGATTATTAGCAGAAGCTAGGTATGGGATTCCCTTGCTTGCTTTGCAAGCACATTGGTATGGCATAATCCGAGTTCAGAAATTGTATCTTGACATCTGTTTGCTTATCATTTAACACACGGTTTTATCAAGCTTTAAATTAACCAATCACAGACTTGCAGGTTGGGAGAAAAATTGGAAATACTGAGAGGAAAATTACAAGAAGACACAAGAAATAAATGTGCAAATGACCAATGAGGGTATTCAAACCCAGTATGTTCTATTCATACACATGCTCTAACTACTGCACCACCATACCTCTCCTGCATCATCATGTCTCTCATTCCAAACTGGCCTTCTGCAGAGGTGTGCGTGTGTGTGTGTGTGCCCTTTGATCGAATGGTGCTCTGTACTGGATGTTTCCTTGCCTTGTGCCCTGATAGGCTTTGGACTTTTTCAACCATCATTTGAAGGAGACACCTGATGGTATTATCACCTTGCTTGATCCACTTGATGATTATGGGGAGAAATTAACCATCGACAGAACACACACTCCAGTTGTGTCTGTTCTCTTCATTTTAGCCTTCCTCCTTTCAGAGGTACAAAACAACTATAAAGCTAACACTCTTTCACAGACATGATGTCAGATTCTTTATTCAGAAAAAGGTTTAATGTAAAAAGAAAGGTTTCCATCTCTCCATCGTCTTGCTGCAATCTACAAACTGTGATCCCACTGTAGCACACAAAGGAGCAGACCTAAGATGAAGGTATGTTTGAAGGCTTTAATGAGGCACCCAAAATCATTGGTTTCAAAGTAAGCATTAAGAAGACCTAAATTCTCAACCACCCTGCACATATCACGCATAGTAAATCATTTCCATTGATATTGACAGGAATATTTGAATAATGTGGATTGATTTTGTTACCATGGCAGTGTGAAGTATTTGATATGGAGATATGCTGCATGCTAAGAACCAGAAGATTTTATATCAGGCATGGAGAAGAATATTTGTTTAGCAAGTTGTAGGACTTACTACTTTGTTGCAAGAGGCTGAAACCTTGACATCTTATTAAAAAGCATAGCAAATTCTTAGCATCAGTTGGGAAGGACAACACACAAGGTTATGTTTGCAAAAAACATACAAATTCTATTAAAAAAAAAAAAAGTCAGTTCTTTTCTGTTGTTCTATACCATTTTGTTGGCCATTCTAATTCTACAGATACATTTCCCCTCAATAACCAAACTAAAAATGTGTTTGCAGCCTTACAGTGTGGCATTCCCCAGTGTAAATTAGTTGTTGGGAATCATTTCTGCTGGTGCCACGTGTTTTCTCTAACATGCAAGTCTATCCTGCCTATTTAAGCTCTTTTTAGCATAGTCAGTAAGTTATACTGTATATATGAAAATTTACAATTATATACTGCTACATGTAGTTTAATATCAATTATCGAGCAATTTCACATATACTTGTGTCAATGATTCTTTGCCACTTAGATCTTTTTGCCACTGCAGTTTAAGGTGCTGCACTTGTATGGTTTAACATGCTATCGTGCCCCAGTATATGTAAAAAATGATTGGTTTCTTTGTTTTGTGGTTGCACACCTTCTCTTTATTATAAAGCTAAAGACTTTAATCTTGATAAAGGAAGGAGTTCATATCTATTAGATAGATAGATAGATAGATAGATAGATAGATAGATAGATAGATAGATAGATAGATAGATAGAAGAAAGGCACTATATGATTGATAAATATATAAATATATATGAAAGGCACTATGTAATATATAAATAGATAGATATGAAAGGCAAGGGGAAATTCACATACATTTCTTTTTACATATTATGCCCTAATACAAAGATCAGAATACATTAACATTGGGATCTTAAGGTGTTTTCACACCTAATTTGTTTCGTGGATTTTTTTCCAAACTCTGGAGCGATTTATCCCAAATTCCATTTTGGTTACGTAGATGTGTCACATGACAATTACAATCTGGTGTGGACCAAAACATCCCTACCAAGACCCTTTGAAAAGGGTGGTCCTGATCAAGCAAACCCTGGAGTGGTTTGCTTGAGGTATGAATATAATCTGACATGGGACTTATCTAACTACAGGAAATACTGTGAATTATAGGATACATTTCTAGAAGCTGCAATTGCTATGCTACTTTTTTTTGCTGGATAATAGGAAATCTCATCATAAAAATAAATGTATTCATATATACACATTTGCATTAAACAGCTTGCACAAGTACCAGTCAATCATATCAATCCTAGGACCTGATTCAATCTCAGAGCATCTTTATCTCCTTCATGATTAGATAGCATCTGACCTAAAAAAAAAAACGGATGTAAATTCATGTTGAATAAACCGTACACTGAAATAGCAAGAAACAGATGAACTTTGCAACTGCCAATCAAACCCCCAAATCTTATACCGCAAGAGTGATGTGTGAAGGTGGGGAAACCTCCTTATCAATGTGACCACTCTTCTGGCATATTAATTTGGACACAATGTAATAAACGTAAACCAAACACTCCAAAGTCAATATTATTAACAAATATTAACCGGCCTCAAGACAGTAAACATGTGATTTGAGATGACAGATAGATACTAACCCTCACCTATTCTGTTTCTCTTCTCAGTGCTCAAATGTGGCACTTGGTGCCACGGCCCACCTGCCAAGTTGTTTTGCCTGCCTATGGTAAAGTCATCTCTGATGGAGAATCAGAGGAATCATCAGGTAGAGGGGTCCTTTCATCGGAATGGCTCGCCCAGCGCTATCTCAGCTGTGGAATGGCCAATAGGTGAAGGCAACCTGATGGCTGAGGTCTCTAGGACTCTAAACAAATCCAAATCATATTATGTGATATCATCTACAGTTAAATTCTGCTCCCTACTTGTAATCTTATTTTTATATTGCATTGAGGATTACTTCTGTTCTGTTCTGTGTATTGTATTGCATTGACCCTCTTCTTTTAGATAACCACTACATGCCCAACCTACCTGGAAAGGGGTCTCTCTTTGAACTGCCTTTCCTAAGTTTCTTCCTTTTTTTCCCAACAAGGGTTTTTCTTCTTAGAGAGTCAAGGCTGGGGGGCAGTTAAGAGGCAGGGTCTGTTAAAGCCCATTGCGGCCCTTCTTGTGTGATTTTGGGCTATATGAAAAATAAATTGTATTGTATTAGATAGATAGATAGATAGATAGATAGATTTTATTTGCTATTTTACACTTGTATAGTTGAATAAATGCACAATATCATACGGTGAAACTAAATTAATCTGATACACTGTGTAAATGACCTTGAAGCGGTCAAATCATTGTGTTCCATTTGACTCACCCAGATGAAACATTTTCTTTTTGTAGCACGTGAAATAACACATCATTTTGATGTCCTCTTCTGGTTACACTGTACAACAATATTTTTTAAAAGTCTTGCTTCCTGAAAAGTTTGATTATGACAGGTACTTACTGGGTATGCACAAATATAGTTTTGGTTTTACTGCTTCACATAAGTACTCTGAGACATAGACATTTATATGTTTACTGACAATAATGTATTTAGTCACCTTTATGTTTCATATAAGCTATTAAATTCAACAGAATTAAAAGTGTTTGGCTCCTGGTTTTCTTTTGTATTCAATGTCTGGTGCATCACATTGCAGTGTCCAACAGTAGTCAGCAAGCATTTACGGATTCCTATGGTTTCTCCATCATAGCAATGTCCTGGTGAAATATTTCACCGTATTCCTCACTGACAGCACCGAGATTTGCAGGGAAGAAGTCCAAGTGTAAGTGGAAGAAATGAATCTTGAGTGACATGTTGCGCTCCTTGTCTTGTATGCTTTGAGAAGTTTGTCTACCAGCTCTGTAATTGCCCAGAAAATTGTCAACAACGTCTTTAAAGGATTTCCCGGCAATTTTTTCTGGCCCAACTAACAGATCTTCAGACCTCTTGTCAATCATAACATGTCTGATCTGGGGGCCAACAAAAATGCCATTTTTGATCTTGGCGTCAGTTATTCATGGGAACATCTGTCTTAAATAACGAAAACCTTCACCTTCCTTGTTCAGTGCTTTCACAAAATTCTTCATGAGTCTCAGTTTTATGTGAAGAGGAGGCAAAAATATTTTTGCCGGGTCAACAAGCAATTCATGTGCCACATTTTTCTGTCTTGGAACTAACTTTGTTACAGTACTTTGTATAGCAAAGCTGCAGTCCTAGTAACAGAGCAATGACTGTAAGATCTCCACAGATATTCCAGTTGTACCTGTTATACTGGACGGGCTTCAGCAACAGTTTAATATTCTCGTACGTTTCTTTCATGTGTGCTGCATAGCCAACAGGTACTGAAGGATAAACGTTGCCATTGTGCAGCAGAACAGCTTTCAGGCTTAACATTGACGAATCAATGAAGAGACGGCACTCTTCCGGGTTGTGATCACAACCCAAGGCCGAGAACAATCCATCAATGTCACAACAGAAACAGAGGCTGTGGACTTGTGCAAAAAATTTGGTTATACCATGATGTCGGCTTCGAAACACAGAACTTTTTCTACCTGGTGACAGCACACACCATTCCTGCAGTCTCGAACCCAGCAGCTCGACTTTTGCTTTTGACAGACCCAAATCCCTGATGAAATTGTTCAATTCGGACTGTGTTATCAAATGTGGATCGCCTGATAAGCATGGTTCAAAATCTGTGTCAATGTCAATGTTAGTACCCTGCATTGCAGTTTCTTCATCTGGTTCGTCTAAGGTCCAATCCTCTGGTGGTTTCGGAATTGGAAGACTGTTGTCATGTGGCACGGGTCTCATTGCTGTTGGCAGATTAGGATATTCAATTGACTTGTTGTTTTTGGCAGAGAAACCAGACACATTAGTCAAACAGAAGTAACAGTCTGTCACATGGTCTTTCTGTTCTCGCCATATCATTGGAACAGCAAACGGCATCGTCTTTCGAGTCTCAGACACATGTCGCACAGCAAATGTGAAGCACCAATTCCTTGTCTTGATCACCAATTTTGCAGCCAAAATACAGATGATAAGCTTTCTTCATAAGAACAGTTATCTGTGGTGTTATGGGTCCACAGCTCGCTTAGTAAAGGCCATTTTTTAAATAAGTAATCAGCGCTCACGCAGCGGCTTAGCGAGGGGGCGTTGGGCCATAGCATGCCACGGGGCGATCTGCGGTGTGGCCGTTTCTCACTGAGTGCACAGGTGAGGGACTGCCCACATCCGTGAATTGTTCCGTGGCTAATATGCTACAGCTGCTATGGCCCCTCGCATTATAAAAAGTGCGAGTCGGTTTGGAGAAGGAATAGAAGGAACAGAAAAGAAAGAGAGAAGGAAACGGAGGTGGGCAGCAGGAAGTAGTGAGGAGGGAGCGAGCAAATCGGTGCAGCAGGAAGCGGGCAAGCGAGCGAGTGCTCGCAGGCAGCTGAAGGCAGCCTGGGTGTTTGGCCAACACCTGGGAGAAGTGGTTGGGGTCGCTCCCGCAGAGTTTGCTTCGGAGGGCGGGAGTGACCGGGAAGGTGCAGTACTCTCCGCGGAAGGTAGCGGAAGTCGGGACTTGGGACGTGGTGTTCCCTGTGTGAGAGCCTTGGTCACAGTGGAATTCCCAAGTCACTGTCAGGGGGAGCCGACCGGAGCCAAGGATCGGAAAGGTGACTGACAGTAGCAGCAGTAGTAGGCAGAAGGTCAGCTGCATTGAGAGCGTCTCGCCTGTTGCACAAGTGTATATTCGCCACAGACATAGCAGGCTGTTATGACATTGACGAGACATATCGCCCAACACCAAAACATTTATAGCATCAAGCTTACTTACTGTTATATTGCTACAGATACTATACTTTACTATACTGATACTATACATACACACTGATTATCTATATAACCAAATGAGCAGGATTGGTTTATGCAAGCCACCTTTATAGCAGGCTGAGACAGCGTCAAGCTCGCTCACACCTGCCCAGGATGTCAACATCCACAGAACAGCTTCCAACCTGGCCTGATTCCATGCCTGGACATACCAAGGCTGCACAAACCATTGTTGATAAGTCACTTATAGGAGAGAAAATTTTACAAATATAAGAAAAAATCATGACAAAACTGAAACGGTACATGATGGGTAAATTTTGATGTGATATTCGTGATGAGCACCCAAAAATCTATAGGAAACACCCAACAGTGTTCAAGAAGTAATAACTTTGTTGTGCAGTGTTATCAGATAACACGTATTCTTCTTTTTAGTGGTCCAATACAATCACAAAGAAAAAATGATGTTACTACTGATAGACTGAAATTGAGTTAAAATGTATTATGTGAATATAATTTAATAATGTGGGGTGTCACACACACGTGTGCATGAGAGGCAGCTAAATGGCTCGAATGAGGGTAATTCCATGCCAGACCAGGGGAGTGCATTAACCATTGTCTTTTTCTCCTGCAGAGCAGTTACAAGAAATCCCGCCTGATGCCGATGACATCACTTCCAGTTTAGGGCATGATGATGTCACTTCTGCTTCCAGCCCCGATGACTTAATTTCCTCTGCCAGACTTTAAAACTGCCATTTAGTCACATATGTAGTCTTTCTGTTTTGAACTCAGTTAAACTCCTTTCCTTTGTCTTGTCAGTAGCCAACTACAATATACGGGGTGGCTAACCCAAACTTTTTTGTGGCTTTCACCTCCTTTTATTCTGACAGGGCAAACATTGGTTTACTCTCTTTTCATAGATCCTTCTAACAAATCTGCTGATTACATAATCCCAAACAAATATCCACATGAAAAACAATTCCAACATATTGAACTGCAATTTTAAACTTTTGACTGTATGTAGTTGGGGGGCTTGCACATTTTTGTGAAAGAATCAGAGAATGATGCTGGCTTTAGGAAGATCCACAAGAGCAGTCTGTAGGCAGGCAAAACAGGAGCAAAATCTACCGTCCTCGCTTATTCCCACCACAGCATGGAGAAGACGCCTGAGGAGGGAAATTGATTCTGCCCCTTTGGGTCCCCACGCTATACGTCCCGCTGCTGATGGGAAAAGGCATTCAGTCTTACAACAACAACAACAACAACAACATTTATTTATATAGCACATTTTCATACAAACAGTAGCTCAAAGTGCTTTACATATTAAAGAATAGAAAAATGAAAGACATAATTATAAAAAATAAATCAACATTAACATCGAATAAGAGTAAGGTTCAATGGCCAGGGGGGACAGAAAAAACAAAAAAACTCCAGACGGCTGGAGAAAAAATAAAATCTGTAGGGATTCCAGACCATGATACCGCCCAGTCCCCTCTGGGCATTCTACCTAACATAAATGAAACAGTCCTCTTTGGCTTTAGGATTCTCACGGAAGGGCTTGATGATGATGATGGTCACGTAGACTTCTTCCTTTTAATCCGTCCATCATTGTTGGAGCATCATGAAGCTTTGAGTAGGTGGAGGTGGCGCAGGCCACCACCACAAAGAAACCGGAAAAAGAAACGGAAAAGAGAGTAGGGGTCAGTACCGAAAAGAAACGGAAAAGAGAGTAGGGGTCAGTACCGCTACAACGAATCAGAGACAGGACAGAGTTACTGTACCAGCTGAGAACCATATCTCTATCTAGCCTGATGTCAATATTTTGTGGAGACTTTTTGTTTGAGCACATAGCAGTCCTCATTTTTGTTTCTTATAAAGAAAAGATTGGAATAAAATGGTGTCACATATATGCACATGGGAAGCAACTAAAGTGCTTGAAAGAAGGTAATTCTCGGTCGGACTGGTGTGGGGGCAGAATGCACTGACCTTTTCTCTTTTTTCTATGCAAATCAAATGCAGGCAATTCCACCTGGCCCCTTTAATGTCACTTCTGGTCTCACCCCAGAAGACGTCATTTTCGGTTCAACCCCTGAAGATGTCACTTCTGGTCTCACCCCTGAAGACGACACTTCCAGTTCCACCCCTGAAGATGTCACTTCTGGTCCCACCCCTGAACACGTCACTTTCCGGTTGCACTCCTGAAGATGTCACTTCCGTTTCCACCCCTGAAGAAGTCACATCTGGTCTCACCCCTGAAGACATCACTTCCAGTTCCACCCCTGAACACGTCACTACTGGTTCCACCCCTGAAGATGTCACTTCCGGTCTCACCCCTCAAGACCTCACTTCTGGCCCCACCCCTGAAGACGTCACTTTCCAGTTCCACCCCTGAAGATGTCACTTCTGATTCCACCCCTCAAGACGTCACTTCTGATCCCACCCCCGAAGACGTCACTTCCGCCTTCCGCCTTTAAAACCCACTCTGTCTGTAACAAACCTCAGTTCTGTTTTGGACTCTTGTCTGTAAAGACTACTGTTTCTCAACCTCTTTCTTCAGATTTTGCAGCCATTTGCAAGTATACAGGAGGCTGCCCCAAACCTCTTTAGGTGTCAAGGCATGGTTATTTATCACAATGGGAACAACTGATTTGGCGCCCCAACAGTTTCCAGTGGTGACTTGTTGTTCCTTCACTCAACCACAACATGTAAAAATAATCAAAAATGACTAAACACATGATATTTAAGTTTGAAGGCAGTGAAAAATAAAAATAGTAAAAGCACACTAGCCAAAGGTCTGTACACCTTTTAGATTGTTAATGTAGCTCATTTCTTTCTAGCCTACACCCAATAAATAACCAATCAAAAAGTCCTCCTTTCCCTATTTGTAGTTCCCTTTTCCCATAAGATTAATGGAGTGTCTTCTAAAATTACCAATTACAGTTTCACTTAAGAAAGCATGTGGCTGGGACAAATGACAACACACCGTGACTGTGATTTCTCAAATGTATGAATACAAATGGGACAGAACTTTGCAGTACTATTCTTTGTTTTTTTCTTTCGGTTTATTTCTGTAGGTAAACTCATTAAATTAATTGCATGTCTTTTTTTTTTTTTTAATTTGCTAACCAACTTCATTTTTCAGCAGTGCTTAATTTACCCGTCTGTGTAGTCTGCCTGAATGTGACACTCTTCTAGACACTTCTGATTATCCTCTGAAGTGGATCCATTCAGCACAAACAAACTAAGAGTCAGGAAATTGCCCCGCAGCCTCCATGAGAAGAATGTTCAAGTAAGTTGACATGAGACATGAACCGAAACACTTGTGTTACTTGAAAGGCTGACTAGGCACAACTCAAAACTTTTCTTATCTTATGTAGTTTAAATCATCCTTTTTATTGTTATTCAGAATGGGATCATTGTGGAGCTATTTTTTTCTTTTTTATTGTCCTTAATACTGCCATATGAAGAGCCAGATGTTGCTTTTGAAATTGTCTCATTCAGCATCTGTTATTCGCTTTGACGTGACGCTGCAATCACCTTTTACTTTAAACTGAAAATGAAAAATAGGTAATGCAGCCGTAGGCTGTATGAGGGACAAATCTGGAGATGGCGAATATGAAGCCACCCAACAATCACACACACAGGCCCAACCTCATGAACTGTGCCATCTGGACATCTCCAGCAACAGTCACTCTGGGAGGCCAGCGCAAAGCAGGGTTTCTTCTCTTTTCAGAATTACATGCTTTTGTTACCCATTTGCATTCTGGCAATTCACAAAAAATGGGAAATTGTTGGAATTTTACAAAAAGTTAATGTTTTGTGTGTGCTCAACTGTGCTGTTCTTCTTAGTGCACACAATTTGTCTTTTCAATGTTTCCCTGAAATATAATTTTCTACATTATGTTGGGAATCTTTTCTATGACAGATATACTAAACTTTTTCGTTCACAGTTTACAGCTATTTATATTGTGTAAAAGATGACACCAGCAAGGATAAACTGTCGGGGCAACACCTTGGTGACTCTAGATAATTGAAGGTTTTGGAAAACAACAAAAGCATGCAGCAAGTATGGAGACATATTTTCAGACATGAGTTCAATCATGAACTGGAAAGAAGATGGCCAGTTCCCGGGTTAAATGTTTGTGTGGCAGGAAGGGGCAAGTCCAGGTAGACAGACTCTGGAAGTGGCCGTTGTGACACTAGAGGGCGCTGTCACTCCTCAAACCCAATAGACAAATGCCCAATACACCAGGGGCCTCATGTAAAATGGCGTGCGTAGAATTCGCACTATAACATGGCGTAAGCTCAAAAACCGAAATGTGCCTACGCACAGAAAAATCCAGATGCAGGAATCTGTGCGTACTGCAACTTCCACGTTCTTCCGCTAACATAAATCCCAATCAGCGTGAAAAGTAACGCTCGTGCACGCGCTTTATGTAACGCCCCAACTCCTCCCAGAATTATGCCTCTTTGAATATGCAAATCAATATAAATCGCCCTTAAGCGCAGCCTTCTGTGAAAAGACAATGGGAAAAGCACGGGGGGAAATATAAGAATTTCAGCGAATACCAAGTGGAGGCAAAGGAAAAATATACTATTTGTATATTTAAACTATGGTGTAATCAACAAAAGGAAGTTGATTGAGTGACATAGTGTGTTGGAGAAACTTGAAAGCTCATGTTCACAAAATCGCATAGTGCCAAAAATAAAAAAGAAGTCACATATCAAAGTTGCCGTGAAAAGGCGAGTTGTAGCCCACTGTCTGAGTGTCATATGAAAGCTTATTAGGGTACAGAGAAAAAAAGGCACACAGTGGGGAAAAAGCACGAAATGTCAACTTCAATCTCGAAATTTCCACTTTAATCATGTAGTTTATTTTGTCATTAACGTAGAATATCATAAACTTCATCTTAAAATCGTTTAATTAACCAGTTTCTCAAATCACATTGTAATTAAAGTAGCACGTTAAATGCTTTGTTTTGTATTTGATCTTCTACTCGTATGTGCTCTATGTGTGTGAATCACTACTTGCTTCTTAAACCGGCTCTCTTCCTCCAACTGGACACATAATCCATTACGTTCGTGATATTACAGCTCCCTGAATAACTAAAATACTGAGATGTATACGTGATATCATTTTCATGATGATAGGAGTTAAAGCACGTTATTAAACATGGGTTTCACGGCGCAGTGGTTGTGTGCGACCTTCGATGAAATAATTAATTGCAGCAGTACTCATGGGCAGCTCTAGGCTTGTGGTGGCCCTGGGCAGAGAAAGAATCGGTGGCTCCTTCGCCGCCAATGTCAACAAAGAAGCTTATGCACGGTGGATGGCCACGTCCGTTGCGGACACTGCATAGCCACCTCGTGCTCATGACACAAGCATTTAACTTTTGCTGAAATTTGTCGCTGCGTTTTTAGCTGTGTCGTTATTTTCTCTTTCTGTTTTATATTCAATATATATTGGCGTGGCAAAAAAGCAGATCTTGCTTTTCTTTCTTCAAGTAACCGATTGCCACACAATCAGCTCTGTAATAGACGTTAAGCCATCTGTAAGCTTAGAGAGCCGATTCTTCAAAAAGTTTAGGGAACATTGAAATATCTGCATAGTACATGTTTAATTATTCTATTCTTCATGCCAGTCCCAGTGAAGAATATAGATTATTTAAATGAAGTTAAAGTTTTACCTGTAGAATATAATAAACATATTTTGCTGCATTTCATCTTAAAAATGATATCGTCATCATATGTAAATACGCGCTTTATAAAGTGGCTCAGGTTGTGCAATATTACAGTCACTACTTATAAGTACAAACAGTTCTACAAGGAGCACTTGATTGAGTGCATTTAAAGTTCTTGGGATGAAACTGTTTCTGAACCGCGAGGTCCGTACAGGAAAGGCTTTGAAACGTTTTGCCGTGGCTGAGGTGGCATGTGCCTGATGCTGTATACTGATTATTCTCTTTTCGATCAGCTGCTGCTGTGATTCACACACAGATACAGTGATATAAATACTCCGAGTATTTATGCTGCAGTGAGAGTAATATAGAAAAAGATGATTTGCTGTGGCAACTCCTAACGGGAACAGCTGAAAGAAGAAGAAGGTGCAGTGAAAGTAACAACGCTAAAGCAGTTATGGTATTTGGAATACTATGGCTATTCCCTGGACCATTATATTGTTACAAGTTAATTACAATCAGATGCATTACACTAATCAACAATATGCGGTTAGTTTCAGTGTATTTATAAAGCTGCATCAGGAAAATAAGGAGTAACCACATAGGAACAGTAGCACTGCTTTAACTCTGGGTGCCGCCAGTCTGCAAAACCGAGCGGAGAACTTGCGTACGACAAGGTATGAGGTACCGTGGAAAAGTGCGTGGCTTTACGCCAAGTGTAGGTTTTATACATCGCGATTTAAACGTGGAAAAGTTCTTATGCAACATTTCTGTGCGTACGCACCGTTTATACATGAGGCCACAGGTGAAAGCACCAAGAAGTATTTTAATTTCTATTTTTCCTCCTTGTAGATAGATAGATAGATAGATAGATAGATAGATAGATAGATAGATAGATAGATAGATAGATAGATAGATAGATAGATAGATAGATAGATAGATAGATAGATAGATAGATACTTTATTAATCCCAAGGGGAATTTCACATGCTTCTGCTGCAGCATACTGATAAAAAACAATTTTAGGCTAAAAAGTGATAAAAATAAAGGTATAACAGACAATAACTTTGTATAATGTTAACATTTAAATCCCCCCCCGGGTGGAACTGCAGAGTCGCATTGTGTGGGGGAGGAACGATCTCAGTCTGTCAGTGGAGCAGGACGGTGATAGCAGTCTGTCACTGAAGCTGCTCCTCTGTCTGAAGATGATCCTGTTCAGTGGATGCAGTGGATTCTCCATGATTGACAGGAGTCTGCTCAGCGCCCATCGCTCTGCCATGGATGTCAAACTGTCCAGCTCCATGCCTACAATAGAGCCTTCCTTCCTCACCAGTTTGTCCAGGCGTGAGGCGTCCCTCTTCTTTATGCTGCCTCCCCAGCACACCAACACGTAGAAGAGGGCGCGCCACAAGCGTCTGATAGAACATCTGCAGCATCTTATTGCAGATGTTGAAGGACGCCAGCCTTCTAAGGAAGTATAGTCAGCTCTGTCCTCTCTTGCGCAGAGCATCAGTATTGGCAGTCCAGTCAAATTTATCATTCATCTGCACTCCCAGATATTTATAGGTCTGCACACTCTGCACACAGTCACCTCTGATGATCACAGGGTCCATGAGGGGCCTGGTCCTCCTAAAATCCACCAGCAGCTCCTGTACTGTGCCTGCAAATCAGAACCACCACCACAATACATAATAAATGAATAATAACTAATACAGTTCTCCTCCCAGCAGCTCCATCACACTACCTCCCAACTCTTACTGGGTCTCCACTAGTCCTTTATATAGTCCTTGACCCGGATGTACTTCTGTCCTTCCATCCCCATGACTTGGGAGTACTTCCGGGCTATATTGAAAACAGAAATCCCCGTGTCTCTCTGCAGCATCCCCTGGCGGCACCCACGGTACCCAGCAGGGCTGTGAAGCTGAACCCCATCTCCAATAATGCCCTGCTGGAATCTGGGGCACCGCTAAGCTGCAGGGAAGTCGCTATCTTGTGTCCTGGAGGTTTTGTCTGGGTTGAGCTGCCGGCCATCCATCATACCATTAATGTTCATGCTGCAGAGGAAGGAGAAGAGAAGGAATTAGAACACAGCAAAATCCCCTGCTCTGGTAGGCAAATACCGTCACCAAAACCTTTAAGCTGTGACAATTGTTATAGTTGTCACCTTTGTTGTAAAGTTGTTGTCATCCTTGTTGTAAAGACATACAGTAGTTGTAAAGCCTGCAGTTTCCAGACTTCAAATTGGGATGCATCTTAAATTTGAGGCACTGTAACACCTCACAAGACCTTCTGTAGCTAAACAAATACAGGGATTAAGCTTGTTCTGGCTTCCGAAAGGGAAATTAATTTAGCACGCCTTGGTTTGACAAGTGAAATTAATTCTGTAAAAGGGAAAAAAAAAATTATCTTGACATAACAATAAATAAAAATACATTTTATTTATATAGAGCCATTCCCATTCTCAGAATGCTTACTGGTATGTTCATTTGTAATTCAAATTGTAAAGCAGTTTTTTTTTTCTTAAAATCTGTTTTTGAAAAGTTTGCCAATCCTAAAACTGTGGACATTTTACATTTAAAAGAATTACAGCATAGTATACATTTTACAGTAATAAATGAACACAAGAGAAGTTTTGGGATATGTGAAGTAACCTCACTTTTTTGCCATTGTGTCAAAACGTAAGATGAAAAACACTCCCAAACAACACACATGTCACTTTGGTGTTGGTCAATAACTGCCACCATGTGCTCTTTGATGGCTTTTATTTTGTGGGGTCTGGAAGAGATAGAGTTAGCAGTTGGTGGGAGTCGTGTTACTGTTCTTCTCCCAAGTCACGACTTTCCTAGTTATAGATCAGAAAGACAGGCGTGTGAGTCACTCTGCAATCTCAAAATCCTTTCCCTGTGTCACCTTTAACTTGGTCTCTGTAAAATACGATCGCACATATGTCAAAATGTAAATATACAAGGGGGTCTCCAACATTCATGGAATTGGTAAAGGAAAGTTTATCGATTGCCGTGTTTATAAAGTTTATAAAACTTCTAACAATGTCCTTTTAGTCTCCTTCAAAATACTCTCCTTGAGATGCAATACACTGCACTGTCCCAGGAATCCTCCCATTCCTGTCAACATTTCCTCTTTTGTTACCATATCTAGAGGCTCCTGTGTTTTTTTCATGGATTTCTTCCCTTCAGGTATATTGTGATGTAAGATTTTGCATATAACTTGATAAATATTTTGTATGTCTTTATTTGTAATTTAGGCAAAGCAATGTAATTTAGTGTTACATTAGTGAGAAGCATTCATGTTTACCCCCACCAGGAATGGGTCTCTTTGAATTTTACGACAGGGTTGGGGAAGGATGTGCCTTACATCAGTTTGGCGAGTATTTCTCTGTTAAAGTCTTTCCACACTCGAAAGAAAGCCAGGCTGCCTAACATATGGTCTTGGGGGGTGGCAGGTTTTAAGATGTTGTATTCCCCCCAGTATGGCTGTTTGGAATTGTCTTATATCAGAAGCCTTTAAGTACCATGATGTCCTATTGGCTCTAGGGGTTGGACAGAGAATCTATAAATCTGCTTGCTCAACCACATTCTCTCTCTCTTACTAACATCTGATGAAGAAGACAACACAATGGACAGCACAGCTCAGTAGCTATATTGAGACAGGCTTGTGGCCTGTTCTGAAGAAAGCTGAGCACCAATGATGCCTTAACTAGAGACATTTTAAATAACTAACAAGTCTGTGTGCCGCCTGAAACTACACATCACCATTTAATCAGATTGTATGGTTGCCAATATTCAAATGTACTTTGCATATTGTTATTATTTATGAATATTAGCAATAATACATTTTTTAAATTGTAACTTAACTCCTGCTTGTCTTTTAACTACACCTAATTGCCTGAGGTTATAGATGTAGAAGGGAAGGTGGGGATAAGTTATATACTATAATACCTTATAAACAGTGGTAAATCTGTGAGATTAGGCATTCTGACAAAGGCTACTTATCCTCTTTAATAAAACCCCTGTGTGCGTCCAGGTGTCCGTGTGTGTGTGTCTTCTGGTGAAGTGCGCATGCGCGGGGCCACATGGCACGTGTTCAGTCTCTCCCTCTGCAGAGAGAGACAGACACACACACACACAGGCGCACGAGACAGACACACACACACAGACGTGTGCAAGACAGACAGACACAGGCGTGAGAGAGACACACAGACACACACAGGCGTGCGCGAAAGAGAGACAGACAGAAACACACACACACGCGAGAGACAGACACACACACAGGCGCGAGAGAGACACACAGACACATACAGGCGTGCGCGAAAGAGAGACAGACAGACACACACACACGCGAGAGACAGACACACATACATACAGGCGCGCGCGTGCATTGTTGCAATGTTAATTTTCTTGGTTGTTTATTAAATTACAGATTTTTCAAATGTTCATTTCTTCCCCTGTGCTTAAAACTCATTAAAAAAGAGTTTTTAGCAAGCGGGTCATAAGGCTATAGTGCGAACTCTTGCAGTGTTACTTTTCTCTGTTGTTCAAGGTTTTCTTAGTGTTATTCAATGTTTTTACATTTAGTTTACTATTACGCTGTGCATTCAATGGTATAATTAACAATATTCATGCTTAAAAACTTAAATATATATTTACATACAGTTCATACGGTCTGGAACGGATTAATTGTATTTACATTAAATACTATGGGGGAACTTACTTCGGTTCATGATCAAATCGGGTTATAACCAGAGTTTTGGAATGAATTATGGTCATGAACCAAGGTTCCACTGTATTACCCTCAGACAAAATTACAGGCATTTTACGGAAATACAAACCATTATTACTGAGGGAGAAAATTAAAGGCACACAGTACAGTGACGCATATTACAGCCACATACAAGGTCCCTTGCCATTTAATATAGACTGTTCCTACTAATGTTAATGGACTACTTTTCTAGCGCCCGTTATTGTAACAGGCTTAATGTCTAGTTAATAATTCAAAAGGGGAAAGTAGAGCAATACGTTACTCTACCAAGATAAAACAAGGTAGCAAAATCGTCTTACCTTTAGTCTCAATTTTAATTTACAGAACAACAAAAAAAAATGCCACAAGTAGTGAGATCTAACAAATATGGGGAGTGCAAAGCAACATCCGTGTTCTTTTAGGTCAAAAACTCTTTGACTGGCTGTACAGGTATGTTGTTATTGTCAAAAATCCAGTTTTGCTTGTGGCACTTCTCAGGCTATTTTTTCTGATGCTTTTCCATAGATGTATCAGCAGCTCAATGTAATATTGGTGATTAATAGTCTGTACACGAGGAACCAACTCTTTATGAACAAGTCCATTAATATCGTAAAGCACAAGCATCATTGTCTGTTAAAGATCTGCCATGGTGACTTGGAGAAAAAAAGTTGTCAAGTCAAATGCATGATTTTTAAATTAACAGCATACGAATGAGTGAGATATTGCAAGTCACAGAGAAACAGGTCATCCCTATTTACTTCAAGGTTGTTTTAATGAAAATACAGGCACTCACAGGCACAAAGATAACAAAATAAAACAATGGAAATAGCCCCAGTCAGGCTTGTATTAAGACAGGCTTTGTCACAGGTGCTGTGTCTGTGTTGGGCGTGATATACAGCCGGGAAACAGGAAGGGGCCTGGTCAGGTGCCCTCAGGAGTCGCTCTTCTCATGTAGCCTATTATTCAGATTTTATTTATATCATTTTGAAAACACTGACATTTTTTTTCTCTGCTTATATTATCTAAAATGCATGAATAAACATATAACTTTTTCTCCTGTTTCTTCTGATACTCTGTCTAATTCTCTGGGGTCAGAGATGTTAAAAAAAGAGAGAAGTGTTGAACTCTGGGAGCAGTTAACCCTGACAGTGCCCAGGCTGGTAAGAATAAGCAGCTGTAGATGGCATTTGGGTCATTCTGTTAAAAGTCCATAAAGGGGAAATAGGGTCACCCTAGAACTCTGCCATGACAAAACACATAATTGAAGAAAACTGTTCATTATTTGTATAATTCTGATACGCAGGGGTCATCTAGATTACATATCAGTCCACTAAAGTGTATACTCACAATGGGAATACTTACAGCTACCTAAACATATACATCTTTACTCAAAGAAAACATTGGGGGCATCAAACTCAAGCTGTCCCTGGAGTTTCCATTGTTTAGAAAATGGGTAGATGGAAACTCAGATGAAACATCTTGACTAAGTGGAGGGCAAGAGCACGTGTAGGAACAAAATAACGTGAACTCACCCAGTCCTGTCTGACTTGGCACATTTCAAGACAAAACTCCTTCTAAAGAAATTCACTCTGGTTGCTTATGTATAGGGTGGCACAGTGGAACAGTGGGTAGCGCTGCTGCCTCGCAGGTAGGAGACCTGGATTCGACTTCCCAAGTCCTCCCTGCGTGAAGTTTGCATGTTCTCCCCGTGTCTGTGTGGGTTTCCTCCGGGTGCTCCGGTTTCCTCCCACAGTCCAAAGACATGCAGGTTAGATGGATTGGCGATTCTAAATTGTGCTTGGTGTGTGTGTGTGTGTGTGTGTAAAGCCTTAAATAATCTGCTCCATCTTATATATCGGAATGCCTGACACGTTATATTCCAAATCGTAACCTTAGATCTTCAAATGAGTGTCTCCTTATAATTCCAAAAGCTAAACTTAAAAGAAGTGGTGAGGCGGCCTTCTGCTGTTATGCACCCAAAATCTGGAATAGCCTGCCAATAGGAATTCGCCAGGCAAATACAGTAGAGCACTTTAAAACACTGCTGAAAACACATTACTTTAAAATGGCCTTTTTATAACTTCACTTTAACTTAATACTGATACTCTGTATGTTCAATTCTTCATAATAACTATTCATGGTGGCTCTAAAATCCGTACTGACCCCTACTCTCTCTTCTGTTTCTTTTTCCGGTTTCTTTGTGGTGGCGGCCTGCCACCACCACCTACTCAAAGCATCATGATGCACCAACATTGATGGACTGAAAGCCAGAAGTCTACATGACCATCATCATCAGGTCCTTCGATGAAAACCCTAAATACAAAGAGGACTGTTTGATTTATGTTAGGTAGATTGCCCAGAGGGGACTGGGCGGTCTCTTGGTCTGGAACCCCTACAGATTTTATTTTTTTCTCCAGCCTTTGGAGTTTTTTTTTGTTTTTTCTTACCACCCTGGCCATCGGACCTTACTTATTCTATGTTAATTAATGTTGACTTATGTTTATCTTTTATTGTGTCTTCTATTTCTGTATTCATTTTGTAAAGCACTTTGAGCTATATTTTTTGTATGAATATGTGCTATATAAATAAATGTTGATTGATTGATTGATTGTGTGTGTGGTGGGCTGGCGCCCTGCCTGGGGTTTGTTTCCTGCCTTGCACCCTGTGTTGAGCAGACCCCCATGACCCTGTAGTTAGGATATAGCGGGTTGGATGATGGATGGAGGCTTATGTAGAAGTAGAAGAAGGTGAGAGAAGTGATCTATGTGTCATCACTGCCAAAAAACGCTTTTATAACAACATTCTCACTCTTGCCGAATCTACACACAAAGAACTGAGGGATGTTGGTGCCTATCCCAGCTGCATCATACACAAGGCTAATTAGCGTCCTAGCAGAATCAGCCTTGGCTGGTGTCCCATTCATGTACACATACTCATAATATCTAGAAATTATTAACTTAATACACATGCCTTTTGGGAAAGTGGAAAGAAAAAGGAATGCCAGGAGAAAACCTGAGAAAAGACATGGTGGGGGAATGTGCAGACTTGACGTAGGATTGAAGAATAGGATGCTGGATCTCTGAGGATGTATGGACTGTGGCGGACGCCCCTTTGACACTGGATCCAGGGGACCAGCCATGGGATGCAAACTGCGTCCCCCAGAACACTTGGCTGGCAGCCCTCCTAGGTTGAATCAGGGCCACTTTCTTGGAACACCGGAGCTCATCCCTGTTGGTCTCGGTGGCCACCGCCAGGAGGAGCTGCACGGCTTCCTGAGCCTGTGTGGGCTGAACGCTGCCACATCCTAAATTGCTTCAGGTGGAAATTAACCTAATTCATGTGTGGGCTATAAGAGGAGCCAGCAGCCACCACTCAAGGTGCTAGAGTCGGGAGGAGAAGGAAAAAGCTGCCTGGGAGAAGTGGAGGACAAGGAGTGATTTTTGGGGTGTTTTTGATTTCTGTGCGCTTTGGGGACTGTGTAGGGCCTGTGGGACATGGGGAAGATGTGCCCCACAGCTGAAGACTACAAAAATAAATATTTTTGTTTCTTTTGACCTGTGCCTCCAGTGTCAGTCTGTGTCGGGTCGGTGCCAACCAGGCGCTTCTGCCACAGGACCTACCTGCTTGATTTGTTTCAGAGGTGACTCCAAAGAAGCAGACGTTTATGTTTAAAGATGCCTACGCTGACCCCCACTCTAACTTCCCCAGGGCAGACCCCTGCTGGTTTTCTATTGCTGCAGCAGGTGAGCTGAATTTTCTGGGGTACAGTGGAGTGGTGTGTGTGATGGCAGTTTTTAGCTTGCTGCAGGCCATTATCTGCCTCTGTAAAATGAATTGAGACTAGGATAAAGAATGGTTGGCACAGTGGGTAGCGCTGCTGCCTCGCAGTAAGGAGACCTGGGTTCGCTTCCCGGGTCCTCCCTGCATGGAGTTTGCATGTTCTCCCCATGTCTGCGTGGGTTTCCTCCGGGTGCTCTGGTTTCCTCCCACAGTCCAACGACATGCAGGTTAGCCATCCTAAATTGTCCCTAGTGTTTGCTTGGTGTGTGTGTGTGTGCCCTGCGGTGGCAAACCTGTTTCCTGCCTTGTGCCCTGTGTTGGCTGGGATTGGCTACAGCAGACCCCCGTCACCCTGTAGTTAGGATATAGTGGGTTGGATAATGGATGGATGAATAAAGAATGGAGACAAACATCGAGATGTGCATATGAGTTGATGTTAAAACTTGAGATGTACTGAACACCACCACTCACCCTAATTTTTTTTATCTTCTTATCTATTTTTCTCTTCTTTTATGTAGTCATAGAAACTCTATGTACATACCCCTGTTTAAGGTTTACCAAATGTCACCAGCATGCTTGGCTGCAGATTCAGTTTATGACAAGACAAGACATGACAGCTCTTCATGGCTCTTGATCTTTCGGCCACAGAAAAAGAAATTGCTGCAAACCTTGGGACGTCTGCTCTGATGTTCGCACTTGTACAATGCACTTGACAGAATGCAGGAATTGCACAAGAGCATAACCTAATAGTGTGGATGCGCCTGCGGCACCCGGGGCTCCGCACGCCAGTCAGATCTGGCAACCCGTAAACAAATCACTGTGACAGCCTTGTAAAAAGGCTTTCAGAGGAATTATTAGGTGGAGCAGGAGGATAGGGGCCACAAATGGTGACTTGTAAAGCCACACGTGCCCATCAAAAGGCTGGGTGCCTTTCTATATTTTTTTTTATTCTTCATTACATTTTGCAATGTCAGAAAGACATGCCCTTTTATATACTTTATATAAGAGGTTTAACACTTTTTCAAAGTCAAAACAAAAGAGAGAAAAGATCAAAGTTAAACTAAAAGGAAAGACTCAAGAGCATTTTTTTTTAAAATATGATGTTTTCCTGTAGCCAACTTTTAAAGCATTAGCGGTTCGAGGCATTTTTAAAAAGTAATAGGCTGGACCTTCAATGCTAATTGAGCATGCCACTCATCTACAAAATAATTTTCTTCCTTTTTGTATTAGCATCTAATCTCTTAGGCAGCCTTCTCGGGTTATCCAAGAATGTATAATTACATTTGACGTTCATGTTTCCATGAGAGAGAATACTTCTTTTTTATCAAACCTTGTCTGAAATAAATCACCCTACTCTTTTGGCTTCAGAGCAACACTTTATATTTCTTATCATTACGTGCTGTGGCTTGCATGTCAATGCTATTGTACTTTATTCAGTAAATAGTAAATGGAGTAGGTTTCCAGAGGGTCACAGATATCTGTTGCTTTTTAAAAACTGTGCTTAGCCTCAAATTGTCCTCACTCAACCGTCTTGCTCCTTGTCTGGCTGCTTTTTTTTGAAGGATGGCCTGATCTATGCAATGTCAGGATGCAATGATGTGCCTTCTGTCTCGATCATGATGGCTGCGTACACTCTGCTCACAGAAATATTCAGGGACTTAGTGTTAATGTGGAGTGTGAACTACAATTTGCAGAACTGGAGCAGGACCTTACAAAGCCTTGAAAACTAAGGAAACAATACATTTTAGAAGGAACAGCAAACATTGCCGTGCTTCTGACAGAATGTCACCAGGGACAGTAGAGAATGGAGAATGGGTAATAGATGCTGTAAAATGGTGTCCATTTTGGGACTTCTTCCTCCCTCCAACAAAACTTGATCCTTTCTACTACCGCTGCCAAAGTGGAATCCATCCCCTGACAAAATTTTCCTCCTCTCTGTGAGGAAAATTCCATCAGCTCTCTGTTGTCTGTCAAAACCCTGTCACCCCTCTGCTACCCGCTCTCTGCCCATCAGGCGAAGCTCTATACAGTGCCCTTGAAGATTTATCCTGCAGCCTGAGCTAAGGGAGTGACATGAGACTCCAGCGCCACCTTCACTACATCCTGATGTGTCGAATCATTTGTCAATTATTTTTCTCAGCAAAAAATTACTGTGTGACTCAAAAGTGGGAACAGAGGTACACATTGCTCAATGCCTTTTAACACTGCGTAAACATATACCATATATACACACGCGGATAAGTCAGGACTTGATATTACTGTATAATTTCTGGTATTTTATAATGTTGGTCGTACAAGTCGAACGTGGAAAACTCACACTATTGGTTCAAGAGATTATGATATGCTAACGCCCACCTGAGAGGAGCACACTACCTTTTTTTTTCTATGTGGGTGCGGCAATGTGTTGGATCAGCGTGTGCTCCTAACTTCTCTCTCTCTCTCCCTCTCTATTGGGCCTACAGTACGTGACCACACGGTAATACCCAAACTACTGCGAAGCGACGTTTGCACTGATTTGTGTTTTTTGTATCTCAAACCCTCACACACCTTTATCGTAAGAGCATCCCTTATCTACGATGGAGTGTTTGATCAGAAGAAAATATGAAGCTGGTTTTAAATTAAACATCGTTGAAGTAGCAGAAGAAATTGTTAACTGCGCTGCTGCAACAAAATTTGATGCGTCAGAGAAACTGATGGGAAATTGAAGGAGGCAAGAAGATGTAAAAAAAAAAAAATTAGGTGTCACATTTTTGAACGGGCGTATAATTCGGGTCTGATTTTATGATCGATTTTTTTGGTTTCAAGACCTGACTTTTACGTGAGTACATACTGTAAGGCTGGTATTGCAGCAAAAGGGTTCTCGACAAAGTATTACTGTGTCGGGCTTGAATACTTATGCAAAAACTTTGAAATTTTTCTTCTTCAGTTAGATATATATAGAAAATGGTTTATTTTGACTTTGGAGATGTATTGTTACAGCATAAGATTTCACAGAATGGATAAATAAGTGTATAAAAATTCTGTTAAAAAAAATGGATTTTTGAAAAGTCGGGGTCTGATTTTATGATCGATTTTTGGGTTTCAAGACCGATAAAATACTGTAAGGCTGCAGCAAAAGGGTTCTCGACAAAGTATTACTGTGTCAGGCTTGAATACTTATGCATAAACTTTGAAATTTTTCTTCTTCAGTTAAATATCTATAGAAAATGGTTTATTTTGACTTTGGAGATGTATTGTTACAGCATATGATTTCACATTTAAAATTCTGAATGGATAAATAAGTATATAAAAAATCTGTTAAAAAATGCGACACCTAATTTTATTTTTAACGGGCGTATAAGTCGGGGTTTGATTTTATGATTGATTTTTTTGGTTTCAAGACCTGACTTTAACTTGAGTACATACGGTAAGGCTGGTATTGCAGCAAAAGGATTCTGGACAAAGTATTACTGTGTCGGCCTTGAATACTTATGCATAAACTTTGAAATTTTTCTTCTTCTGTTAAATATCTATAGAAAATGGTTTATTTTGACTTTGGAGATGTATTGTTACAGCATAAGATTTCACATTAAAAATACTGAATGGATAAATAAGTGTATAAAAAATCTGTTAAAAAAAAAAAGGTGTCACATTTTTGAACGGGTGTATAAGTCGGGGTCTGATTTTATGATCGATTTTTCAGGTTTCAAGACCCGACTTATACGCGAGTATATACGGTATGTTAAAATGTCTATATGGGTACATGTATTTGTCAGGTTTGAAAGCATTTTTTTTTTCATTCTGGAGAACATAACAATCTTTGAATGCGTGAAACTCCATTAAATGCGTGAAAGTTTACAAAACATCGAGAGTGGAGGGCAGATGTTGGAGATCAGACAGTGGAGGCTGGAGAGGTGATTGAGTTTCGGCAGGGAACGGATAGCTGATGGAGTTTTCCCCACAGATAGGAGGGAAATATTGTCAAATGGTAGCATGTCGACATTAGTTGGGATGTTGTTAAACTGAGTCAGGACTATAAAGAGAGCAAAACAGACTGGGAGTAACGTCAGTACAACTAGAGTGTCATTTTCCAGTGCTACAGAGCATGGTCCATCACCTTACAATCGGAGAAGTGCCATGTATCAAACACAAACCAATAAGCGTGTGATTAAAGTCTGCGTTTTTAAAACTCTTTGTTTTCATACATCTGCTCTGCAACACTGAGCAAGTATTTTCAGATTTTAAGATGTGGCTCTGGAGAGCGTTTTGAAAAGTGGGAGGTAAAAACACTAGGGTAGTGTAGATCAGGGCTTCTCAAAGTCGGTCCTGGGGGTCCACTGTGGCTACAGGTTTTTGCTTCAACCAGATTCATAATCAGTGAAAACTGATAACACTGATCTCAATTAATTAGCTGGTATTTTTTTCTCTTCTCTTATTCTACATTAAGAAAGCACAGAGGCCTGATTTTTACATTTATAAGACTTTTATAAATATTTCCATTTTTGCTATAGATTTAAATGCTTAACTCACTTTTGTTGCTTTCATTATATTTTACCCTTTCTCTGTGCAGTTTGCTCCCTTCATTGTATCTTAATAATAACAATTAAAAATGAGCAAAGCAGTGTCACGCGTGTGCGTCTGAGGATCTACTTGCGGGCTCATTCGAAGTAAACGGTAACCCACCAGGGCGAGAGGGGGCGCTGTCGCTAACTCTGTTTCCTCTTCTCCCCACAGATCCTAGAAACCTCCCAATGAAGGAGATTAGCATCCCATTATAAAAAGACCGGGTGCCTCCACTAATTTGTCTTTTGATGAGACCAGTCCCGATGAGTGAAAGCTCTGGAAAAGCCTGCCGTTGTTTTGTCTGCTAAAACTAAACACTGAAGCTATTTTCTGTTTTGTTCCCTGCTGCCTTATGTTAAGTGTTACCAGACGGCACCTGTTTACGCTTATGGAGAGATTTGTGAGAATTAAAAGGGATTACCCGGCTAGTGTCCCAAATATTTGAGATTTGTTCTGGCTTTGTTTGAACCTGTGTTCAGCCAGCTCACAGTAGACACCCAGGCAAACAACCTGGAAAAACTGAATGAAAATCAAGATTGTTAAAAAGAAAAAAAATACATTATTCCCATATAACTGCTTAGTACATTTTAATGTTTTTTTTTTGTTTTTTTTTACCAAACTTAGTTTTCTAACTTCTATATTGTTCCCCAAAACACAGAATATGGGAAATAACAGTTCACTTAATCAGCCCAGAGTCCAATTAAAAACAGAAGCTGGTAGGAACAAAAACCTGCAGCCAGAGTGGGTCCCCAGGACTGACTTTGAGAACCCCTGCTGTAGATGAAAGGTGATAAGGGAGACTAAAGTCTGCATTTTCTAGCCCTAAGAATACCCCTAACTCTACTCCCTGATTGTTTTTCTTCCATAGTAAAGTAGATATTCATGGATAACTCTTTGTCCAAGTTTGTGGGTGGATACTTTCTGAAATACTACTATGATTCTTTAATATTAATTTCTTTCAAATTAACTTAGCTTCTGTGTGATTCTTGATATATGCTTTGGCTCTGATGAAAGATAGACTTGCTGTGACAATGCGGGTTCGCTGCATGCTCCCATTGTCCATCCGGGAACCCTGGAACCCGTCACCGTCGGTAATGTAACTGATGAGCTCGGCAGTGAGGCACAACAAATGGAGCAAGGGGAAGGTGTAAAAAAGTGCCAAGTGCTTTTATTAAAACAACAATCAAAAACAATGCGTCCAAATAAATAAAGTGCAGTGCCTCCAAAGTCACTTCTATCTATCTATCTATCTATCTATCTATCTATCTATCTATCTATCTATCTATCTATCTATCTATCTATCTATCTATCTATCTATCTAAATAAATAATCCATAAAAACAGGTGTTATTGTGGAGGTTGAAAATCCAATAAATAGAAAAAAAACCTATCCTTTAAAACAAGGTTAAAACAATGCTGGAAGCAGTCTCTTAAAAACAACACAAAGCCTGGTGCTTCTTTTACCTGGCGGCTCTTCTGCTGCACCCATCTGGGCCACACAACAGGAGAGTCTCCCTTCTGCAGCTGGTCTTCTCTCCACATGACTGATCTGGAGGCTCCCCGATCCCTGGCTTCGGTTCCGTTCTCCTGATCGAGACTTGGCTTTAAACCCAACGGCCAGGACGCTCACGTTGGGGCTTCTACATGAAAGCCTCCTTACTCCTGCTGCCTTCTTGGCCTTACGCTGCCAGCCACCCTACAACCAGTCACTCCCTTTCCTCTGTAAAATGTTCAGCGGGAGTGACCACTTCCAAATGCCCCACTGAGTGTCGGCCAAACACCCCTGCTAGGGCTCACTGTCCAGCTGCCTGCCTGCCTGCCTGCAAGCCTTCGCTCGCTCACTCGCACCAGCTCTCTCTCTCTCTCCGCTCTGCTTGCTGCTTCCTGCTTTCCTGCAACCTTAGTCTTTTTTCCTTCCTTTCTCCTCCTTTTTTTCCTTCCTTAGCCGCCTCACGCTTCTATTTATGAAGAGGACATGGCAGCTGTAGCAATCAGCAGCCCCGGGAACAATTACAGATGTGTATGATTTCTCACCAGTGCACTTAGGTAAGAAATGGCCAAATCACGAATCATCCTGGGAACTGCTTCAGCCACACAACCACCACGCCCCCTCGCTAAGCCGCGAGTGCAGCGATTATTTATTTTAAAACTGGCCTCTTGACGTGAGTTGTGGACCCGCTATACCACACTTGCTTTTCTGGTTTTGACTGAGCTTGTTTCTGACTAATGTCATTACCTGTCCTTCTGCCCTGTCATTTTCCATTATTGGCAGAAACAAAGCAAGGGAGGTGCAAAGTATACACACATTGTTTACTTGATAAAAACTTTGCTATACTCCACAAAGGCCATACTTCGTCATCTCTTTTAGGGCTTTGCTGGATCTCTTTTTGTTCTTTGCTCAATAGGAATCTCATCCCACTGCATATTTAATTCTCCCAGGCTTTTTGTAATACACATCAGTTTTCATTTGCCTGTTCCTGTTTATAAGATTGGACTATTTTTGGTCCAGCATAAATATTTAAGACTTTTCAGCTTGCTTTGCTTGGTTTGAAAATTTTGATTTATCTGGTAGATTACTATATGTTGTAACATGTCTTTATGATATTTTGTACTTGTGAAAATTCTTTCGTTAATTCATTTTAAGGTGTGTAAATATTGCTGCTGGAAGAAGTCATTTGAGTACGGATGTGATCTTTAAGATGGGAATTTTTGTAACAAAGGCAATATATTCATTTTTCATGTCTCTTGAATGTAAACAAAAGACGTTAGTGCTGCTAGAATTTAGCTCTGACTGTAACCAGTCTGATGTTAACAAGCAGGAAATTAGCCCTGATGATAAGAAGTACAAAATCATTATTTTATCCCAAAGATCAGTATGCTGTGTTTCCATTTGCTGATGGCTTTAAATGATAAGAGTATCTCCTAGGAAAGCTGCCTTCGTTTAATTATGGCCTTGCATTTTACACATATAAATTACTAAATGATGAGTATCTGCTAGGAACGGGTTATCAAAGGTGACTGTACAATTTGAATACACACAATCAAGCGCCCAGGTCTATTAACACGATTCTCACAGCCATGTCATCTTGATAGCCGCTGTTGTGTCTGCTATTCTTCTGATTTTCTTTTCTTGTCAATAGCTCAGCTATCTTTCAGCTTTTATAAAATTGTGTTAACTTGAATTTTGTATAAACTACACTGATTCTTGATTAGTTTTCCCTGCAGTATGTCACAGTGCATAGGACCATTGAGGCTTAATAGCTACCCATTACAACAAAGGGAGAGATTGCAGAACCTTAACTTTTAACTTGGAATACGGGGGCAGCAGGGTCCACCCTTGAAAGATTAATGGCTTCTGAATGGGCTGGTGAGGAAGAAACAATGCCAAAATAAGGAAACAAAAACTGGATGAGGCAAAATAAAGAGAACAGAACAGAAGAAACGGGTGGCTTGGAGTCGGTGTAGATCAAGCAGCACTCCGTTTTTCCACCAGTCTTATTAAAAGGGCTCCCTGCAGCCCCTGATTGACTGAAATTGTGTTAGGTGTTTCCCTTCTCAGCATGGTGCAAAGGCTGCTGCGTTCTCAGAGGTGACCTAATAGCATGATCACTAAATGGAAACTCATGGATCCACATGCTTTTGCAAAGAAGATTCCTAATGGAAGCACATAAACACAAAATGAGCTTTTTTTTTTATCATATATTAGCTTTCAGTTGAGATGTAAATGTTTCATGTCTAAAAACATACTATGCATTATTGCATTTCAGCTCCTATCAAATTCAAGTGAGAGAATATAAAGAAAGTAAAATTAAATGCAATCCACTGTTTAACTGTGTCATAATTAAAGATATATCAACCAAATGACCAATGGCTTCTCACCATGGCATGCAATTTTCATGTCAGTTGAAAATGCAATACAAAAGCGCATTGCACTTTAATTCATGTCCATAGCTTGTGTGTCATAACTAAAAGCAAACGCACATTTTACAAAGGAAAATGACTCTGTGACAACACCTGATCCTGGTCATTATATATAATTTAATATGACTGAAATGTCATTCATTTCTTTCTGACTTACAACATGAACCATAAGTTTAAATGCTTAATGTCCACGCACTTCATGGCAGTAACTTAATCACTAAACTATAACAAACATGAAAAAGTCGGAATTTCCATAAGCTGCCCCTAATTCAGGTTGTTCATAAGAATTCTAGTGATTTACTTCATGAGACAGAAGCACATAATAAATAAGCATAGCTATGTCAAATATTTGAAGTATTGTACTTCAATTAAAATGTGTAAAGTTTAAATTTTCTCGATTGTATTTGAAATTTGCCACTTTTCACCTTCTGATCGAGGTCAATAGAGAGCTACATTTCTAGTAAAGAATCACAAATCATAAAAAACTCGTAAATAAATTCGTAATCACCGACATTGAGAAAGCCTAAAATGATACCCAATATACTAGACCACCGGTGAAGAGTCAAATATCAAAAGTATTACATTATTAATGATGAGCAAAATCAAAATAGCGTTAAAGGACACTTCACATGCTTATATTACCAATCCCCATTTTTTCAAAGTTTTGTGAAAAGGACAAAGTTTGTCTGCTTGAATCCCATCAGGATTGCTCCCCTGGTGTCAGCTGATGTGCCACAGACAATTTGAAGTCCTTCTGATCACTGTTGGTGAAGACGCCTACTGATTTACTGTTTAACGTTAGGGTGTCATTTCCTATACAAAATATCAGTCCATTGGCCTGATCTGAAAGGCCAAAATTAGAGGGAACCCCAAAAAGCTTGACATCTTTCATACCTACACAGCAAGATGAGCCAAATTATACATTATATTTGGGAGTTTTCTCATATTAGTGAGTCAAGAGGTGCCAGACGAAAAAAAAAAAAAATTCTCATATGAACACAAAAAATTTTGAATCAGACTTTAGGTCAAATGCAGATATTTGTAAAGATTATAGCTAATTTACCTAGTTTATTCTATATTAATATTTTTGTGGAAAATACTGAGTGAATAAAAAAAATAAAGGAACCCTTTTGAATCGGAGTCTAGCATCAACTCAATGACACTTCTGAGCTATTGATCTGGTCAGTTAAGTAGCAGAGGGGCTTGTTAATCAGTTTCAGCTATTTTGGTGCACTAGAGGGGCAACAATGAGACGACCCCCAAAACAGAAATGAATGGTTTAACAGGTGGAGGGAGGCCACTGACATTTTTCCCACTTCTCCAGGAAGGCACATCAATATGTGGCATTGCTAGAAGGTTTGCTGTGTCTCACAGCACAGTCTCAAGGGCATGGGGGAGATTCCAGAAGACAGATAGGCAGTTACTTTAGGAGAGCTGGACAGGGCCCCTTGTAGAAGGTCCTTAACCCATCAGCAGGACCCACTGGTATCTGCTCTTCTGGGCAAGGAGGAACAGGATAAGCACTGCCAGAGCCTACAAAATGACCTCCAGCAGGCCACTGGTGTGAATGTCTCTGACCAAACAATTAGAAACAGACTACATGAGGGTGTCCTGAGGGCCCGACTATGTCCTCTAGTGGGTCCTGTGCTCACTGCCCGGCACTGTGGAGCTCGATTGGCATTTTCCATAGATACCAGAATTGGCAGGTCCACCACTGGTGCCCTGTGCTTTTCACAGATGAGAGCAGGTTCACCCTGAGCACATGTGACAGACGAGAAAGGGTCTGGAGAAGCAGTGGATAATGTTATGTTGCCTGTAACATCATTCAGCATGACTGGTTTGGTAGTGGGCCAGTGACGGTCTGGGGAGGCATATCCATAGAGGGACACACAGACCTCGACAGGCTAGACAACGGCACCTTGACTGTCATCAGGTATCGGGATGAAATCCTTGGACCCATTGTCAGACCCTATGCTGGGTTCTTCATGTGGCGAGAGTATGTAGGCAGTTCCTGGAGGCCCCCATGCTCACTAACCTGGCCTAAATCCAATAGAACACCTCTGGGTGGGACATTATGTTTCGGTCCATCTGGTGCCACCAAGTTGCACCTCAGACTGTTCAGGAGCTCAGTGATGCCCTGGTCCAGATCTGGAAGGAGATCCCCCAGGACACCATCTGTCGTCTCATTAGGACGTTGTCAGGTATGCATACAAGCACGTGAGGGCCATACAAACTACTGGGTACGATTTGGAGCTACTGCAATGAAATTTTGGCAAAATGGACTCACCTGCCTGCCGCATCATTTTTTCACTTCCATTTTCGAGGTGTCTTTGAATTCAGCCCTCTTAAGGTTGATCATTTTCATTTCCATCAAATGTTGTGCCATCCTTTCGTTCCTAACACATTACCATATCAGTCTACTGTATATCAGTGTTGCTATCCAGCATGATGTGTTTTCAAAGCGTTCCTTTAATTTTTTGAGCAGTTTGTTTAAATCCTGGTGGTATTTAGGCAGCAGCTTTTTAAATGTATGAGCCATCAAAATTCCTAGGAGCTGCACCCTATTAAAGAGAAGCCACTGCAGTGTTGATTTGCTTTTCAGTCTAGTACTGCCCGCTGGTGCGTAAGTCTTAAACAGCCCAGCTCGTATGGCATGAGTACACTATCCCTCACCCCGTTACTCAACTCTTTCTCCGCAGGCCCTCACAGAGAGTGCTACTCAGAGGCTTCAACCAAAATCCGCTTCTCATTGCTTGCAGCTGTCGTTGCAGCAGCAAAACACACCACAATACATTTGTAGAGCAGGACACCACCTGAGTGCTGCAAATGGGATCCATGGAACAATGTAATAAGCACGTCAGGCTTTGTAAAAAAAATAAATAAATAAATAAACGGTAGATATTTTAAAAATAGCGTAGCAATATGCAGTGCTGGTGCCTGTGGAATTAAGCTGCATTTAGCTAAAACTTGGAAATCACAATTTCCAGCTTCCAACTCGGACAACACAAAGAAAATGCGGCCCAAACTTGGAATTACTACTCGCAAGTTCCAACCTGGTCTCTCAAGTCGGAGTTTGTCTGACTTCTGCTGATGACTTGAAAATAATGACGTTCACTATGAACAGTAAGTACAGTAACACTTTACAGGTATCATTTGTTTCTTATAAGTATGTCCATCCATCCATCCATCCATCCATTTTCCAACCCGCTGAATCCGAACACAGGGTCACGGGGGGTCTGCTAGAGCCAATCCCAGCCAACACAGGGCGAAAGGAGGAACCGATCCCAGGCAGGACGCCAACCCACCACAGCTTAGAAGTATGTGTTTACTTTAAATGAATCATCTTGATCCATAATCCTGAATATTGAGAAAGTAAACATAAACATTACTAGAATGAACAGTAACAGACTAGCTGATGTTACCTTGATGTGCGCTGCTGATCATACATTGCTCTCAATCGTTGCTTTGTGCAGTTTTTTAATGTAATTCTGCTTACAAGCAGAAATAGTACCACTTATTATGCCGAGACCGTACACATTTTTCTTAGGCATGACAACATACTTTTTGCAACTTTCTTGCTCATCGGTTTCTTCTTCAATCCGCACTACAGAACTGTTAGTTTAGTATTTGTTGCTGAAACACCAGCTTTCATTGGTGCATCCAGGTTTACTTTCCCACTCCGGTAGCGTGAACGTGTGGAGGTCATAAATAACACAACTTGAGAAGTATGACAAATGCAGCACTAAACTTCTTTTCATGACTGCTTTTATGGCTCGCTATCTTGATAATGGTCAAGAGGAATTCAGATCAGTTAGCAAGACATGGAATGAGTAAAAATGAGTACAATCACATATGGCCATGATTTATGTACTCTGTGTTAGACTGGTGGTCCATCCATGGTGGGTCTCTGCTTTATGTACATATGAAGCCTGCTTAAAGCCACATATTCACAAACTGGTTAAAGAAGAATTACCCAGTTGCATACTGATTGGCTGCTGCCTCGTAGTAAGGAGACCCGGGTTCACTTCCTGGGTCCTCCCTGCGTGGAGTTTGCATGTTCTTCCTGTGTCTGCGTGGGTTTCCTCCCACAGTCCAAATACATGCAGGTTAGGTCCCTCGAATGTGTGTGTGTGTGTCCTGCGGTGGGCTCATGCCCTGCCTGGGGTTTGTTCCTGCCTTGCACCCTGTGCTGGCTGGGATTGGCTCCAGATGACCCCAATGACCCTGTAGTTAGGATATAGCGGGTTGGATAATGACTGACTGACTGACATACTGATTGCTGAAAGATAGACCATGCAAGTGCTTGATTTTCTTCAAAAATGTTTGGAGTAAAAGTTGATTAAATTGAGATAGGCACCAGTACCCTGTTGTGGTGGGCTGGCACCCTGCCCGTGATTTGTTTCTGCCTTGTGCCCTGTGCTGGCTGGGATTGGCTCCAGCAGACCCCCGTGACCCTGTGTTAGGATACAGCGGGTTGGACAATGACTGACTGACTGACCAATACCCTGTGACCCTAACCTGCATAATATTAGAAAGAAAATGAAAGGCTGAATCAAATGGAAATTAGGCCTCTATATGGACTGAAATGCCTTGTGTCTGCTTATAGCCTGGGTAGAGATTAGTAATTAAAGCAATATGAATATCCTGCGGTGTGCTGGCGTCCTGCCCGGGGTTTGTTTCCTGCCTTGCGCCCTGTGTTGGCTGGGATTGGCTCCAGCAGACCCCTGTGATCCTGTAGTTAGGATATAACGGGTTGGATAATGGATGGATGGATGAATATCCCCAGCATGTTACTCTGTGTGAATGCAGATGCACAGCATTTCTACATGGTCACAGCTATAAGGCATTAACCAAATGGTATTCTAAATTTAAAACAGACCATGACTATGAACAATACTAAAACTGTGGTAACCTGTAAGTGATGAAGCACAGCTATGGTCTCCTTGAACACAAAGCCTGCACAGCCCTTGGAAGTTTCTAAGGAAAATGAGCATCGCATAAGCTAATTGTGAAGCTGATGTACATTTGTGGTTGCCTACAGTCCATTTGTTTAGCACTGACATAGAGGTGGAGTAGCAGCCACACCATAGGCAATTTGTTTCTTTGTTGTATTTGGCCGGCTGTTCATCCCGGCCAATACCCCCAGGCTGCCAGATGGAGCCCTCCCTGCAGCATGGAGATGCCCCGAATTCCAGCAGGGAATCATGGACAATGGAGTCTTTATTCACAGCCCTGCTGGATACCATGGGCACCGTCAGAGGACGCCGCAGGGAGGCTCAAGGATTATTTTCCATACAGCCCGGATTAAAGAAAAAGGAGTTTTCATCCGACCCAGAAGTGTTGCCAGTCACATGGATCGAGAGAGAGAAGCACTTCCGGGTCAGGGACTATAAATGGACTGTGGGAGATCCCAGCAGTGAGCCGAGTTGGGAGGAAGGGTGACTGAGCTGCTGGGAGGTGTGGAGGATTATTGTTTATTGTGATTAGTTTATTGTTTATGAGTATTGTGGAGTGGAGGGTGCTTTGTGCACATTATTATTGTAATAAATGTAATATTTGGTCTTGTCCAAGGGTTCAAGGGGACGACAGCACCCCCCTATCTGTCACATCTTACAGTCGAATAGTGAAAGGGGACCATCAGACCCCCAGCTACACCAGAGGACACTGCATTGAAAGGACAATGAAGGAGATGGCCCTGATGCACACAGGAAAAATCTGTAGGGTGTCAAAACAAACAACTGCACCCTAAGTATACTTTCTCTCGTTTAATGTATTTTGATTTTCTTCTGCACTGTGATGCATTGAAAAGTGATGTTAAGTGAGTCCCCGTCTTTTATTTCATTGCTTCTTTCCAGTTCATTTTCGACTTACATGCTGATTTCCATTTCTTTCTTCGACAACTATGAACAGACAATAATAGAATCCTTAAAGGGGGTTTCAGATACGCTTAACTTCTATAAACAGTGCTGTTCGAGAAATCTTTTGTCTTAAATACACCAAGAGAAAGACCTGTTTAAAGCTTTTGCTACATCTGTTTTGTTTGATGCATTAGATGTATTGGTGGCATAATAGCAATCTGAATAACAAAATCACAACTGGCTGCTGGCAATTTCTGAAAATAAAGTGTCCAGGGAGCAAAGCATGTCTAAGTAGATCAGGTAAGCATGAGTGATATCTTAGTCAGGAATGAAGAATGCTTTCTAAGATTAAAGAAGTAAAAGATACGAGTAAGTACATAGGTCATGTTTGAATTAGTGTGCGCAATTGGAATGCCTAGCTGTCTGTCTCTTGTGGTGCCGATTTAATCACTCTTGGGCGTTTCAAAGCAGCAATCCACTTCCTCCCCTATCAGAAGTTCAGTGCTTTCTTTAGTGGTCTGTCCAATTAAGAATGATGATGATATAATAGACAGCACTGCTTCCATCAATCCCAAAACCATCCTGCTACTAGGCGGTAACAAATCCACATACTGTATACAGTACGAGTATATGATATGGAATACATGCAAATCATTTGTTACTTTATACCATTGCACTGTGTTTGTCTGCACGTGTTTACTTTTACTTTTTGCTGTGTTAATAAATGGTGAGGTGAAGGGGCAATGCGCCAAGGCACTTTGAGTCAAGGAGTCTAGTTGATATCTGCTGGAGATGAAACCACCAGCAGAATTGCAGGAAATGGACTTTTGGAGTTGGTTACTTGTTTAAATTATTAACTTCAACAACGTCAACTTGCGAGTGAGAAGCAGAGTTTATCCATGTTTGGATTATAAAACATTAGCAAAGATCCCGAATGGTATTGATCGGCGAATTTTGCCAAAGTGTTTTTCACGGCAGGTATGCCATATTTGCCGGAGACCTCGTTTTTCCAGGAAATTCCCATGATGCTTTGCGAAGCCAACGTGACATCACAGAGCAGTAGCAGCCATGCATGGTACTTTTAAGTATGTCTATTGTAAGGCAGAGTGGTGGCTCTGAGGCTAGGGATCTCTGGGAAGGTTGCCGGTTTGAATCCCGTAAATGCCAAAAGGGACTCTGCTCTGTTGGGCCCTTAACCTGAAATTGCTTCCATCCTGGGTATGTCGTTAATCTCCTCCAACCTGCAGGGAAAACTTGGGGGTTGGTGGCAGAATTGGCACTCCAGCCACCATAGAAAGAACTTGCACTGGTCCACTCCATCTGAACTAGTGTGGTGCTGAGATGTCACCCGTCACATGGCTGCACTCGGGTCCTAATCTGGATCCTGAGTTGGTTTGTTGGCAATGCACCTCTCTACTGTAAGCAGAGTTACAAACAAGGACAGAATAGTGCTGCATAGCAATGTGGCCAGCAGCCATACACAAGCTAAGACCAAAATGGCAATGCCCATGAAAAACAAAATGCTGTTCAGAATAAAGCATTAAATTTGCAACCTTTGAACAAGCTGGTTATCACAAAAATGTAAGTAATTACAGTGGTGTGAAAAACTATTTGCCCCCTTCCTGATTTCTTATTCTTTTGCATGTTTGTCACACAAAATATTTCTGATCATCAAACACATTTAACAATTAGTCAAATATAACACAAGTAAACACAAAATTCAGTTTTTAAATGATGGTTTTTATTATTTAGGGAGAAAAAAATCCAAACCTACATGGCCCTGTGTGAAAAAGTAATTGCCCCCTGAACCTAATAACTGGTTGGGCCACCCTTAGCAGCAATAACTGCAATCAAGCGTTTGCGATAACTTGCAATGAGTCTTTTACAGCGCTCTGGAGGAATTTTGGCCCACTCATCTTTGCAGAATTGTTGTAATTCAGCTTTATTTGAGGGTTTTCTAGCATGAACCGCTTTTTTAAGGTTATTCCATAGCATCTCAATTGGATTCAGGTCAGGACTTTGACTAGGCCACTCCAAAGTCTTCATTTTGTTTTTCTTCAGCCATTCAGAGGTGGATTTGCTGGTGTGTTTTGGGTCATTGTCCTGTTGCAGCACCCAAGATCGCTTCAGCTTGAGTTGACGAACAGATGGCCGGACATTCTCCTTCAGGATTTTTTGGTAGACAGTAGAATTCATGGTTCCATCTATCACAGCAAGCCTCCCAGGTCCTGAAGCAGCAAAACAACCCCAGACCATCACACTACCACCACCATATTTTACTGTTGGTATGATGTTCTTTTTCTGAAATGCTGTGTTCCTTTTACGCCAGATGTAACGGGACATTTGCCTTCCAAAAGTTCAACTTTTGTCTCATCAGTCCACAAGGTATTTTCCCAAAAGTCTTGGCAATCATTGAGATGTTTCTTAGCAAAATTGAGACGAGCCCTAATGTTCTTTTGCTTAACAGTGGTTTGCGTCTTGGAAATCTGACATGCAGGCCGTTTTTTGCCCAGTCTCTTTCTTATGGTGGAGTCGTGAACACTGACCTTAATTGAGGCAAGTGAGGCCTGCAGTTCTTTAGACGTTGTCCTGGGGTCTTTTGTGACCTCTCGGATGAGTCGTCTCTGCGCTCTTGGGGTAATTTTGGTCAGCCGGCCACTCCTGGGAAGGTTCACCACTGTTCCATGTTTTTGCCATTTGTGGATAATGGCTCTCACTGTGGTTCGCTGGAGTCCCAAAGCTTTAGAAATGGCTTTATAACCTTTACCAGACTGATAGATCTCAATTACTTCTGTTCTCATTTGTTCCTGAATTTCTTTGGATCTTGGCATGATGTCTAGCTTTTGAGGTGCTTTTGGTCTACTTCTCTGTGTCAGGCAGCTCCTATTTAAGTGATTTCTTGATTGAAACAGGTGTGGCAGTAATCAGGCCCGGGGTTGGCTACGGAAATTGAACTCAGGTGTGATACACCACGGTTAGGTTATTTTTTAACAAGGGGGCAATTACTTTTTCACACAGGGCCATGTAGGTTTGGATTTTTTTCTCCTAAATAATAAAAACCATCATTTAAAAACTGCATTTTGTGTTTACTTGTGTTATATTTGACTAATGGTTAAATGTGTTTGATGATCAGAAACGTTTTGTGTGACAAACATGCAAAAGAATAAGAAATCAGGAAGGGGGCAAATAGTTTTTCACACCACTGTATATTCCTGGCTTTCTTGAACTCCAAAAGGAAACAAAAAAAAAAAGTGATTTCACAAACATAAATCATTCAAAGTGATAAAGAAACAGAAAGCATGGCACATGATGCACATTAGTGTCCATGGTGATAGTCAAAGTATTGTGGCATGGATGGTACGACCATGGGATGCTACAGCCTTTAATATTTAATGGTCCATTATACAGCAAGCTATAATGTTAATTGTGGTGCATGTATGATCCTGACATCATATTAATGTGCTGAGCTTGTCTAGGTTCATTACACTACAGTACTTACAATTATTAAACACCATGTGTAATAAGATAAGTAAAATGCCTGTCTGTCTGTCATGCAAAAACATTAACTGCTTGGCCTAGAACCTTGATCTTGGTCTCAATCGAGGGCTTATGCTATGATACACATAACGTGATTCATGAAGTGGTTGTGCAGGCTACCTCAGCCACAAAATTGAGCTTTGCGTCTAAGTGGTGTTGCACCCATGTACCTTGGCCTACAAGAAAGAACAGCGGGATAGGCACACGGCATTGATGACATGAAAAGAACCTCAGCGACATCTGCTGACAGTGAATCAACTTGCAGAAGCCAATGTGATGGGAAGTAAAGAGTGACAGATCCACCGTCTGCCATGCATTACCTACTGGCTCTCCTGAACTACTGAGGTGGGATCTGCTGAACGTAAGGGTAAATTGCAGAAGCCGAATATGTGATATTAAGGAAAAGAACGACAGCTTCGACCTCCATGAGGTTATCAGGCTTAGTGTTTTTCTTACAGCAAACTGCATAAGTAATTTCATCAAAGCCCCTTTCGCATTGGAAAGCCGCTATATAAATAAAATGTATTAGTAATATTATTAATGAATGCAACATACATGCTGACCATGTAGGACATTGCAGATGCTGATTACATGACAGAAAGAAGAAGAAGAAGAATGAGAACTCTGTCAGCACATGGGGTGCAGGACCTGCTGGATATTGAACTTTATGTTTTTGAGTTATTAATAAACTCCATGTGTAGCGAAACTGTTCTACTGGAGAAAACTAACTTCTTTAGATGGCAAACATTCTGCCATTCTGTCCATCAAACTTATTAGGCTCGCTAAAAACAGACTCATCCCAACACCTCAACAGACACTGTAAAGATGTCAGGGATTTCCATTTCAACTACATGACGTGGTTCATTTGTTTGAAAAAGTGTATCCTGGTTTCCATCTTAAATGCACTTCCTTTTAATTTTCACTAGTGTATTCAAGTATATGATTCACTATTCAATTGAAAGCTTCTTGCTAGATTAATTTTATTGATGCCTTTCTGAATTTTAAAAACCTGCATCCTTTCTCCATACTGTCTTGACTTAGAATTATAGAGGTTTAACTGTCTCAACCAATCAAAGTAGAGCATGTCCCTCTTCCAAATTATCAGGCTGCATATTACAGTATAATGGACTGCTGGTTTCCTTGTGATTTTTAACGAGGAGAGGAAACAGAATTGGAGTTGACGAAGCATGGCATTAAATTATGCCCTTTGACCATCAACCCAATGGCACTGGGTCCCCCTTGATTGTGTGTAGTTGTTAGTAAGCATTCAAGAACAGTCTGTGACTTTCAAAATTAAATATACTATCACTGTTGCTCCTATGCTTGGGGTTCAACAACAAAAGACAATAAAATCAGTAATTATATTGGCACAATGTTTTCTATCTGCACTGAAGGTGACAAAAATAATAATTGAATAGCTTTCATCAGCAGCATTACTCATTTCTGGCTTCTACAGATCTCTTTTTGTTTTATTGTGCTGAAGAATATGGCATGCCACATGCTATTCATGGGTTTGTAAATTTTAAAGATACAACATATACTGCATAACAATCCATCCATTATCCAACCCGCTATATCCTAACTACAGGGTCATGGGGGTCTGTTGGAGCCAATCTCAGCCAACACAGGGTGCAAGGCAGGAAACAAATCCCAGGCAGGGCGCCATCCCACCGCAGGGCACACACACCCCAAGCACAATTTAAGATTGCCAATGCACCTAACCTGCATGTCTTTAGACTGTGAGAGGAAACCCACGCAGACACGGGGAGAACATGCAAACTCCACGCAGGGAGGACCCGGGAAGTGAACTCAGGTCTCCTAACTGCAAGGCAGCAGCGCTACCCACTACGCCACCGTGCCGCCCTCTACATAAGCAGCCAGAGTGAATTTCTTTAGAAGGAGCTTTGTCTTGAAATGTGCAGTGCCGGTCGAAGCCCATATGGAGCCCTAGGTGGAAGAGGTGTCGAGAACATGCACCCTATGAGTTACCAAAATTACACCTTTCAGTGACCATAGCATGCATTTAGGGCTATTAGACTTCAATGAATGCGGTTGGGCTGGATAGTTCCCCGTCAGTGTCCAGAGAACACACACCGTGACTTAAAAATGGCACCTCTTAGTGTCAGTAGCACAGACAGGGGTGGTCGATTGCGGCAAAAAGGTCCAGATTGCACCGCACTTGATTTACCTGAACAGTACCCCTTTTTGCCCAATGACTTGGTGTGGAGGTCCCCCTCAGTATCCACAGCACATGCACATTGAGTTATATAAACATTGCCCTTTTGCTGACAGTGCCCTGGGTGCCCACGTGTGTTGCCGAATGGATTGACAAACTTTGTCCCAGAGTTCCAAAGTCCTGGTAACAGTGTATGCAAAAGAAAATCCCACCCTGGATAGGGCACTAGTGTCTTGCAGGAGTGTTTAAAAGAAATACTGTATTACTAATACATTTCATTTATTGAATTAACTTCAATTTCAGTGTTACTTTTTAAAACATTTTAAATAATCAAGTAATAAATGTACTTTATTAATTGAATGGATTGCACACATCCAGAGTTCTTCTCCCATCACACGATCTTTTAAAAGCTAATCATTAATTACCATGCACTTCTTTATTCTAGTACTAGCCATTCATTTCAACTAAGATTACAGCTTGAAATTTTTCAAATACAAAAAAAAATCCAAACAAAGTTAAAACTAGATTTCATCCATTCTGTAATTATAATTTGTAAATAATAGGAATGGAAACATCAGTTTGCTCTCACAGCTGTTAAAAAATGAATGAGGCTCAGCTAAGATGCATTAGCATCACTGTGATCACATTTATTCCACCTGGCAAAACGTGTTATTTTTTTCTAAGAAAGTATGGTAGCTTTTGAAAAATCACAAGAACACACAATTTAAAAAATGTAGTGTTCCATACTTGGCACAACTTCACTATAAGTACACATCTATTTTTTGGTTCTCAAATTATGAATATGCTGTTAATCTATGACACATTTAATACAAAATTCAGAGACTGGTTATGGAAAGCAGTGTTAGACCTTTATTCACTAAAGGAATGTGTGACAGTTCTACAGGGGTGTGCCAGCCACCTAACCCAACACAAACAGACACAAGAGGCACACTTACAAAAGCTCACACTTTTTATTTTTCTCACAGTCCTTTGCACAACACACAGTTTCCAAACCAGCAACAATGCTCACTTTTCTTTTCTTCTTTTCTCTCAGTCCTCTCTCTCTCTTTCCTGCCGCCTTCACTCCTCTCCCGCAAGATCTGTCCTCTGCCTCCTGACTCCAGCTTCTCAAATAGAGCGAGGCGGCCCCTTTTACATTGTACCCAGATATGCTCATTGGTCTTCCTGCCGCACTTCCTGGTGTGGCAGAAGTGCTGCATGGGCACCCGGAAGGACTCAGGTTGTGTCTGGTTCCTGTTCCCGCAGCATTTTCTGGTGTGGCAGAAGAGCTGCAGTCCAGGGCTTAGCAAATGGCCAGGTGTCCTCTGGCGGTGGCCACAGGCCCCCACGTGGTTGAGCTTCCAAGCTCTGTTCCCGTGGCCCCAACACCCACCAGGGTGGCTGCCCTGTCGTGTTCCAGGGGAGACACTGCTCCTTGTCCGGTCCTTCCACTTTCTGGGAATTCCGGGTGGGCATGAGCCCCAGCCATCCACCACAAATGTTAATTTGGTGGTAGTGGATGCATAACCTGCTGAAAAATTTAGAAGCCTGATATTTCTCCTACTAAAGCATGCAGCAATCTGCTTCATCCTCTCAACAAATACTTTTCTCTAGACACACCACAAGCAACATTAATTTGATGGTGAGGCCTTGACCATATATCAGGTCGGCAGCCATTTTTTCCCCATTCAGTCATTACCAATAATACAGACCAAAAATACAGGTTTTACTGGGAGAACACAGAAACATTGGTTTGCACGCCTGCATTTTAAATGAAATATTAGAGAACTGATTTTATGGTAAACTGGGGTAGCCAGACACATATGATGCCTTCAACATTTCAAGCTGATCCCTGAATACTCTTAAGAAGCCTGTCTTGCCTGGTAGTGAGTGAACAGAAGGGTGAGAACTGAAGAAGGCAATTATAATCATGCCGTAGAGCTGCACAATAGAATGGAACTGGAAGAGAGTGGGAACCCAGCTGACATCACCAAGAAGCACTCTGCTCTGCTTACAGCCTGTCATTACGCATGGAGATAAGGGAGCTTCTCCTATAACTCAAAAAGTTGACAAGGAATCTAATTTAGAGGACCATTAGAATCCAAAGCTTATGGGATCACAGCTGGAAACCAGCAGTTACCACTGCGCAAATACGCAAATTGAGATGGCTTGTTGTGTGTGCGCCAGCTTAAAAGAGAACAATTGGCATAGTCAGCAGGATTTGCACTACTGTGAGGGTAGAGTGTGGTGTCATTGCGGAACTGTGTAGTAAAGTGGAGTTGGATGGGATGAGAGAGAGAGACTAGATGACATAACCAGGAAGTGCTTAGCTTTCAACCTGTCCTTGCACCTGGAGATAAAGGAGTTTCCCTTAGAATAACAGAAGTAAAGGTGCATTCTTTACTAATATTATAAAAGTGAGTGACAACGTTATCCCATTACTGCCAAAAGGAATCCTACTCCGTTGGGCTCTTGAGCAAAGGCCCCTAACCTGAAAATTGCTCCAGGAGTGCAGTACAAAAGCTGACCCAGCACTCTGACCCCAGAAAGGTCATGCAAGAAGACAATTTCCCCTCGGAAATTAACAAAGCACAGTATATAATTTCAAATCAAATCAAAAATCAGAATGGGAATATGTATCAGACCTGTTCATTTCCAAAGTGCTTCAATAAGCAGAAGGTCAGTTCACCCATACAGTTTCCTAGACTGCAGCTAAATAATTCCGAGGTAGTCAAGTTGTGGATATGAATATAAATGTAACAACAGTTAAGTGGGTCTACGATCAGATGTTCATTCATGCTTCAGTGTGTTCTGTTTTAGTTTATGAGAGTGTTTTCTGGAGGGGAGTTATTTGACTAAAAATACATGTGTTTGGGACATTATGAGCATACAACCGAACAGCTTCATATGCACATTATGCAACATGAGTTACATGAGATGTTTTCATGGATAGTTGATATTCATTAATAACTGATAACTTCTAACATGTTTAGACTTTTTTAGTTTCCTCATGGTTATTTAGTTCTAAAGTCTGCATGAGTGAACAATCCTTTCGTGTTTCTGAGTTGTTGATGCAGTCTAATAATTCCAACCTCAGCTGGTTAATCCCCAAAGAAGAAATGTCATGTATTATTTAAAAAAATATATATATAATGAGCACACGTTGTTTCAGACAAATTAATAATTACATACTGTCGATGATTATCACTTAAAATATGCAGATAATTGAAAATTTAACGGGTAGGGCCCTGAGTTATGATGTCTCACTGTCTTAATAATGAATCAATCCAAAACAAAATAAAGATCACAGTATTCCTGGATAAATGTACAAACAAGTGAGGCATAGCACTCTTTTTGACTTATTTATGAGTGAACTGGATGACTCTGAGATCAGTGAAGGTTATTTCCAGCAAGATGGTGCTGAAAGGAAAAATGTACAAGAACAAGCCTCGTACACTAGAACAATTACAGGGGCAGCTCTAGTCCTGTGGCGGCCCTGGACAGAGAAAGAATCGGTGGCCCCTTCGCCCGCCAATGTCAATATTGTATCTTATGCACGGCGAATGGCCACATCCGCTGCGGACACTGCATAGCCGCCTCGTGCTCATGACACCAGAGTTTAACTTATGATAAAGTTCAGGATTGCTCCTTCCTGTGACGCAATGAAAGCCTCCTGAGTCGTCTTTCTCTTTCTTTTCGAATAACCAGATTTGTGTACTCGTAATCTCTTCATTTTGCTTAGAATGGGTATGCGAACGTCTTGTGTCCCCTGTCCAACCAGATATTCACTATGACTATTGCGCTAACACTAATACTTTATTAAAACTAGGTAAGACATTAACTTGTAAGACGACTCGCCCACTCGCACTAGCTTTGCTTCAGCTGTCAGCTGTGTCGTTATTTTCTCTTTCTGTTTTACATTCAATATATATTAGCATGGCGACCCCTGGGATTTGGCGGTCCTGTGCAGGTGCACAGTTTGTACATGTCTAAGGCTACCCCTGATAATTACAGCAAAACATTGAACAAAAAATTGCTGCAATCATCTTCACAATGCTTGCAGATACATTTGCCAATATGGAGCACTGTGTCGATTCCTTGTTTGCAACAAGAAGGCAACCATTTCCAACACTGAATGTGTTCACACATCTACCAAGGTATGAATTGTATTCATTTTGTTTCTATCACTTCATTTTTATGTGAATAACACGTCATAACTTGGGGTCTCACCCATTAGAATCTCACTGTACTAGCTACACAATTTCTTAGCTCCATCAGGTCCCAAAACTGCCATGAATTGTTGACCAAAGTTCCAAGCATGGAAACTGTAAAAAGTGTAACACCAAAGTTGAGGTAAAACCAGTCATAAGCCAAATAAGAAATAAGTTATTTTTCTATTAGAATCTTATAGTGGATAGAAGTATGCCTGGATGTGATGAAGTTTCTGAAAGCAGCCTTCCAACATCTGCTTACAGTGCTTTAATGGTAGGCTGTTAGGCTGCAGCATGAGAAAGTAGCAGGGGAGTTGACATTGGAATCCTGAACATCTGCAGAAAAGGGCAACAACACAACAGTGACACCAACATAAGAGCACATGGAGCCATGCAGGGTGTCAGGCAGATGCTTCTGCCACGTCTCAGTCTCAGCTGCCAGCTAACTGCAGCCTACAGAGCCAGAATTGTTACTTATATCTGGGCTAAGCTATCTCCACCTGGAGGACACTGCCATTCATGAAGAAAGCCTTAATCTGCAGTCTCAGTACTACAGCAGCATTTTGAGAGGTGGTGTAACAGATGTCGCACCTGAGCTTCAGGGGGCAAGTAAAACACCAGCAGCGGAATGTGAGAGAATTTCTAGAAGAGAAGAGTACATGTCTGCTAACTACAAGGAAACACAATCCACGAGCCTTAACTATTTATCCCATTCAACCCCTGAAGTGGCTACTACAGATGGAACTTACCCTGGAGGCTTACCCCAAAATTCACTTTACACATAGGAAGGAGCTGTGACATTTGTGTTGATGCCCTTTGGTTCTGTGCAGCTCCCCTGCCATGATTCAGTAGACTAACATTGCCAAATTCGCTTATGAAAGGGAACTTTCGTCAAGTGTTTATGAATGATTTTCAGGCCTTTATGTCATCCTGGAATACACAAATTAAATCCAAGGAAATCCATGCTGTTACATAAGGGAGTACAGATCCAGGGCATAAGGTGGCTGCAGTGTGAGGGTAGTCACAATCTGAATACTTCTGATTAGCTGCATAACTTTGTGTAGAGGATCTCCAGCAGAGTAAACACACTTTGAGCGTCTATTTACAAGCAAAGTGGCCATTGAACAACTTCAAGATGCACTTTCCATGCTTTCTCTCAATCCCATTGCTGATACATAAAGTTGATAAAATATTATGAGAATGACAGCTTTACACTTTACAAAGGGCCAAAGATTGAGTGGATATGTTTACTATGGAAGACAGGCCCTCAATCTGAAGACACATGATGTGAATTATTCTGTACTAGATGTGCTTGAGAAGCAGTGGCCTGTGGAAAGCCAGAGCCTATTTAATGAAGCACTTGGGTGCAAGTCAAGAGTGGACTCTCACCAGTCCTTCGTGATGGACACCAATTCATAACAACATGATATCCCAGAGAACATGCAAACTGCACTGAGAATGATTCACTGGTGTCAGAGGGGGACATTTTTGTACACTGGGTCATTCCATTTCTCTCTCTTAGGAAAAGAAACAAGTAAATATTACATTTAAAACCCAGCAGATGAACAGGCAATAGGCACCCATTGTTTGGACTGAGGCGAGAAGTTAAAAGGCAACATTTCCAGGGTTATCCAGTTATACTTATTATTGTGATGGCTGTCTACAGGACATCGGTATTTGCTGGCTTCCAAAAGAGTCACCGCTTTGAAGTTTTATCTGCTAAAACATACAAACAATATAACACTGGGATAAAAGAACTGCTCTTTCCTTGGATTTGTTTTTGTATTTGGAAATTAACATGTCTGAGAATATTGGTTTCTAATCATCTGTGTACTCATTGATACTTGGTAACAATACATTTTGTTAACTTGTGTTTTCATTATTTGTTAAACCCGATTGTCCAGAACTGATAATGGCAGGGACTGAAGGAGATTTAATCTTCTGGGCAGGAGAAGGCAAGAAAAGGGACAGTCCACTGAGAACGCTGCCAAGACACTTGGACAGAGCACAGGGGCTCACAGGCAGATGAGGGTACGTGGCTGGCAACACTTACTTCCAGGAAGGAAGTCACAGCTCCACAAGGAGACGCCACTTGTGGGTCCAGCGAGAGAAGGAAGACGCATGAAAGGACCGAGCAAAGCTGGCAGACGGGAAACGAGGTGCGCCTAGATCACAGCAACACAAGGAGCCCAGAGTAGAAAAAAAAGAAATGACGAAGAGACGCTGACAGGTTTTGATAAAACTTCTGTTGGGAAACGAGTGTCCTGGGAAACAGACTGCATTGGTGGACAGTTGGATGGTTAATTGTTGGGGTAACAGTGTAGCGGTGCCACATAATGTTTAAATGTCAGTGCTGTGTATGTCTCGTTTCATTGTCCCATTGACTGTGTGTATGTGTATCAGTTAATGTTGTCCCCGTAAAGGAGGACGGATGATGGTAGGAGTTCACAACCACTAATCTGGAAAGCACCTGTGTGTCAAATCAATCAATTACTGCCGTCACGGACTATTTAAGGAGAAAAGAAGGAGACAAAAGAGAACTAGCACGAGAGAGAGAGAAAGAGGAGAACCAATACCGCATTCACGAATACAACCTGCCTGCTGAATCATTTTCATTGTGCTTTGATCCAGTTTGTTTTTCGTTCATCCGGACTGCCTTTCAACCTGCTTGCCGCTGAAGACCCCGGGGTCGAATCATCATTCGCCACACGCCGAGGAATCACGGTGAGGTTGTTCCAAACGCCGGAAATACAAACACTACAATTGCCGCTAATCAGTATCCGTATTCAGGACATTTATTCACGTTCGGACTCAAGTTCACGATCATTCTGTTTGCTAGTCATTTGTCGTTTGTGTGGTGTGTGTTATATGTTACGTGGACAAGGGAGGGGATTTGTATATATATTTTCAGTTTTGCTTTGGGATTGTTGGGGTGGAGGAATATTTGAGTGTACATTTGTCTTGTGGCGTGTCTTGTCTCATTTAATACATTTATTCCTGTTTAATTTTACATTCTGCCTATTGTGTCTTTGCATTTCAAACCGTCGATTGTGGGGAAAGTTTATCTGTGTAGGAGTACGGCTTGACAGGAAAGGTTTCTCAGTAAATTATCCAGGCCACAGGTCTTGGAGGTGTAGCTGCAGGCTGGGAACAAGGGGTCGGCCGTTACAACAGTGCGCAAACTGGACTCTGCACCACTAAAGATTGTATCCTCCAATTCTTGTTTTTGACGGACTTTTGGAGTCTGGACTGTGCGCTTTCCTTTCTTAAAAAAAGGAAATTTGTTTAGATTTTGTTATGTTCGTTTATCTTTAAAATGTACTTTATATTGTCTTGCGTAATAGAAGTTAGTGTTGCTTTTCCTTTTTCCTTGTGTGCTTACTCACCGCCGAATTTACAAACCTGTGTGCTATTATCGGTAAATTTCAAGAGTTCTTAGTCTCTTAATAAAACTGGGTGGCTTAGTCGCATATTTAAACAGTGTCTAGGTTAAATTACCTGTAAGTATGACCAGACATCTATCACACTGGCAAGAAGTAAACTTGGGTCAAAAGTACTGCATGTGTTATAATGTTTCATGTTAATTTTTAGGACCTTCTATTTGTTTTTTTAACATTTATCTCACCCATTTAGGATTTGTGATTATGGAATCATGGAGAGTTTGAATAGTGTGATGGTTTTTCGCTTAATTTCTTATTATTAAAATAAATTTATGCCATTTCAGCACCAGTTTTGATTCCTTATGAGTGCCACCATTCGTTGGGGGAATGATTCAGAAACACGTTACGTATCATGTCATTGGGGTGGCGGGATAAAAGATCTTGGCTAATGTCTTGTCTTGATCTGAGATTGCAGCTAACTCTACTTTTGCACTTTGAAAACATGTCGTTTTTTCGTTCCTCTAATTGATGATTTTCTAGTATGCCTTTTCAACTTTAACGTTTGGGTTCACATTTAGGGTTTGACAAAAGCATATATGGAGTGTCCAGTTTTAATCTTGGCTTGCAATACATCTTGCATGACATCTCTTCTCCTGATCCTTTTCATGGCTCACTGCTTACTAGCAGTATAGTGTGGTGACAATGCTGTCTGACGTGCCTCCACTCAGGTCTGGTTGATATGATCCAGTTTCAGAAGCTGACTTTGGATTAGATTAGATTTATTAATCTCATGGAGACCAGCTGCAATGCAGGAAGAAGACGCCAGTCCACTCCTCTGATGTATATAACATAACAGAACATTCTCAATCCTGCTTAAACCCCTTGAGGTTCACAGCATATAGTATTTAAATACGGCACATAAGGCTAAATTATTCTGAACTAGACACCATGAGGTAAGAAGTGAGTATAAGGGAATGCGTAATCACCACAGGAAGAGTGGCTGGCCAACAGTTTAATCATTAACTTAGAAGAACCAACAGTTTAATCATTAATTTAGAAGAAGATGTATCACATTTTTCTAGATTTACAGCATATTCTACTGTCTGTAGTCAGAATTTTTAATTACTTAGCTGCAAATCACTATTTTGCTTTAGTAGGTATGTTTTCATGTGGATTAGAAATATCCACGTAGAGAGGGGGGGACACTGTGGGAGTCTGCAGAACATAAATGCATCTAATGAATTTTTGTCGTCTTTGTTCGGGGTTACCGAAACAAGGGGCATTCTAACAATCATGTGGGGCACCTCCTGTGTTTTGCCCCCCTCTTTTTATAAAACATGATGAAACTCACTCGGGTATACTGACTACACACACTCTCTCTGACAGAGCCCTCCTGGCATAGTTCCTTATCACATCACTTTCTAAGAGCTCTCTAAGAGCATTAGTTGTACGTAAAGTGGTGTCATTTCTGGAGTTGAAGCAAAAATGTAGGGTTGCTCTTTAAATTTTTAAGCTAGACATGCAATGTTGCCTGTTAGTAGACCCTGGGCATGTTGCTTCTCTGCCCAATGGTTTTCATTCAAAGGGTCAGCCATTGTTTTTACTGCATTCATATCAAATTTATCCTCAAGGCATTTTTGCTATTTATAGTAGGGACATTGGAATTCTCATTCATGCTTGTTCTCTGCAAACAAACTAAACCAACTAAAAGTATAGCAACATTAACTAAAAAAGATGTTAAGAGAGACAAATGGTAAATAATACAAATAGAAATGGTAGGAATAATGAAGAATGCCATGTACCAGGCAACATTCAGCACAGAAGAATGACAAAACAGCATACAGCCCATCAATGTGAAAAAGTACAACAGTTTGCAGTTACAGCGAATACGCACACATCCAGTAAGGTGGGGTGCCTCTTGTGAATAAAACCTGCGTCTGAACCTGTTTTCCTGTTGAGGCACATATCAGAAGATTGTAAAGGTGGGATTGCTATGATTAAAATATGACTAGTAGCACTGTTTGTGAATGACAAGGAGCACTGCTACACAGGAAAAGGGTCACAAAGGGCTCAGAACTTGCTAAGAGAAAACAATGGGGAACCTGGAGCAATATGTTGGGAGTCCTGAAAGTTGCCAGAGGGCACTCTGCACATGTGGGATCTTCAGCTATGCCAGAAAGAACAATCTGTCTGGGGCTCACCAAGACATTCCCAAGAATGATGGGTATCTAATGACACTAGACAGAGCTCAAAGTGTACGGCCTTAGGAATTCTATATGATATGAAGGACTGCACAAGTAGTTCATGGCTGGGCCTTAAAATAACCCTCCAGTCATATGTCAGTTTAGCTTGGAAATAGAACTACTAGTTTCAGAAAGGAATCAAGACTAGGATATAATAAATAATAATAAATACAGTGGAACCTCGGTTTGCGAGCATAATTCGTTCCGGAAACGTGCTCGCAATCCAAAACACTCGTATATCAAAGCGAATTTCCCCATAAGAAATAATGGAAATTCAGATGATTCGTTCCACAATCCAAAAATATTCATATAAAAAGGATTAATACAAAATATAAAGTAAAATACATAATACAAATTAACCTGCAATTTACCTTTAAAAAGAATCATGGCTGGTGTGAGTTTCTAAACTCATGTGTAATTCCACCCAACGGGACGACACGCTGAAGAGTGTCCCAAAGCAATCGCAGTCTCCTAGCGCTGTAGCAGTTCGCCGTATAAGCGCATCCAAAAAGATCAAAGAACACTATAAGGATCCCGCTGCAATAAATAACAGCGCTGTTGCTGTTTAAAACTGAATAAACTGGTGTTTATTCAGCTGGTGTTAAAGTACTGAGACTCAGCTTCGTGTTTTGGGGAGCAAGATGAGGACTCGCACTTCACAGCCACACACACACACACAGTCACAATGCTGTAGTAAACAGAGAGAAGCGCTGGGCGAGCAAGATAAGGAGAGAGAGAGAGAGAGAGAGAGAGAGAGAGAGAAAAAGACGCACTGGGCGAGCGAGCGAGATAAGGAGAGAGAGAAAGACGCGATGAGGGAGCGAGCGAGCAAGATAAGGAGAGAGAGAGAAAAAGACGCACTGGGCGAGTGAGAGAGAGAAAAAGACGCGATGAGCGAGCGAGCGAGATAAGGAGAAAGAGAACCACCATCAGCTCAGTTGTGATTACATGACGCTCAGCAGACAAAGTGTATCCATACTACTCGTATTGCAAGACATCGCTCGTTTATCAACTCAAAATTTATTAAAAATTTTTGCTCGTCTTGCAAAACACTCGTAAACCGAGGTTCCACTGTACTCCCCTTAATATATTAGGGTTCAGGGATAGCTCAGGGTGGCACGGTGGCGCAGTGGTAGCACTACTGCCTTGCAGGTAGGAGACCCAGGTTCGCTTCCCGGGTCCTCCCTGCGTGGAGTTTACATGTTCTCCCTGTGGGTTTCCTCCCACAGTCCAAAGACATGCAGATTAGGTGGATTGGTGATTCTAAATTGTCCCTAAAGTGTGTGTGTCCTGCAGTGGGTTGGCGCCCTGCCTGGGATTGGCTCCTGCCTTGCGCCCTTTGTTGGCTGGGATTGGCTCTGGCAGACCCTGTGACCCTGTGTTCAGATTCAATGGGTTGGAAAATAGATGGATGGATGGGATAGCTCAAGGGTTGTGCCAAGAGTGGAAAACTCACTTTCTAATGCTTTCAGCTTTATTATGGCCTCTTTTACATTTAAAAGTACATCAAATGCCACAGCTCTACTAGGTCCCTGTGGCCATCTGTTGTCTGACCCATAATGCTGTGTGACTCATTTTCATATATTGCATTTCTTTCACTTTTCTTCACCTCAGTATTAGCGATGATGGGCATTTCCTTTCACTGTACTAAATTGATTCTTTCATTCTACCAGTTTAAGTGAACTGATGCTTTTGATTCATTTTTAGGATTAGATGCATCACAAATATATAATTTAATAATTCATACATTATTTTGCACATAAATATATTGTTACATATGTGCACCTTCCTTGCTCAGCTTAGGTAAGTGATACAACTCCAGGATGACGGGGGGCAATGTCCCTAACTCTGTCTTCTTTTTTACCCGCAGTTCTGAAAGGATGCTCAAGGAGGACTATTAGCCCCACCCACAACACCCAGAGCAGGCTCCACCCCTTCTTCCTTGGACACAATAAAACTGGCAGTCCTAGGAAGGTGGCATTGCATTTTGACTGTGCCTTCAGCGACATTAGGAGGCTGATTAAAGTGGACTCTGCTTTGTGCCCAGATCAAAACCCTTATTGTTATTTTGCTGTGGCATTTAAACAGGGTAGCTTGGCTGGTGCATCAGCATTTATTGTGCCTTCTTCCAGTCTGTTTGTGTATCTGTGTATGCATGTATATATATTTAAATATATATTAGCTGCAGATCTCACCCATCTGGGAAATGGACTGTTTGTACCACTGCCTTCGGGAAAGCGGTACAGAAACATAAAAACACATACCAGCGGACTGAAAGACAGCTTTTTCCCCAGAGCTGTGAAGTCCATCTGCCCCTGCTGATACACACACATCTACATCTACCCCTAACCTGCCCCCCTGTAGACATGCACATGCACTTTCCCTCGTAATAATTAAATAATCTCGCTCCATCTTATATATTGTAGTGTCTGACATCTTATATTCAAATCGGAACCTTAGATCTTCAACTGAGTGTCTGCTTAGAAATCCAAGAGCTAAACTTAAAAGAAGTGGTGAGGTGGGCGGCCTTCTGCTGTTATGCACCTAAAATCTGGAATAGCCTGACAATAGGAATTCGCCATGCTGATACAGTGGAGCTCTTTAAAAAACTGCTGAAAACACATTACTTTAACATGGCTTTCCCATAACTTCATTTTAGTTTAATCCCGATGCTCTGTATATTTAATTAATTATCATTACTATTCTTGGTGGCTCTAAAATCTGTACTAACCCCTGTTCTCTCTGGTGGCGACCTGCACCACCACCACCTGATCAAAGCACCGTGATGTCCCTACATTGATGGATTAAAGGCCAGAAGTCCATGTGACCATCATCATCAAGTCCTTCCATGAGAACCCTGAATACAATGAGGACTGATTGAGGTCACTGATGGTAGGTAGAATGCCTAGAGGGGGCTGGCTGGGTGGTCTCGTGGCCTTTGAACCCCTGCAGATTTTATTTTTTCTCCAGTCGTCTGGAGCTTTTTTGTTTTTTCTGTCCTCCCTGGCCATCGGACCTTACTTTTATTCTATGTTAATTAGTGTTGTCTTATTCTGATTCTTACTTTGTCTTTTATTTCTCTTTTCTTCATCATGTAAAGCACTTTGAGCTCCATTATTTGTATGAAAATGTGCTACAGAAATAAATGTTGTTGTTGTTGTAATCAAACACATACACACTCGTATTCCTCCCCTGCAGACCCACACACACAGACCACTGGTCTCTGCAGGCGTACTACCTCAGGAAAAGTCTGGACTTGATGATGTTTTATTGCTGCTGTCTTTTATACTTAATTATGTTTATTTTATTATTTATAGGGTATTGTGTATTTAAGTATTCTATTTTTTCCAAGTGTCTTAACATCATTTGTAAACTACTATTGTACATAATGGAGCTGAATTAGTGTTCCACATGATTTCATTTCCAAAGTTGTGAGATAAAATAAGCATCTTAAGCAATTTACATCAAAACTAAGAAGGTAATTATACTTGACTGAAATAATCTGAAATTCTGCACTGAAGATTACAAATTTTCAAATGTAAAAATTACTTTCCCTACTCCCAAAAGTGCTACTTTAAAAATAACTTATCTACTGACTTGCAGTTTGTCAAAAGGATGATGTGCAAAGAGAAATTGAGTTAAAATGCATACAGTATATGTTTTATGAGAAAATCTATTTCAGATGTGAGCTGTGAACATTACAACCATCCATTCATCTGCTGCATCAGATTTGTAAGTGCAGGGTGGCATGGAGGCACAGGCTACTTCATTCATATCAGGTGTATACCATCCAGAACTTCATGGTGCCTCTAATCTCAACAGATCTCAAGATCTTTAATTGAGTTGTGTTTATAAGGTGTGGTTTTAAACTTACTAAATTGTATTAAAAAGAAGAAGAATATATAAGGAGAACATTGCCACCTTAGCAAGTGTATGACAGATTATTAGAGGGCACGCTCACTGCTAACACACGGCCAAGTTACAGCACAGCGCAGCTTGTTAACCCCTTTCATGATAATTGCTATTCATAGCTGCAAATCAGTTTTACCATTGGATGGTGGGGGGAAACAAGAGATGGCAGGGGAATAACACATGCATTCGAAAGGGAAGTGAAAGGTACAACAATTAGAAGGCCCATCAGGGTCTTTGAGGTGTGATGTGTCAGCACTACTAAAGCAGCATCGCGCCCCCCCCTTCAATCTTGTATTGGAATAAATGGGCTAAGATAAGGCACTGTTAAATAATATGATATTAAAAATAACAAAGTATTCATAAGTACAAATGACTTTTTTTATGAAAGTTTGTGAAGGGACTGTGACTAAACCAACAACAAGTGGGAGCCTGTATACATACTTTATATCTCTACACACCCAAAATAACGGCAAGTGGTGTATCAGAGAAGAAGACAAAGAAGATGAATGAGTCAAACCCTCCTTACCCCTCTGACCCAGATGAACAGATCTGAGCCCCTGCATCAGAGGGGATGTTATGTTAGGTAGATTGCCCAGAGGGGACTGGGTGGTCTCATGGTCTGGAATCCCTACAGATTTTATTTTTTCTCCAGCCGTCTGGAGTTTTTTTGTTTTTTCTGTCCCCCCTGGCCATTGAACCTTACTCTTATTCGATGTTAATTAATGTTGATTTATTTTGTTTTATAATTGTGTCTTTCATTTTTCTATTCTTTAATATGTAAAGCACTTTGAGCTACTGTTTGTATGAAAATGTGCTATATAAATAAATGTTGTTGTTGTTGATGTTTTGCTTACTCTCCTAACAACATGGTACCACCAATACAATTCAACAACATGGCATAAAACGACACTACATTTACAATTACACTTTAACCCAGTGGTTCTCAACCTGTGGGCTAGGAGCTAAGATGTGAAAAAGAAAACAAGAATCAAAAATATGAAAAATACATCTATTGAAGCCAAAACAACTACATTCTGATACTAGAAAAATAAATATAGAGTTAGATAAATGTCGATAAAAGAAAAGTAGGTATAATAAAATATGCATCTATGATATATCATTAAGGGTGGCACGGTGGCGCAGTGGTAGCGCTGCTGCCTCGCAGTTAGGAGACCCGAGTTCGCTTTCCGGTTCCTCCCTGTGTGGAGTTTGCATGTTCTCCTTGTGTCTGCGTGGGTTTCCTCCCACAATCCAAAGACATGCAGGTTAGGTGGATTGGCGATTCTAAACTGGCCCTAGTGTGTGCTTGGTGTTTGTGTGTGTCCTGTGGTGGGTTGGCACACTTCCTGGGATTGGCTCCAGCAGACCCCTGTGTTCGGATTCAGCAGGTTGGAAAATGGATGGATATATCATTAATTAAAAAAGAAGAAATTGGTATTAGTGGGCTCCTTTCAAAAAAACATTAGGGGGGCCGTTATTAAAACTCGGGTCACAAATACTTAAAGGTTGAGAAACGCTGCTTTAAACCTTTCATTTTAATGGTGTGTTTACTATATATTATGGCCTACTTTATAAATGTATTTTTTTTTAATTAAAGCTTTATTACTTTGTTAATTGACTTTGTTCCTCTTGACATGTTTGACAGGGGGGACCGTCTTTAAAGAAAAGAAATGTACCCAGAACCAGAAGTGCTGCTGTCAGAATGAGATGATGTTTTCTCAAACTCATCATTGTGTATTTTTAAATCAATACTTTTATCCATTGCATGGTGCCTGTCTAGTGTCAGTATGGACTTTTATTGTGATAGATAGATAGATAGATAGATAGATAGATAGATAGATAGATAGATAGATAGATAGATAGATAGATAGATAGATAGATAGATAGATAGATAGATAGAAGTGACTTTGGAGGCACGGCACTTTATTTATTTGGACGCATTGTTTTTGATTGTTGTTTTAATAAAAGCACTTGGCACTTTTTTACACCTTCCCCTTGCTCCATTTGTTGTGCCTCACTGCCGAGCTCATCGGTTACATTACCGACGGTGACGGGTTCCAGGGTTCCCGGATGGACAATGGGAGCATGCAGCGAACCCGCATTGTCACAGCAAGTCTATCTTTCATCAGAGCCAAAGCATATATCAAGAATCACACAGAAGCTAAGTTCATTTGAAAGAAATTAATATTAAAGAATCATAGTAGTATTTCAGAAAGTATCCACCCACAAACTTGGACAAAGAGTTATCCATGAACATCTACTTTACTATGGAAGAAAAACAATCAGGGAGTAGTGTTAGGGGTATTCTTAGGGCTAGAAAATGCAGACTTTAGTCTCCCTTATCACCTTTCATCTACAGCAGGGGTTCTCAAAGTCAGTCCTGGGGATGGATAGATAGATAGATAGATAGATAGATAGATAGATAGATAGATAGATAGATAGATAGATAGATAGATAGATAGATAGATAGATAGATAGATAGATAGATAGATAGATAGGGGAAATTTTTCTTTTTACTGAAGCCCAATAATTAATAAATAGTATTATTATACTTGTATTATGAAAAACAAAAAACCCCTCTCAAATATATACCAGAATGACTGAATAGGAAGAAAACTAAAAAGAAAGAAAACGTCTGACTTGGTTGTGCCAGTCCCAGTGAGGCGTTATGCAGGTGTATTGCTGTTAGTATAAAGGAGCCCGCAAAGCATTTCCTGACACACTTCTGCCAAATGATTCATTGGCTGAAAGTCCTCAGTGTTAGTGTGTCAGAGAAAGATTGTGCAGCATTGTTCATAATGGCACTCAGTTGTGTTTGAATGTTCTCCTTTTTTATGACCTCTTGGGTCCAGAGTGTGTCCTGTAACCAAGCCTACCCTTTTAATTATTTTATTGATTCAGTGCGCCTCTCCTTAAGTTATGTTAATGTGAATTTATTAATTTTAGTTATGTGAATTTCCCCTTAGGATTAATAAAGTATCTATCTATCTATCTATGTTAATAGCCCAGTACACCACAGCATAGAAAAGTGAACTGACCATCACAGAATTAAAAGAGAAACAGAAAAAAGAGCCTGCTTTGTCCTTTCTTACATAGTTCTTCTGCATTTTGAGATCAGTCTAACCTATCATTAATGTGGACCCCCAGATACTTATGGAGGTGGACCACTCCTTGAATAATTACTGGATGAAGACGGCAGTTTGGAAAGTCAATAACCAGTTACTTGCTTTTGCTGATGTTAGGTTGCAGACAATTCTGTCTGCACCAAGAAACAAACTTCTCCACCTGACTCCTGTACTCTGTGTCATCCTACTTATCAATATACTCCATAAATGCAGAATCATCTGAGAATTTCTGCAAGTGACCTGACCTGCTGTTATATTTATAGTCGGAGGTGTACAGAGTGAAGAGAAAAGGAGACAGGCCTGTTGCTTGTGGTGTTCCAGTGTTGCTCATATGCGTATCAGAAACACAGTCCTTGAGTCCCACAAACTGCGGCCTGTCTGACAAATAGTCCATTATCCAGGACACCATAGGCTCATCAACTGGCATATCTCTGAGTTTACACCATAACAGGGATGACTGGATGGTACTGAAGGTGCCGGAGAAATCAAATCACATCCTCACAGTGCTGGCAGCTTTGTCTCTTGTGAAGTAGACAGGTAATTGCATCCTCCAATCTAATCTTTGTCCAATAGGCAAACTGCAGTGGGTCCAGGTGGTCTACCACATTATAGTCCAGGACCAGTCTCTCAAAAGTTTTCATGATGTGATACATAAGGTGCCACTGGTCTGTAGTCTTTAGGTGAAGATGCGCCTGCCTGCCTTTGGAACAGGAAAAATGCAGGTTGTTTTTCACAGCAGCAGCACTTTCTGAAACCTTAGGGACAGACTGAACAGGTGACAGAGGACACCACAAAGCTGACACTTGATAATGTAAACATTCTCTATGTAGTTGAGAAGTAAAAACAAAATACCTCCATGATCAGAGTTCTTTTGTGTGTGTGTGTGTGTGATAATAATACTTGTTCTACTCTTTGCAGATTGATGCTGAATGAATGCCAAGCTCTAAATAACACAATTACTAAATACGGGAATTGAGGCTGCTGTTACTGCCTACTGAGCTGGCTGTTTAATTAAATATACAACGTGTACAAGCACAAGATTACATTCTGCACCTTTGTCGGAGTAGATTATCCTTTCCATGTCACAGGAGCTGCTTTCCTGAAATTACTTAGAAATCCCTACCTCCCTGTGGTTTCATACAATACTTGAACTTTTGCTATACCAGAAATGTTTGAAAAGAGCAGATGACAAAGGGTTTTAGATATGTTTTAAATGGTAAGAAGCTGATTTTAAATGTTTAATATAATAAAAATGGACAAGGACATAAAGTCATAAGGTTTGTAGGAGCAAAATGAAAGAACAGTTGATGAGAGTCCTGAAAGTTAAACCAAGAAGTATCCATGAACCAAACATAGTGGAAAGGTTATGGCTACCAGATTATCATTGGTCTAAATCATTACAGCATTCAGACAGAGTTTTTGAAGGCATCTTTAATCAAAAGGTTAGAAGTTAGCAGCAGTGCACTGCCATTTTTAAATGAGAGCCAAGAAATGATGTCTTAGTAGCACTGTAATGGAGAATGGCAACAGCGCCCTCATCAAGAAACAATACAGAATGGCCACGACCATTGACATAGCAACCAAAATGGTAACAGTGATATTTGCAAAATGACAATATGATAACATCAAAATATTATCCTCAAAGGAAGTTAACTAAAAAAAAAATAATTAAAAATAGAAACAGATTTGGAAGTTAAAAAACTTCAGTTCACAGTTTTCAGGGCATTGCAATATACACTCACCTAAAGGATTATTAGGAACACCATACTAATACGGTGTTTGACCCCCTTTCGCCTTCAGAACTGCCTTAATTCTACGTGGCATTGATTCAACAAGGTGCTGAAAGCATTCTTTAGAAATGTTGGCCCATATTGATAGGATAGCATCTTGCAGTTGATGGAGATTTATGGGATGCACATCCAGGGCACGAAGCTCCCGCTCCACCACATCCCAAAGATGCTCTATTGGGTTGAGATCTGGTGACTGTGGGGGCCATTTTAGTACAGTGAACTCATTGTCATGTTCAAGAAACCAATTTGAAATGATTCCAGCTTTGTGACATGGTGCATTATCCTGCTGGAAGTAGCCATCAGAGGATGGGTACATGGTGGTCATGAAGGGATAGACATAGTCAGAAACAATGCTCAGGTAGCCCGTGGCATTTAAACGATGCCCAATTGGAACTAAGGGGCCTGAAGTGTGCCAAGAAAACATCCCTCACACCATTACACCACCACCACCAGCCTGCACAGTGGTAACAAGGCATGATGGATCCATGTTCTCATTCTGTTTACGCCAAATTCTGACTCTACCATTTGAATGTCTCAACAGAAATCGAGACTCATCAGACCAGGCTACATTTTTCCAGTCTTCAACTGTCCAATTTTGGTGAGCTCGTGCAAATTGTAGCCTCTTTTTCCTATTTGCAGTGGAGATGAGTGGTACCCGGTGGGGTCTTCTGCTGTTGTAGCCCATCCGCCTCAAGGTTGTGGCTTCACAAATGCTTTGCTGCATACCTCGGTTGTAACAAGTGGTTATTTCAGTCAAAGTTGCTCTTCTATCAGCTTGAATCAGTCGGCCCATTCTCCTCTGACCTCTAGCATCAACAAGGCATTTTCGCCCACAGGACTGCCGCATACTGGATGTTTTTTCCTTTTCACACCATTCTTTGTAAACCCTAGAAATGGTTGTGCGTGAAAATCCCAGTAACTGAGCAGATTGTGAAATACTCAGACTGGCCCGTCTGGCACCAACAACCATGCCACGCTCAAAATTGCTTAAATCACCTTTCTTTCCCATTCTGACATTCAGTTTGGAGTTCAGGAGATTGTCTTGACCAGGACCACACCCCTAAATGCATTGAAGCAACTGCCATGTGATTGGTTGATTAGATAATTGCATTAATGAGAAATTGAACAGGTGTTCCTAATAATCCTTTAGGTGAGTGTAATCTGAAGTAGCCATCCACTGTTGCTAAAGAATATTTCAAAAACTGCAGCTCTTTTTGCAAATTGCTGCTGCAAAGGTGACTGTATTTTTGTTTTTGGTGAACCACAAACAAATGGTGGCACGGTGGCGCAGTGGTAGTGCTGCTGCCTCGCAGTAAGGAGCCCAGGGTTCGCTTCCCGGGTCCTCCCGGCGTGGAGTTTGCACGTTCTCCCCATGTCTGCGTCGGTTTCCTCCCACAGTCCAAAGACATGCAGGTTAGGTGCACTGGCAATCCTAAATTGTGCTTGGTGTGTGTGCCCTGAGGTGGGCTGGCGCTCTGCCCGGAATTTATTTCTGCCTTGTGCCCTGTGTTGGCTGGGATTGGCTCCAGCAGTCCCCCGTGGCCCTGTAGTCAGGATATAGCATGTTGGATAATGACTGACTGAACCACAAAGTACCTGTATATATGTCAAGAAACATATGAACAAAATGGTCATTAAATGTAACATAACCAAAGGAACCAGAAATGAACAAAACTCACATAAATACACGATTTGAACCTAAGCCAGGAGAGGAACCCTGGTTGAAATATATGAAAGAAAAATGGAAGCTATCAGAAGCTGGGCAGGGATCAAAAGCAGAGCCATAGAGAGGGTGGTAAGAACTGTGCACCCACACCAGGCCCCGATCTTCAAAGTGTGACGATCGATGACGTAGTTGTTTTGGGTTAAAAAGAAGGAAAAAAAATGAATAAAAACATTAATATGACTGAAAATGAGTAAAACTTTTATAGATATTTCCCTTTGCTTTTTATGATTTTGTAAACAACTTGCACTTTGACATGTGTTTATATTGTCTTTTACAATCACAGCCGAATTATTGGAAATAAAAGTGCAGTTCTAAGTAAAATAACAATGAGAATGACGCACTGCTTGAAAACCGCCACGCCACTCATATGTATTGTCAGAAACACGATGCACAACCAGTCATTACACAATCATAGTGATCCACTATCTACTCGTATCTCTACGCTCTCAGTGTGTTTCTGCCAATTTTTAAGGTAAGTTAATTTTGTGTACTATATTAGTTTATATCATTTTATAGATCAGGCTTAAACAAATTTGGGAAAAAAAAGAAAATATAATTGAATGTTTTTATTTATTCTAATAGTCAATGTTGAACTGACGTTTAATCTTCTTCTTTCGGCTGCTCCTGTTAGGGGTTGCCACAGCAGATCATCTGTCTGCATATGGATTTGGCAAAATTTTACACTGGATGCCCTTCCTGACGTAACCTTCCTCATTTATCCGGGCTTGGGAACGGCACAAAGAAACACACTGGTTTGTGAATCCTCTGTGGCTGGGTTAAACTGACATTTAATAAAATAGAAAATCAAATTATTTCAATTTTAGAACTATCATACTTATTCTGATTCAATTCACAAACAGAAAATGAGTACTAAAGAGAAGACGGGAGCAAAAAATCTGAAAGAAAAAAGAAATAGAACTCAAATACTTTAAAAACAATGGGTTTCAACCAGAAGTAAAAATTTATGCAAAGAAAGCAATGAAAATGATGTAAATATTCCTAATGTGAAAGGATACTATATATTTGTTTTAGTCATTTTGATTGAAGAACAGCGTTTATTTTCCCTTTCAGCACCAGCAGGTGTTTTGACCACACTACGGATTTGGTTTTAAGAGTTGAGAAAGGGCAGCACATGGTCCTAGGTTGGGAAAACAGGTATTAAGTTGCTCCTTGAAAAGATCAGGTAACAGGAATTAAAACACAAATCAAAATGAAGGCTTAGTCTTGGCAGGAGGAACTCTAACTTGGTGTTCCACTAGCTACCTCAGCCTTGAAAGTGCTTTTCATGACTGACCAAACATGACCTCAGGTAGACATTCAAAACTGCTTCATTGAAGAAAAATGACCATTTGCAAGAATTGCAGAGTTGGAGCAAGGACTACACTTAGAGGGAGAAGAAAGCCCATGACTGAGATAAATGGGAAGTAATGAAGAAAGTTCTTTGTGTGTTAACTTCAGGTGGGAGGAGGATGTGTAGTCAGACTTAGAGATATAGCAAGGTTTTGATTCAGTTTTATGTTGCTTTGTGTTCTCACTGCTTTTTATTTAGTTGGTTAATGGAAGCTATTTGTACAGTTGTGCTTGAAAGTTTGTGAACCCTTTAGAATTTTCTATATTTCTGCATAAATATGACCTAAAACATCATCAGATTTTCACTCAAGTCCTAAAAGTAGATAAAGAGAAACCAGTTAAACAAATGAGACAAAAATATTATACTTGGTCATTTATTCATTGAGGAAAATGATCGAATGTTACATATTTGTGAGTGGCAAAAGTATGTGAACCTTTGCTTTCAGTATCTGGTGTGACCCCCCAATAACTACAACTAAACGTTTCCGGTAACTTTTGATCATTCCTGCACACCGGCTTGGAGGAATTTGAGCCCATTCCTCCGTACAGAACAGCTTCAACTCTGGGATGTTGGTGGGTTTCCTCACATTAACTGTTTGCGTTAGGTCCTTCCACAACATTTTGATAGTATTAAGGTCAGGACTTTGACTTGGCCATTCCAAAACATTAACTTTATTCTTCTTTAACCATTCTTTGGTAGAACGACTTGTGTGCTTAGGGTCGTTGTCTTGCTGCATGACCCACCTTCTCTTGAGATTCAGTTCATGGACAGATGTCCTGACATTTTCCTTTAGAATTCTCTGATATAATTCAGAATTCATTGTTCCATCAATGAAGGCAAGCCGTCCTGGCCCAGATGCAGCAAGACAGGCCCAAACCATGATACTACCACCACCATGTTTCACAGATGGGATAAGGTTCTTATGCTGGAATGCAGTTGTTTTCCTTTCTCCAAACATAACGCTTTTCATTTAAACCAAAACGTTCTGTTTTGGTCTCATCCGTCCAGAAAACATTCTTCCAATAGCCTTCTGGTTTGTCCACGTGATCTTTAGCAAACTGCAGACGAGCAGCAATGTTTTTTGGAGAGCAGTGGCTTTCTCCTTGCAACCCTGCCATGCACACCATTGTTGTTCAGTGTTCTCCTGATGGTGGACTCATGAACATGAACATTAGCCAATGTGAGAGAGGCCTTCAGTTACTTAGAAGTTACCCTGTGGTCCTTTGTGACCTCACAGACTATTACACGTCTTGCTCTTAGAGTGATCTTTGTTGGTTGACCAGTCCTGGGGAGGGTAACAATGGTCTTGAATTTCCTCCATTTGTACACAATCTGTCTGACTGTGGATTGGTGGAGTCCAAACTCTTTAGAGATGGTTTTGTAACCTTTTCCAGCCTGATGAACATCAACAACTCTTTTTGTGAGGTCCTCAGAAATCTCCTTTGTTCGTGTCATGATACACTTCCACAAACATGTGATGTGAAGAGCAGACTTTGATAGATCCTGTTCTTTAAATGACACAGGGTGCCCACTCACAGCTGATTGGCATCCCATTGATTGAAAACACCGGACTCGAATTTCACCTTCAAACTAACTGCTAATCCGTGAGGTTCACATTTTTTTTGTCTCATTTGTTTAACTGGTTTCTCTTTATCTACTTTTAGGACTTGAGTGAAAATCTGATGTTGTTTTAGGTCATAATTATGCAGAAATATAGAAAATTCTGAAAGGTTCACAAACTTTCAAGCACAACTGTAATTGTGGGCCTCTTGGGTGTTATATTGATAAGGAGGGTTCTATAAGAATCCTTACAATGATACAAAATGTCCCTGCAAAAAATGACATGGCTAGTACACATGAAATATAAGTGTCATTGTAGACAAGAATTATTTTCTCATTATACAGTATTGGAAAAAATCATTTAACATATGCTAGCCTATGATCAAATTATTTTTTTTAAAATTACAAACAGTTTGATGTTTTCATATCATTGGTTTGCTGTGATAATGAAGAAACGGACTTGACCTCTTTGACTGTGATTAATTAGAAACTGTCATGACTTGTCACTTTGATTTTCAATACTCATGGCACCTGTTCAACATTTTCATGAAGAAAGACAATGGGAATGAATAAAATGTATCTCCTTTTCGAAATTAGCATATTTTTGTATAGATATGCAAAGCATAAAGTGTGCGCTCTCATTATGATGGAATTCAGCACTCCGCAGCTTCTTAGCTGATCTTAGGGCATGATGGGGGTTTGTGAGTGCTAATTATAGATTATAGATGGTCATACAATTTAGGCAACCACTTTTTGGTTTAGGGAAGCCAATATATTTAGAAAATATACTAAAAAAATAATTAAGATTTACAATAAAAGGCTGTCTCCTCCATAAAATCAAGGCCAACATTAGACAGCAGGCATGAAGAGAAGCAGACCCTCAAATTTAAAGGAGTCACAAACGCAACTCGCTGAGTTCTTTCCCAATTGACTTTCATTTCAAAGTTACATGTAACAGTAAATATTTCTTACATTTTTTGATTTTGCAGGAAAAAATCTTAATTCTAAAAATTCTTTTGGTTTCCTCTCATAATAAACATCAAATCATTTTAATTTCATATCTGTGCTTTAAGTGCTTATTGTTAGGGTTCAACCAGGGTTGTTGTCCTGGCTCATGTTTATTCTTTGTTTTATAGTTATTGTAAATTTTCAGATGTTGTTTGCCTTTTTGTGTCAATTATATTTTTGGATTTCTCTTGGAAATTTGTGATGTGAGTTATTTAATATATCTAGCTGTGGGTCAAGTTTCCTCTGAGTGACAGTGTGTTCAGATTATCATGAATATAGTTTTTGATATTTTGTTTTACCGGTTTGTGTGGATTTCAGAATTGCATTTCAGATTGGCTTTATTTCGTTTGGGTTTGCCTTTTATGTAAACCCTTTATGCATTATTTGTGTTCATCTTTATGCCCCGCTTGTTTTGTGCTTGTCCTTTTTGATTCTTTAATGTATCTATAAAGAATCTCTGTTCAGGTAGTAACCTTAGACCAGAGGTTAACGGTCATCCCCACTGTAGGGCACCTTTGAAAATCAATGCACTTTAAAAGCCATCAAAGTTTTTAGGGGCTGGAAAACCTGCTTTTTGAGTTTGGGGGTAGGCTGGCTGGGGTGAGCCTTTCAAGAAGTCCCAGTCTTATATGTCAACATACTGTGTGGTTGTATTTATCATACTTCTATAATCCTTGTGTTTATTAATAAATTGTATTATTCTCTTTCTTGAATCAAGTGTGCTTCAGTTACTGAGATACAATTCTAACAGAAGAAGGTCTGCCTTCTACACCAAAGGAAGATAAACTAAATAATATAGGAGCGATGCCAAATTATTTGATTAATTACTGGCATTGCCAAAGGCAAAACTGAGAATTAATTAACTGACGTCCAACTGGGTGGGCACATTTGAAAATCACTGAACTTTGAAAGCCTGGAGTTTATGAAGGCTGGAAAGCCTGCTATTTGAGTTTGGGACCAGGCTGCCTGGGGTGAAGCCCATCCAGTAAGACCAGACCAGAGATAAAGGCAGCCGTTTTATTTGTTGGGTTAGTTTCTTGAGGCCTGTATCCTTCAGTTTGGTTTTATTAGCTGGATTCACAACACTTGTGTGCATGAAAATAAAAATAAAACTTAGAATTATTTTTTTTTTAATGAAACATACTGCAGTCTTAGTGATGACAGTGAAATAGTTATGTTTATCCATCAATTCTGTGTTCTGGCTGAGCCTAAATTCTGTGCTTTCTGATGACTGCTGTGTAAGTATTATGGGTTTCATAAATAAATGTTATTTTAAAATAAAAATTTTGTAAAATATTTTTAAAGCATGGCTTCATACAGTAATACTCACTTAAATGTTGTAAACTCTTCTGTAACTTTTGAGTTGTACTTTATAACTTTAGAAGTGTTTTGTTTTTATGCTCTTTTGATGACACAAAGAAGATAACACATTTTTCTTTCTTTCTTCCTCTGTTTCCAATGAAGACCAGTCTGTTTCCTTTCTTTTCTTGCTTAATCATTTTACACTGATTAAAGCATAATATATAATGGCAGCACTCCTTCTTATATGGAGCACTGTCCTGACTTGTAGCAGTTCATTTCTAGTGTCTGTCTGTTGTCTGCTTCAATGGTTATGATACCGCATTCTTACAGTGTTTTAGTGTTTAGGAAATCATAACCACCGAAGCAGACAACAGTCTGTCAGCAGGATGTGCTCAGTCAGCAATCCTGGTGCTAATTTCAGAAAGGAATAACCATTGAGGGTGTCACCAAACCTTTTATCTGTCAGATTTAAGTTGATTAATTAATTGATCGATATCTTCATTGCCCTCATTGGAATCAGTTTCACAAATGTGATCCACAGACAGATGCTTTCGGGTAAGTCTCCATCGAGTCAGGTTGCATGAAGTAGCTCACAACACAGCCCCTCATTGTATTAATGAGGTTCCTCCATTCTTTAAATGATTTGGTATACAGATGTGACAGGCTGTGCCTTTACATTCTGCTGAACTCTAATTCTTGTTTATTATTCTCTTGTTCACCATGACTTTCTATATTCGAAAATATTTATTTATTATTCATAGTGGGTATACGATTTTAAAATTCTTTCTCAGGACACAGCACAACGAAAGTTTCGACATCCTATGTAATAAAAAGAACATTTTGTTCTATTGATCTCACCAGGTTACTCACTCTTGAGATGTAACAGCTTATTCTTTATGCTAAACTGCTGTTCATTTCTTTGTACAAATCAAACCAATTATGCTGACTAAAACAAATGAAACAGCATATATTACAATTTGTAATAAAATGAAAGGCAGATTGAAGAACACTTAAATATAAAAGCTGCAACATATTACCAAAGTAAATTATTAGGAAGGATCACACCACAGGAGATTGGTGACAACTTTCACATTTAACATAACTCAGGATATGTGCCTTGATTAATGCTGCTGACTCACTGTTCCTGAGCTCTGTGTTCAGATCCCAGCCTGGCCACGCTCTTTTGTGAAACTAGGAGGCCCGCCTCATGTTTTAGTTGTTTATTTTATTTTATTTTTTATATGGGAATCCCAAAGACATGCCACTTAGGTTAATTAGAGACTTTAAAATGGTTTTACGTGAGTAATTGTGTCTGCACTGCACTGGCATGCCATGCACAGCTGGTTCCTATTTTAGGCAGGATAGGCTCCTGCCACCCTAAAAAAGTGGGTTTGAAAATGAATAGATGGATGGAACTAAGTTAATGTTGCAAGTGCCCTCTTCTACGCGGTGGTGTGCTGGGGAGGCAGCATAAAGATGAAAGACGCCTCACGCCTGGACAAACTTGTTAAGAAGGCAGGCTCTATTGTAGGAGTAAAGTTGGAAAGTTTAACATCTGTGGCAGAGCGACGGGCATTAAGCAATGAATAATCCACTGAACAGTGTCATCTCCAGGCAGAGGAGTAGCTTCAGGGACAGACTTTTGTCACCGTCCTGCTCCACTGACAGACTGAGGAGATCGTTCCTCCCCCACACTATGCGACTCTTTAATTACACCCGGGGGAGTAAATGCTAACATTACTCAAAGTTATTGTCTGCTTTTACATGCATTTGTATTACTATTTAATTTAATATTGTTTTTTGTATCAGTATACTGCTGCTGGATTATGTGAATTTCCCCTTGGGATTAATAAATTATCTATCTATCTATCTATCTTATAGTACCTTTCACTTCTATCTATCTATCTATCTATCTATCTATCTATCTATCTAAGCAGTTTGTCGATGTTGTATAATGTATGTTCAATGAAATGGAACAAATCAGTCTGGTGTTATTTTCTTTGCCTCCAGGGTTCAATGTGCTGAGTTCAAATCCCAAGACCAGCAATTGTCTATGTGGCGTTTCCTGAGCAGTTATTCATAATCTATATCTATATATAAAATCCAACATCTGACTGTTTGTCTGTCCACTTTTCACGAGAGAATTACTTTACGGATTTAGATTGGTTTTTTTTTTCTATAATTTGCTTGAACATTCCTGTTGATTTAGCAGCTTCAATCATCACGCTATGTATCATAGTTCGCTTACGGTAGTGATTTATTTGAGCAAATCCGAGAGAGAGGCTGCCGGGCCAAGGAGAGGGGGAAGCACCAGTCTCTGTTTGAGTTAATCTACCTCTCGCCACGTGTTGGAGTGTACCTTGCTCCCGCTTAGCTAGCGATACCTGTTTTTTTCAGCAGACATTATCATCTACAGTTTGTTAAGGAATAACATTTGACATTTTTGGATGGAGAGATCAGAGCTACGTGTGTTTTAGAGGGTTAGAGGGCTGCTGATTGTCAGAGATATGCACGGCCATGTGCTTTTCTCCCCATGCAGGGGACGCTCTCCCATCAGAGCTGAACACGATCAGATAATGTGACAATGTTTGATGCTGGAGTGTACCTACCTTCTGCTTGGCCAGAATCACATTTTTGTATTGGTTTTTAAAGTTTGCCCTGTTTTACTAGTATGTGGTCGGAGCTACTGGGGACAGCTAGTAACTAATAAATAGACAAAGAATGACAAACTGAAAACTTTTCGAGATTTTTGTAAAATTATTAAAACTAAAACACCTTATCATCAACATCCAATTGACACAAGTATTCAGATCCTCTGCTATGACACTAGAAATCTGGTTTAAGTGCATCCCATTCTATTGATCATCACTGAGACGTTTACAACTTGTTTGGAGTCCACTATGGTTAATTCAACAGATTAGACAGGATCACAAAAGGGACACACCAGTCAATAAGAGGTCCCACAGTTGACAATGTGTATCAGAACAAAAACTAAGCTATAAGGTTGAAGAAATTGCCTGCACAGCCTAGAGACTGGATTAGGTTAAGGCACAGATCTGGGGAAGGCTACAAAAAACTTTTCGTCGCATTGAAAATTCCCAAGAGTACAGTGGCCTCCATAACTTTTAAATTGAAGAAGTTTGGAACAATCATGGATCTTCCCAGAGCTGGGAATCTGGCTAAACTGAGCGATTGTGGGTATAAGGCCATGGTAAGATAGATACACAAAAACCAGATGGTCACTCTGGCTGAGAACCCGTGTGGAGAAGGGAATAACTTCTAGAAGGACAACCATCACTGTAACACTTCACTGATATATGACAGAATGGCCAGATAGATTCCTCTCTCAATAAAAGATATGTGGGAGCCTGCTTGGTGTTTGTAAAAAGGCACCTAAAGTATTCTTAGACTGTGAGAAATAAGATTCACTGGTCTGATGAAACCAAGATTAGTGTCAGGTCTGGAGACAACAAATGTGGAAGAATAATTTTAGGGTAACATAGCATTCATCTTTAAGAAATTGCATAAAGGGTTAATAAATGTCAGAAACAAGATGAAGGTCATGTGAACAACAAAATGTACACTGAAATATAACAACTGGTTTAGCAAAAATACTGAGACGGTCAAGTAAATAAAGAATGTACCAGAAGAAAGGTTGATGTAATATACAAGATGTACTGATGGATGACTAAGAGATGACTGAGAAATCAGCAGATGTCCTATAAACGAGAATGGACACTTATTATATGCACAGAAACTTCAAGGGTGGTGTCTCATCTCAAAAGGCATAAGAAGAACCAGAATATAATATAATATACTTTTATTTTATATAAATCATTTTGGTGTAAACCAACGAACCAACCAGAGTAAAATGTATGCATTGATTGACACTGTATGTAAATTCAACAGTTTATAAAATGAACCTCTATCCTTTGTTTCTCGGACCATTCTGATCATTCTGACCAGGTTGTAATGGACTGCGTTTGATGAATGCTCCCTCCAAGGCATTTTGCACAGGAGTCATTAGAAGATAGAATGAACAGCTTTTCTCCTGCCTGATTACTGAATTGACAAAGTACAGATATATTCTTAAATAAAACCTGCTCCTTAACACTCCAGACGTCAGACTGGGATGAAGGTTCACTTTCCAATGGGACAATGACTTTAAGCATGGGGACATATTAACGTATGGACACAGTGGGCACTGGCTGAGGGCCCGTGGAGCATAGGGGTCCACAATGTTTCTAATGCCTATGTATGTTTCTGTTTTGCTGTCAAAACAATGTCCCCAACACACTACTTTGCCCACTGGCCTATGATGCTGGTAAGATGGCCTTGTTAAATCATAAAGCTATGATTACACAAGAGTGACTTAGAGACAACATTGCAAATGTCCATGAAATGCCCAGCCAGAGCCCACACTTAAACCTAATTGATCATCTTTCGTCAGACTTGAAAACAGCTGTACTCCGACAGTCTCCATCCAATTTGACAAAGCTTGAGAGGGTCTGCAGAGGAGAATGGTAGAAGATCCCCAAATCCAGGTGTGCAAAGCTTGTTACACCATACCCAAGAAGACTCCAGGTTAGAATCGCTGTCAAAGGGGTTTCAACTAAGTCAAGGGTCTAAATACTTGTGTCAGTGTCATATTTCAGGCTTTCATTTTTAATACGTTTCCAAAGATTTATAAAATCTTGTTTTTGCTTTGTTATTCTGAGATATTGAGTGTTTCTTGATGTTGGAAAAAAATTTATTTAAATGATTTTAACACAAGACTGTTAGTAAAATACGTAAAAAGTGAAAGGGTCTGAATACTATCTGAATCCACTGGATATAGTATATAATATATACTTTATATGTATTGCACTTTACACTGGTGTTTATTTATTTATTTATTAAGTGAATGTAAGTGGACTTGAACATGAACACACTCCCAAAGGTGTGCAGGTTAGGTTATCTGAAGATGCTAAATTAGCCATGTGTGGGTGTGCGCAAGTGGTTCCTGTGATAGTCTTCTGCTCTGTCTACAGATGGTTCCAGACTTAAACCTAATCCCGCTAGGAATCTTGAATTGTATTATGTAGGTTTAAGAATGCCATATTAGTTTTAAAGAGTAAAAACATGAAAATGAATAAATATATAAACAAAACCAAATCAGCTAAAGTGAAAGCTTATAATAATAAATTAAACAAAAATTCTTTAAGGCACAAAAACATTAAAATGTTTTTTTATTTGAATCTATTGAAGGCTGGCACCCTGCCTGGGGTTTGTTTCCTGCCTTGCGCCCTGTAATTGGCTCCAGCAGATCCCCGTGACCCTGTAGTCAGGATATAGCGGGTTGGATAATGGATGGATGGATGAATCTATTGAAATACTAAGTCATTTTCATTTTGAAAAAAATTAGGATATTAAAATGAGTTCCTAGATAGGACCTTCCATTGGGTAAAAGCCAAAATCCAAAACACAAACCCCAAGTCCTCCAAGACATTGAACCCCTTAATTAACAATATCAGTTATTCTTAATTAAATGTCCATTAATTCCAATAAATGCTGAGAGCATAAAAGAGACACAAAAGAAACATGACAAAAATAATTGTTAACAACAATAAATGAGAAAGATGAAAACCTGGAAAAGAAAGCCCAAAACTGATAAGTGCAAATAAAGAATTTAAATGAAACGTAAAATGATAAGATAAAAGAAGAATTTCAGACTAATATAATAAATAAACCAAGGAAAGACTTTCAAATGTCAAATGAAAAAGTAAATCCAAATCTCTAAACCAGAAAAGTTAAATTATTAATGCCAAAATCCCTAAAGGAAAACCTGAAGGGAGATCCAAGGTAATGAAATTCGAAACACGAACACAAAAGACTGATCCATGGGCCAAGGACCCCAAACCATGAGCGTCTGTGGAGTACATTGAGAAATGCTTGGCTCAGAAGAGGCTTTAATCAAATGCTGGCGCTCTGCTCAGACGTAGTGCCGCCTCTTTTGTTTGCTGCTCAGGTGACTGTTGCAGTGGCTAAGGTCTTATCGCTTGAGCTGAAGTTCAAACTAGCACAATAACAAACAAAGAAGGAAAAAAAAAAGAACCTAATTCAAAACCTGGGGAAAAGCAGCATAAAGTGGTGGCAAGAGCAGAGTCCAGGCCAAATCATGACAGGTATCAGACACGGGGTTCTGTTTTCGTCATGAATGCTGCTTTTTTGTTTCGATATGGGAGGTATGTAAGTGCTGTCCTAGATAACTTCAAGTAGCCGTTGTAAATACACCCACACCATGTAAACGTTCTTATATTAAACCTAAAGCTGTTGGGCAATGTCAGTGGCTTTGAAAATAATTTTAAAAAATCATAGTTGATAGTTATGTTTACCCCAGAAAAATAAGCCAAAAACATTTAATTTATTTCAACATGAAAAACTATTATCATGTGTAACAGACACATGTAAATAACAAAATATCATCATATTTACAGTAGGAAACATATGTCTAGTGTCCACTGCTGTACTGATGCAGTTTAAGTGTGCATCCTTCACGTGATATATTTTGAGACATTTACCAACGAACAGCCCGGTGTTACAATCAGGACAGTGGAAGTGTGTTTCTTTGTGCACAGTCATTTTATTAACATCTCTGGTGTTGTCAGATGACATTCAGAAACTCAACTTTCCAAGTGCTTAGCTAATGGTAGTACTGCAGATCAGCTCTGTCCCTCAAAGAGACATCCATCTGGCATGAAGGTTTATGTTTTGTATAAAAAAGTTGTGGTTTAAAATTTATACTACAGTGTGACATCAGAGACTGTTTAGAAACAGCAAACTGATTTTTAACTGCACAAAAAAATAGATTATGCTCTGTACTGAAATTTTAATACACTGTTACGTCGACTTGAAACAAATTACGTTTTCAGTTTTTATTTTGCTGTCATACTTCTACTACATTCTTCCAATTCTGTTGAGGACACTTGCTTTTGCATATAGCAGGGATGAGGATAGCAGGCAAGGCCGTTAATGGAAGAGGCCCATTTGAAGTGCTTGAGAGGAGGAGAGGCAGACATCACTTTAAATGTAAAAAAATATTTGTAATGAAGCTGCCGGTGTGAGACAGAAAGAGAAGCCTGAACTCTGCAACACAGCAAGATAAGAGAGCAAAGGAAAGTGGAATAAAAGCTTGGAGTGAAAACTCCAGGTTCAGAACGAAAATTAAAAGGTGCTTTAAAAGGACTACTTTATGGGGTTTTAGATGGGAATGGTTTTTATTGGTTGTGACATTGTAGATTAAGGAAAATAATTACCTGCCAGGAAAGGTTATAAGCTTCTATTCCTTTTATTTGGATGCCCAGTTTGTTAGAAATATTGAATGGGTTTTATTTTAGAACACCCACATCAACGGTGAACGTGTTTAAGTTAAACCTGCCGCTTGATTCTTTGACAGGCAACACATAATTATGCCATCTCTTCTAAGGAAATGCAAGGAAAGTGGAAAGTTCAGGGTTAGTTGTGCTGTATTTCAGACTGACTTTCACAGTGCAGTGTATACAGAAAAGTTTCCATGGATGTTAATCACATAGGAGACTCACAATAAAAGCTTTAAGTGCTATCTATGGTGCTGTCAGAAAGTATTCAGACCTTCTCACACTTTTATTGCGTTGTAGATTTCATTTTAATTTGATACCTTTTACATTTGTACCCATCAATTTACACTCAAAAACCAATGACAATGTGAAAACATTTTTTCAGAAAGGTTTGCACATTTGTTACAAATCAAAAACTGACATCTCTCACTCACGTAAGCTGTCACACACGTGCAAATGTTAAGTGCTTAACTGGACGTAAGATGCAGAGTCAGGGGTTGATGAATGGTACTAATGCCTTTTCTCCATCTTCTACGGACCATCAGAAGGAAAGCCCAGCTAAGACTCCACCCATTTCAGCTGCTACATCACGCCCTCCTGCTGACCTCGTTTCCACCTGAGATCCCTCCCCTTCCTGTCCTGCACCTATAAAACCCAAGCACTCCACTCTGCAATGCAGTCATTGTTTTTGGCTCAGTTTGTTATGACTACTCGATTTTCTATTTTTGAGTATGGCTGAGAGTATACGGGGTGGAACCCCCCCAAGCCTTTATCGTTCTCTCTCTGTTTCTTCCACAAAGCATACAGACCCTTGTGAGAAATCAGTCTTGAAGATTTGGGGATCGTCCCCGTATATTGTCGTCCAGACAATAATAAAGAAACGGATTCTAAAGACTTTTCAGTACATAGAATGTTTTATTGAAGACAAAATGGCGTTTTTATAGTACAAGGAATGATGGGACAGGAAATGGTTGGCAGGAAGTGATGATTGGAGACAGGAGGCGGAACCAACATCATCAGAAGTTGACAGAAGTGAAGGATTGTGGAACCAGAAGTGACGTCATCGTAATTGACCGGAAGTGATGTCACCGCAGCCATTTTGAACCCGGAAATAGAGATCTTTACTTTTCTTTTGATTTTCTGTAGAGGTAAAGAGATTCAGGTAAGTACCACGTAATGACCCTCTGTCTCGCCATAATTCACTCACCTTTAGGCTCTTTCACTGCCTCCAACTTGTATGTGTGTGACACCCTTTAATTCATTACTTTATAGAAGCCTCTTTAGCAGCAACTACAGCTTTGAGTCTGGTTACTCTCTACAAACTCTGCACACCTGAATTTGGGCAGGTTATCCCATTCTTCCTAGTAGATCCTCTCCAGTTTTGTTATACAGTGATCCCTCGCTATATCGCGCTTCGACTTTCGCAGCTTCACTCCATCTCGGATTTTAAATGCAAGCATATCTAAATATATATCACGGATTTTTCGCTGGTTCGCATATTTCTGCGGACAATGGGTCTTTTAATTTATGGTACATGCTTCCTCAGTTTGTTTGCCCAGTTGATATCATACAAGGGACGCTATTGGTGGATGGCTTAGAAGCTACCCAATCAGAGCATGCATTACGTATTAAATAAAACTCCTCAATGATATACGATATGCTTCCCACGGTGCTTGATTGTTTGCTTTTCTCTGTCTCTCTCACTCTCTCTGACATTCTCTGCGGCTGACGGTCAGGGTGTGAGCAGAGGGGCTGTTTGCACAGAGGCTGTTTGCCTAGAGCAGTGATGGCGAACCATTTAGAAACCAAGTGCCCAAACTGCAATCCAAAACCCACTTATTTATCGCAAAGTGCCAACATGGCAATTTAACCTGAATACCACCTAAAACTGAACACCAGCATAACCAAGCAGCTGGTGGTGGATTTTAGGAGGCCCAGGCCCCTCATGGACCCCGTGATCATCAGAGGTGAGTGTGTGCAGAGGGTACAGACCTATAAATACCTGGGAGTGCAGCTGGATGATAAATTGGACTGAACTGCCAATACTGATGCTCTGTCTGTCTATCTATCTACTGAGCTTTTAATTTAGAAAAGCCACTCATACATTAACATCTTTTGTCTTAAAAGAAAAACATAATAACAGAGCTTTCAATGATACAAACAACTTTTTGTTGAAAGGTAAAAGTTTGCATTCTGTATGCTTTTGAACAATTAATGTGCTTTTTGCTGTTGTATGCATGCTGATAATTTGTCTTTGTAAGTTTGAGAGCAACACATGCAGCACTCAGGTCATCTGTTAGTCTGTTTCTGGTGTCAGATTTGATTTAATTCAAAGCTGAAAACAGCTGCGCACAAGCATAAGATGTTCCAAACAAAGTAAGGAAAGCAATCTCAAGTGCCTTCATTGACTTAAGATTATTTGGCAGAGAATTCCACACTTTAAGGATTTCATTTTCATAACCAACTGTGCTGTACTTTGTCATCCCTTCGATCCTCTCAAGTGTTTCACGCAGGTCTTCCCTATTAAGCTCCGCCCCCAAAGCATCCATTATATATTACGGGGTCATGGATCAGGTGTGGGGATTAGCAACTCCCGGCAATAATTACAGATGCGGACGACTCCTCACCTGTGCACTTAAGCGAGGACTGCCCGCATCACAAAGCTCCTGGCAACCGCTCCGGCCACTCTACCTTAACCCCCTTTAAGCCGCGAGTGCGGCAATTATCTGTTAAAACTGGCCTTTTCAATTTTAAGCTGTGGACCCGCTATACCACATCCCCTCCAACCCCACCACGGGAATCACAGACTCAAAAGGCTGCAGTCCGTGCCGCACACTCAAGCAGCATGTTGCCGCCGCCTTACCCCAGACAGGAGAGGAAGGAAGCGCTCCCATTGGGCTGCTGGGCAGAGGGGCGGGTGATGTGAGAAAAGTCCTCCGGCGTGAAGAGGGGGAGCGGTGAGGGGAGCAGCCCGGCCCCGCATTCCTCTGGCTTTATAGTAACGAACTCTGTGCTCGGGTGACGGCGCGCATGTCCACTGAGAGGGCTCTGAGTGCCCCCTTTGGCACGCGTGCCATAGGTTCGCCACCACTGGCCTAGAGGATACTGACGCTCCTCTAAAAAATGCTCCCTTCTTTTACGGCTGCTTTATCACAGTGCGCATACTTAAAACCCCAACAGCACGTATTGATTTTTTGATTGTTTGCTTTTCTCTCTCACTCTCTCTGACATTCTCTGCTCCTGACACGCATTCTTTGAAGAGGAAGATATGTTTGCATTCTTTTAATTATGAGAAAGAACTGTCATCTCTGACTTGTCATGGAGCACAGCTTAACCTTTTGACTAAAGGGTGTTATTTCATGTCTAGAGGGCTCCAATGTTAACAGTGTGGGAGAGTTTATAAGGGCTTAAAATATATAAAAATAACCATATTAACATATGGTTTCTACTTCGCGGATTTTCACCTATCGCGGGGGGTTCTGGAACGCAACCCCTGCGATCGAGGTGGGATTACTGCATTGAGTATATATCATAATTCCTATTTACCTTATTCAACATATGCAAATATGTACTAATAAAAGGCAAAGCCCTCACTCACTCACTCACTCACTCACTCATCAATTCCCATGTAGGTAGAAGGCTGAAATTTGGCAGGCTCATTCCTTACAGCTTACTTACAAAAGTTAGGCAGGTTTCATTTTGAAATTCTACGCGTAATGGTCATAAGTGGAACTTGCTTTCGTATACTGTATACGGCCATAGCGGGCAGCTCGGTCGGCGTGTGAGGCGGAGTTACGTCTTGCGTCTCGCATCATCACGCCTCCCACGTAATTGAGTGCCTGCCCATATAAGGCCGTCCGTCAGCAGCAATCCAATAGAAACACTCTGCCGCGAAGGACTGTGCTCATGGAAAGGAAGATGAGATGGTCAGGGTGGCGTTTGGCACAAACTCAGCGAAACTGCGAGATAAACTTTTAAGTGCCGAGTCTTAGCTTACATTAAATAAAGCAGTGGAAAGAGCTCCAAAGAGCGCGGAACAAAAAAGTGTTACACAATTGAGAAGGCAGCAAAACATTATGAAGCGTGTGACACATACAAGCATATTCATAATTGCAGCTACTGTGGAAACAAAGCACACAGTGGAAGAAGTCAATGTCCAGCTAAAGGAACACATTGTAAGAAAAAAAAAAAAAAACAGTGCATGCAGTGTGTGATGTCTCAAATAAAGAGGAAGACGAGCTGTTTGTTGATGCAGTAAGAAAGGAATCGATAAATGAAACCTGTTATCTTTACAATGGTTGACAAACACGGAATGTAACTTGAACACAACACATCCTCCAAAAACGAACCTGATTGAAAGAAATAATGATAATCAAATCCTTGATGACAGCAACACTCATAACAGTCACAAAACAATTACACTGACAATCATGTTACGTTATTTTTAAAATGTTCCCTTTTCTTTTCATAACTATATATATATATATATATATATATATATATATATATATATATACCCGATCTACTTACTGTGAAATAAACAAACCACACTCCATGGCGTTAGCCGACTTGCTGACTAACCACAAGCGTTACCTGGTAGGTAACCACCCATACAGTCAGATTGTGATTCAGACTACGAATGCCTTGAATGTAATTACCCCGATCTACATACTGCCAAATAAACGAACCACACGCCGTGGCGCATCGTTAGAGTCTTCGCCGCTGACGCCCGAGTCAGTATACAGTATATATGTATGTGTGTATATATATACGTATGTGTATGTGTGTATATGTAGATATGTATGTATGTGTGTATATGTGTGTGTATATATGTAGATATGTATATATATATATGTGGATGTGTGTGTGTGTATATATGTTTATGTATATATATATATATATATATATATATGCCAGCAACACTCATAACAGTGACAAAACAATTACATTGACAATCATGTTACATTATTTTTAAAATGTTTCCTTTTATTTTTCATTACTTCTTTAACACACTACTTCTCCACTGCGAAGTGCAGGTATTTTGCTAGTAATGTAATAAAACTATCCAATCAATGTACGACTTCAGAATATTTTTCCAATGACAGACGGACTATGGAGAGCATTTTAAGTGTGCCAAGAGCAAAAGATAATTGACAAGTTTCAAGTGACAAGTCTTAATGTAAGCCCATTTAAGAGATGATCAAATTGAATTAAATCATCCTTTACCAATTGTCAAACATGTGTACTTGGAAGACATCTTGAAGGCGTATCTAGTGGTAATTCCACCCCTCATCGAAGGTTGGTGCTGTTCCTCCATTCTCCCCAACAGATCAGAGGAATTGCAGCCTCAGTGACATCATTTCCAGTCACAGCTTCCTTGCCCCATTCCTTCCAGTCCAGCTTCTTCTTGAAGGGATCCATCTGCCATTTTGAGTTAGTCAGAAAAGACCTTATCAATAGTTGGTGTTTTTTTCCATTACTTACATGGGGTTCATCTTTAAAGTGACTCAACTCTTGTTTTACATTTTTACACAATGTTTTCAAGAGGTGCAGTTCTATTTCAGTTTTCATTGTTTAATTCAATTTTGCAGGGTCTTCTATGATAGGCCAGTTTGATTTTTATTGCCCTTATTATTGGATTATTATCTGTTGTAGCAGTGATCTATGATGTTTGCAACTCCATTATAACTTTGACAAGTTGGCCCCCAAAAACAAACTAAAACTAGAAACCTGCACCTAAAGAAAATAAAGAAATACGAATGTTCTGAAAAGCTGAGTACGGTGCATCTTGGAATTTGGGAGACCACATGTAAGTCATCAGATGTTAAGACCAGACATTGCTAGTACACAAAAATAAAAAAAAGAATTTTAATCAGACAGCTGAGTTCATTCGTAAGTTGGAGTCTGTATTGTTTTTAAAAAATGTCCCCCCTGCCCCAAATTTTGCCACCTGGTTCACCTAAATGGTAGAGCTGGCCCTGAGTGCTGGTCACAATGGCAGTGACATCTTGCTAGTCTCACACTTGCTCTTTGCTTGATCAGCAAGGCGAGTGAGTCACCTTAAACTAGGTTACCCTTGAACTGAAAATATTACCATCTGTTGTTGGGAAAACTTTATCTCACACAATTTCAATTTCTTCCCCTCTAATATGAACAGAAAGATCAATTTTGTCAGTTTTGAAAGATGCACGCAGCTACTGGCGTAAACTCCATGCTGCATTTACCGTCCATTCAATGTCATCTGCCACAGATCTGCACAAGCCTGTATGCTGCCCAAGTCCAAGCTGATTGCACATTATCTGCCTTCCACCTTGTTTAATATCACCAGCAAACTTGACCAGCTTGTTATATATTTTATTATCCAGATCACGTATGTATATTAAAAGGAGCGGCAGGCTCAGCACTGATTGTTGAGAGACGCCACTAATTCTGAAAATGTTCCTCACACCTTAACCTTTTGTTTATGGCATTCACGCCAGTTTTGCACTCATCTGCACACTGTACATTGAACTCTCCCTCTTTTAAGGGTTTAGGGTTTAGAAATGAACACACTAACCTCCTTTAGCACTCAAAGATAAATGCTATCCAGGCATAGCTATTTGTTCTCATCTCATTTAAGAGTGTGTGTATTGCTTATTTGCGCCCATTTATCCCTTTCTTCTTATCTCATTAGAAACCTAGCAGACTTGGGCACACGATCAGTACCAGTTCTGGTCGGGGCACCAGTTCAGTGCATTTGCAATTTGTTATGAGAGCTGGAGCATACAGGGAACACCCACCTGGGTGGGCTTAACTGCTTGAGGCAACGGTAACAGCTGTGACTCTCTGTTTATGGGATGTTCCTCACACCTTAAACTGTTGTTTATGACACCCACGCTTCCCAGCATCTTATGTTGAACCTTAACCAAAAATAAATACTGTATTATCATAAGCACCTTTTTAAGTGTCTGCTTTTGTTTCTTCCTCATAGAATCGTAGCATACTAGTAAAACATGATCTCCCTCATCTGAACTCATTTTGAGTGTTTACCAAAACCCCCTTTCTTGACAAGTGTTGCGCCATCTTTTCCCTAATAACTGCTTCCCTTAATTTACCTGTTATGTGTGTTAATCTTACTGGCTTATAGTTGCTGGGATCTGTCCGGTCACTTTTTTTTACAGTCAAATGAAAAGGTTTGGGAACCCCTCTCAGACTGCATAATAATTGACTCTACTTTCAACAAAAATGACAACAGTGGTATGTCTTTCATTTCCTAGGAACATCTGAGTACTGTGGCGTTTTCCAAACAAAGATTTTTAGTGATGCAGTATTTAGTTGTATGAAACTAAAACAAATGTAAAAAAACTGTCTGTGCAAAAATGTGGGTCCCCTTGTAATTTTGCTGATTTGAATGCCTGTCACTGCTCAATGATGATTACTTGCAACACCAAATTTGTTGGATTAGCTTGTTAAGCCTTGAACTTCATAGACAAGTTTGTCCAATCATAAGAAAAAGGTATTTAAGGTGGTCAGTTGCAAGTTGTGCTTCCCTTTGACTCTCCACTGAAGAGTGACAGACAGCATGGGATCCTCAAAGCAACTATGAAAAGATCTGAAAACAAAGATTGTTGAGTCTCCTGGTTTAGAGGAAGGCTACAAAAAGCTTTCTCAGAGGTTTAAACTGTCAGTTTCAACTGTAAGAAATGGAATCAGGAAATGGAAGGCCACAGGCACAGTTGTTGTTAAATCCAGCAGGTCTGGCAGGCCAAGAAAAATACAGGAGCTGCATATGCGCAGCATTGTGAGAATGGTTACAGACAACCCACAGATCACCTCCAAAGACCTGCAAGAACATCTGCTGCAGATGGTGTATCTGTACATCGTTCTACAATTCAGCACAATTGCACAAAGAACATCTGTTATGGCAGGGAGATGAGAAAGAAGCCCTTTCTGCACTCACACCACAAACAGAGTTGCTTGTTGTATGCAAATGCTCATTTAGACAAGTCAGATTAATTTTGGAACAAAGTGCTTTGGACTGATGAGACAGAAATTGAGTTATTTGGTCATAACAAAAAACGCTTTGAATGGCGGAAGAAGAACACTGCATTCCAAGAAAAACACCTGCTACCTCCTGTCAAATTTGGTGGAGGTTCCATCATGCTGTGGGGCTGTGTGGCTAGTTCAGGGACTGGGGCCCTTGTTAAAGTCGAGGGTCGGATGAATTCAACCCAATATCAACAAATTCTTCAGGATAATGTTCAAGCATCAGTCACAAAGTTGAAGTTACGCAGGGGTTGGATATTCCAAGAAGACGATGACCCAAAACACAGTTCGAAATCTACAAAGGCATTCATGGAGATGGAGAAGTACAATGTTCTGGAATGGTCGTCACAGTCCCCTGACTTGAATATCCTTGAAAATCTATGGGATGATTTGAAGCAGGTTGTCCATGCTCGGCAGCCATCAAATTTAAGTGAACTGGAGAGATTTTGTATGGAAGAATGGTCAGAAATACCTCCATCCAGAATCCAGACACTCAAAGGCTATAGGAGGTGTCTAGAGGCTGTTATATTTGGAAAAGGAGGCTCAATTAAGTATTGATGTCATATCTCTGTTGGGCAGCCAAACTTTATGCACCTGTCTAAATTTGTTATGATGCATATTGCATATTTTCTGTTAATCCAATAAACACTGCAGAAATACTACTGTTTCCATAAGGCATGTCGTATATTAAAAGGAAGTTGCTAGCTTGAAAGCTCAGCTTGATGATAGACAAAAATCCAAAGAATTAAGAGGGGTTCCCAAACATTTCATATGACTGTATATAATAGAATTGTAATGAATAATGATTGCTTCATCAAACATTTTGTAGCTTCAGTTCCCCCCGTGTGCAGTGATTTGTGGTTTTAGGGTTTAGAGATGAACTCACTAACCTCCTTCAACACTCAAAGATAAATGCAATCCAGTCATGGCTATTTGTTCTCATCTCATTTAAGAGTGTGCGTATTCCTTATTTGCGCACATTTATCCCTTTCTTCTTATCTCAATAGAGACCTAGCAGACTTGGGCACACAACCCAGTACCAGTCCTAGACTGGGCACCAGTTCAATGCCTTTGCAATATGTGATGAGAGCTGAAGCACACAGAGAAGACCCACCTGGATACGGGCATTCTAGGTGGGCTTAACTTTTTGAGGCAACGGTAACCTCTGAGACTCTCTAATTATGGGATGCTGGGTTTTCAGGTGCTTTTATTGTACTTTCAGTGCTACCTTTCTTTGTGTTATTTACTGGTACTCTTTTTCTCATGTGTTATTTTTCTATTTTGAACAGTATTTTTGATTTTTAATTTAGACCTCTAGACTATCATTTAGTATTTTGCACATTGACTGCTTTTATGAAATATGCTAAAAAAGCTTAAATGAGGATATTAAGTTGATTTACAGTCAGTTAGGCAGATGCGCCTATTTAATACAACTGACTTGCTTGAGAAGCCAGCTTTATAAAGCGTGTAAAATATAATAACCATTAAACTGGAGTATCCGATGAACAATATTAAAATGACGGAGCGATTACAACTTTAGTAATAAGCTTTACATAATAAAAAGAGATTCCATCACTAAACCGGCCTGTTTCACTGTCACTCACAACTAAAAAGTTCAGTCATACATTTCTGTTAAGTGCTTTTTTAAATTGAGTTATTTTTAAACCAACTTTTTATTCCCCAACCACAGAGCTGTAGCCGTTCAGATAGGAAGTTAGATGAGAATATGCTTTTGAAAAGTCACATCGGCCCAAATGCTGTAATTCAGGAACGTGGATGTTTTACTTCTTGGTTTTATTGATATTACTTCATAAGGCACACTGGCACAAGCTATTCAGGTCTAATTTACTGTTTGTCCCACCCCTCTTCATAAATGTTGTGGCGGACCCGGCCAGGACGCCCAAATTGTGGAAGGACCGGGTAAAAGAGGATTGTCGGGACAGTTTCTTCCCCAGGCTGATAGAGAGTAGCCCCCTTGGTTTCCAGTGGGGTCACGGGTTATAAGCATGAGAGCTCAGCCCTGTTGGAACACGTGGCCACTGCCAGGGGGCACATGGACCTTTCCAGGGCCTTATTTGGTCACACTTCTGCCACACCTGAAAGTGTAGCCGGAAGAAGCTCTTTAGGCACCTGGAGTCCATCCAGGTGCCTTATAAAAAGAAGCCGTCTCCATAAGTGGCCAGAGACGGAAGGAGAGGACAAAGCCTGAGGAGGAGTGGAGGGAGAAGGACTGGCAAGAAGGGACTGAATGGTGTTGGTGTGTTGCGTTGTGTAGGTAAAACTTTAAATAAACATGAGGAGTGTGGCAAAACCTGTCTCCTGCCTGTCTGTGTCTGGGTTAGGGTGGCGGTACGCCCCCTAGTGGCTCACAATGTAAATATTTAGAAATATCAGTAATACTACTATGCCCATTTTGAGTTGGGCCAGAGGCGGCCTTAGGGGTGTGCGGGGCCTAGTGCTGACCAGCCCCATCCAGGGCCGGTTACGTCAAACGTTGTTACCGGTATGTGTGGACTGTGGAAACTTGAGCGCAAATTTAATAAAAAATAATGTTCATACACCAGATTTTCTCATTACAGTATTCAGCTAAATTTTTGCAAGATAACACACAGACTTTATCAAAATATAACTGGAGAATATAACTTGACAAATCTGCTCGAATGGGATACATGGACCTCAAAAGCAGGGCCCGTTTAGGTGCGGGGCCTGAGGCAGTCGCCCCACTTATCACCCCAAATGCAGCTCTTGAGTCATGCCCATCACATCTGCAATGTAATAATAAAGTGTCTTATAAAGTGTGAGATTTACCCCTCTAAAAGCCTAATTAATTTAATTTAATTTGCTGGGTGGCACTGACTAATGCTGCTGCCTCACCAATTCAGCCTCCCAGGTGTTGTCTCTGTGGAGTATGCATGTGCTTTGTCTGTCTGCATGGGACTTCCTCCCACATCCAATAGATATGTCAGTTAGTCTAATGTGCAGCTTCTGTGAGTGCCTGCTGTTTCCTTAAGAGGTATTAGCTCTCCGGAAATGTGTTCTTTTGAAATTGCGGCATGTTAAGTAACCGAGAAATATAGAAATATGACAGAAAAGGCGATATTCCTCCCATCGTGATTACAGCGGTACAAAAATCACATGAGAAAAGATATACAGTACTTTAGCTTACTTTACTGACGGTTTTACGTGGTTACAGACGGGAAGCTTATGACAGACTCTATCAAGATGTGGGAGTCTTGATCTACGCAGTCTGCCATCTTTTGTCACCACGCTGAAAGGGTTTTCCGGACGGATGACATAATCTTCCGCACGACAGCTCCAAAGGGTTTGACTGCTTGTTCCATGTATTTATACTGTCTTCTACACATGCAGGGCCCTCTCTGCTCTCCAAACAAGGTAAGTAAGGATTCAGTTTCATCTCAGGAATAGTACAATGCCCCTCTCAGGTCTCCAAGCAAGGACAGTAAACTCAAACCCCACCTCCAACAAGAATAGCACAATGTTCACACTGCAGTTTGTCCCATTCTTCAAACTGCTAGGCTAATGGTTTCTAAATGCAGCCTAGTCCCTGTGTACCATACTTGGTCTGCCTGTACGAATGAATCCATGACAGTGTGCGTAGAGACAGTGACAATAAACTTAATATTATAACAAACTGAGTCTAACACCTGCATGAGTGAGCCTTGCAATGGATTAGTACCCCATCTTTGGCAGGTTCCTGCCTTTCACTCAAATCTGTTAGGGACTCCAGTCCTCAATGTCTAAGGATGTTATGTTAAACATGTTGAAGTGAGCAAACCTCACAGTCATATAATCTGAATTTGGAGGGCTTTCTTCTATATAGCGCAGTTCAATAGCACAGAGCAGAATAAACCCTTGAGTACAGACCCCTCAGTGTTTGGAATTCTATGTAATTACAATTAACTCCGAGTCAGGCTTGGGGTGACATGTAATGATCCGCTTTAATATGTTTAGCACTCGGGACAGAATTCTATTGCCATCTAGTGGATGAAATAACAAAAAAACAGGTAGATATATTTATATATAGATAAATAGATAGAGATATAGATCTGGATAGAAATACAGGGCTATTCAAAATGAAAGAGCAGATTTCATATTTTATTTCAAACAAGCTGTATAAGAAAGAAACACATTCCGCACATCACTGGATAGAGGAAATTTCACAGTTTAGTCCTATGATTCTTGAGGTTGCATGCACTCAACATGAGCATCATGTGTACTGTGACAAACATCAAAACGATAGATCATTTTTTGCCAGACATGAGTCAACTGGTCCCTAGTTACTGAATTCATAGCTTTCTCAATTCGATGTTGCAGATCTTGAAGATTAGCGGGCATAGGTGGAACAAACACTCTTTCTTTAATGTACCACTATAGATAAAAATCGCACTCATAAATTTACTTATGACAAGGTGGCTGTTTGTTGAACCATCGGCAGAATTCACGTTGCACTTGAACAATGGACTCACACTTCACAAACTGCAGCACGCAAAATGATTTCTCTTGTGCTGTTGTCACCATTTTACTATAAACGAGAAACAGCGCTCGGTGGCATTCACTGGTACTTTAAGGTGGGCTTTTAAACTTTGAACTTTCCTCTATCCAATGATGTGTGGAATGTGTTTCTGTCTTATACAATTTGTTTGAAATAAATTTTTGAAATCTGCTGTTTTATTTTGAATAGCCCTGTATATATAAATATATATTGTCATGCACAAGTGGATGGGGAGCAGCTTAAGGACCCAATCCGCAATGTGACAAGTCGTGCCAGGGGACAATGCCGGTGTACTAACATCTCTCTCTGTCTTTCTGTAGAGAAGACGAAGCAGCGCCACCATAATCCTCCCCAGACAACTCCTCAAAATGCAACACTTCCGGGTCCCTTTCTCCCCTCTGGTCCCCATCTGATGACGTCAACCAACCATCCACCACCACGTTTTCCCAGTATCCCACGCACCTAATTTCCGGTCCGACTCCTTAAAATGTCCGTCTACCCTCCCTTCATTGTCTGATGATTTCTGTGAAATATTTGACCCATTTTTGTTACAGTATACGGGGCCACAAACCCCAAAACTTGATGACAGTGTCTTTGTCTTTATTACAACATATTTATATTCTTTCTGCCACTTTATGGTAAATCTAACATATTCATGAAAGGAGCAGAGTCTGCAACAGAAAGTACAATTGGCAAACAAGAAGTCATAAAGGCAGTTTAAGAATGCAGTGGAAAGGAATCATTGCTCAAATCAAGTGATGATGATGATGATGACGATGTGAATTGGTCATCAGACGTTGACATGGATAATAAAACTGATTATTCGGCACTGTACAACCAAACCACGGTTCACCGACAAAAGCGCGATAGACATATAAGCACCGACACAATGGCGACGGACAAATGAGCGCCGACAAACTCGCTAACTGGTTTTTGACAAATGCGCGACGACAAAATCGCGAGAGAGGCCAAGAGTGTGGGATGTGTACGTGTGCATTATGTACATATTATGTGCTAGGTTATAACTGTTATAACTGCTGATGGCATTCCGCGAACAAATAACTCAGTCGAGGGTTGGCATAACGCGTCATATACAGAGCGGAATTACCAGCAGTCAGGCAGCCAGCAAGTCTAAATACACTCAACTATCAAGACGTCTTGCTGCAATTCTTCCTACATATGCAGGGCGTGATCTTAAGGACTATCTGTGTGCCGTGTCTCATAATATTGACTTCTAAAATAAACATTATTATATATGCTTTAAACTAGTAATTCATATTTAATGAAACTTTCACGATTTTGTCGGCGCGATTTTGTCTGCGCGATTTTGACGCCGCGTTTTAATGGGTGCTATTTTTGTCGGCGCTCATATGTCTATCGCGCAAATGTCGGGTCACTCCAAACCACAGTGATATGCATGCTGAAATCAGTCACGTGAAGCTTCATATTGGTGTAACAGTAGCTGCATGACAAAAAGGCAAAATAATTGCGATCACGTGATAGGACAAGTAAAATGTTAGCCTCCTATGCAGTGTTCACAATGTGGCAACTGCCGATGTCAGTGTCAGGGAAATGTGGAAGTCACTAAGCCTTGAGCTGTGGTAGCTTGCAACGACACAAGGGTTACGTTGATTGTGCAGATCAGGCACTGACATTCTACCCTATGAATAATAATAGTAAAGGTGCACAAAGAAACAACACTTCTACTGTCCCGACTGAAACATCGGGCTGTGCGTTAGTAACTGTTTTAAAGCAGTGAACACTAGACATATCTTTTCTACTCTATTTACAGTGTGTCAACATTTAGGTATTTGCATGTTTTTGTAACACGTAATAACATTTTCCTTGCTGAAAAAAATCAAACATTTTTCCTTGTTGTTCCTGTGGGTAAATATAATGATAAGGAGGTTAAAGGGTGGAAGATTTCTAGAAAAAGAAGGTTAGAAAAATTAAGAACAAAACAAAACCTTAACAGAACGTAAATACAGGTAGCGCTGTGTCCTGACTAGGGATAATTTTCATTTTCCTTACAAAGTAGGTAAACTAAACTGAGACTCCTCATGAAACTCTAATAAATAAAGCACTCTGGGAAGATGAATGGATAGATCAAGGTTATTAATGAATGCTGACAGACATGTAGTTCTGCATACCGATGTCGGTGTCATCAGAAACAAGCAATGCACACTCTGAAAAGAACTATGCAGAAGAAATCTGCTTTGCCAGTCCTGAAGAAGTTTATGAGTCATAAATTATGGCAAATTTTAGATAAAAAACGGATATTAAAAACAAATGTGGATGTAGTGTTGCCATCACACTCCCGTCCTATCAGTTGCTACAAAATGTGAAATACTTTAAAGTCTCAAATTTGACATGGCTGTCTTATATTTGAATATTATGTCTAGGAATCTCCACTCCCTCATCCCCTTATCCACATGATATGGACACTACAAGTCCAAAAGTTTGTGATGTATTTGTGAGATGGCAAGGAAAAGAAAGGCGACAGCACAGCAGTATAAGAAAGGAAGATTATTTTTCTAAGATAGCACTAAGACAAACAAATCCAAAAGAGAAAATTAAAGGCCAGTCAAGCAAACAAAAGATTTCTAAAGTTGCCTTGGTAATGAAACCTACATTTACTAAATAATATATATATATATTGTCAGGGATGCCAGGGGCAGCAACCCGGCCGGGACGCCATGAAGGACCGGAAGAGGGTCAAAGCCCACCCTGGATCACGAGGGGGCCGCCTTCCTGGTTGCTCTGGGGGCCACGGGTTGAGGGCATGGAAGCCCTACCCTGTAGGGGCCCGTGGTCACCGCCAGGAGGCGCCCCAATGCCTTGGGGACCTGTTGCCCCAGCACTTCCTGGTGTGGGGAAGATTTAGGACGGCACCCGGAGAGCTGCCGGGAGAACAGACGGCACTTCGGCCACGCTGGGGCGTGGCCAACGGGGGAGTGTCGGAAGCACCTGGAGCTCATCCGGGTCATGTATAAAAGGGGCCGTCTCACTTCATTCGAGGCTAGAGTCGGGTGGAAGGAGGACGAGGCAAGAGAGGAGAGTGGAGGCGGCCCAAAGAAAGGCATTTGAGTGGCCAGGACTGTGTTGGGGTTTGTGCACTTGTGGACAGTGGGTCTTAGTGACCATATACATTGTAAATATTGTAAATAAAATACGTGTGGTGGTGAAGAACAACATGTCCGCCTGTCTGTGTCCGGGTCGGCTCCACAATATATATATATATATATATATATATATATATATATATATATATATATATATATATATACTGTATATATATATATATATATATATATATATCGCTCATTAAAGGCACACTTTGATGAAAATACATCAGATCTCAATGGGACAAAAAAAATCATGCTGGATATCTGTATTGATTTGGACTTGGTAATGTGATAGGAATGAAACAATGACACATCATTTGATGGAAATGAAAACGATCAACCTGCAGTGGGCTGAATTCAAGGACACCCCGAAAATCAAAGTGAAAAAAATTCTGCGACAGGCTAGTCCATTTTGCCGAAATTTCATTGCAGCAACTCTAAATTGTACTCAGTAGTTTGTATGGCCCCCACGTGCTTGTATGCATGCCTGACAATGTCCTAATGAGACAACGAATGGTATCTTCAGGGATCTCCTCCCAGATCTGAACCAGGGCATCACTGAGCTCCTTGACAGTCTGAGGTGTTGGATGGACCGAAACATAATGTCTCACCCAGAGGTGTTCTATTAGATTGAGGTCAGGCGAGGTGGTGGCCAGTCAATGGTATCAGTTCCATCATCCTCCAGGAACATGAGGCCGGGCATTGTCGTGCACCAGGAGGAACCCAGGACCCACGCTTCATCATAGGGTCTGACAATAGGTCAAAGGATTTCATTCCGATACCTAATGGCAGTCAAGGTGCTGCTGTCTAACCTGTAGAGGTATGTGCGTCCCTCCATGGATATGCCTCTCCAGACCATCACTGACCCCACCAAACTGGTCGTGCTAAACAATGTTACAGGCAGCATAACATTCTCCACAGCTTCTCCAGACCCTTTCATGTCTGTCACATGTGCTCAGGGTGAACCTGCTCTCATCTGTGAAAAGCACAGGGCACCAGTGGTGGACCTGCCAATTCTGGTATTCTATGGTAAATACCAATCAAGCTCTACAGTGCAAGGCAGTGAGCACAGGGCCCACTAGAGGATGTTGGGCCTTCAGGCCACATTCATGAAGTCTGTTTCTGATTGTTTGGTCAGAGACATTCACACCAGTGGCCGACCTGCTGGAGGTCATTTTGTAGGCTCTGGCAGTGCTCGTCCTGTTCCTCCTTGCCCAAAGGAACAGATACCAGTCAGTCCTGCTGATGGGTTAAGGACCTTCTACAGCCCTGTCCAGCTCTCCTAGAGTAACTGTCTGTCTCCTGGAATCTCCTCCATGCCCTTGAGACTGCGCTAGGAGACACAGAAAACCTTCTGGCAATGACACGTATTGATATGCCATCCTGAAGAAGTTGGACTAGCTGTGCCACCTCTGTAGGGTCCAGGTACCGCCTCATGCTACCAGTGGTGACACTGACCGTAACCAAATGCAAAACTAGTGGAAAAACAGATGAGGAGGGAAAAATGTCAGTGGCCTCTACATGTTAAACCATTCATTCCTGTTTTGGGGGTCGTCTCATTGTTGCTCCTCTAGTGCACCTGTTGATAATTTCATTAACACCAAAGCAGCTGAAACTGATGAACAAGCCCCTCTGCTACTTCACTGACCAGATCAATAGCCCAGAAGGTTCATTGACTTGATGCTATACTTGGATTAAAAAGGGTTCCTTTAATTTTTTAAGCAATATATATATATATATATATATATATATATATATATATATATATATATATACAGTGCTCAGCATAAATGAGTACACCCACTACATTTGTCAGAAAACCTTTAGGTTCCTTTCAGTATCAACATTTTCTATGAGATACTGTACTACAAAATACTCCCACAAATGTGGGCCATTGATTGCAAACAAGATTTGTTAATTTGAACACACAAAAAAGTGATTTTCCTAACAAATTCATTCAAGCCCATGTTGAAAAAATGAGTACATCCCAATTAAAGTCTTAGGAGAAAAGCTACACTTAAGACTACAAAATTCGAATTAACAGGCATTCAACCACAGGTGAGTCTAATTATTCATTTAAGAGGTGTCCAGCAGACAGGTGACTATAAAAGGGCATTACTTAACAAAGAAAAGCCCTTCCCATTTCATGCTGTCAGCAATGGCTCCACATGGAAGAGAAATGTCAAAAAATCTGAGAAAGGAAATCATTACTTTACACAAAAAAGGTGAGGGCTACAAGAAGATCAGCAAAGCTTTACATATCAGTCAAAATACTGTAGCAAAAGTGATCCAAAAATTTAAGAAAGATGGAAGTGCAACCATCTTACAGAGACGTCCAGGCCGTCCACGGAAGTTAACATCTCGACAGGAGCGTCTTCTGATGAGAAGGGTTGAAGAAAATCGCCATGCAAGTTCACTGCAGTTAGCTAAAGCAGTAGAATGCCAAACTGGAGTGACCGTTTCCCGTGACAACATACGGCGCACACTGCAGAGGAATGGCATCCATGGGTATCGTCCACGAAGGAAGCCTCTCCTAAAGCCCATGCATAAAGCACGCCCAGAATTTGCTAGGGCCCATGCTGAAAAAAATTAAGACTACTGGGACTCTATACTCTGGAGTGATGAGACAAAGATCACTGTTTTTGGAACTAATGGTTTCAAAACTGTATGGCATCGTAAAGGTGAGGATTTCAAAGAAAAATGCATGGTGCCTACAGTGAAACATGGTGGTGGCAGTGTCCTTATGTGGGGCTGCATGAGTGCTGCTGGTGTTGGGGAGCTGCATTTCATTCATGGTATCATGAACTCAACAATGTACTGCTCTATACTAAAGGAGAAGATGAATGGCCAAGTATGTTTCCTGATCTGAACCCAATCGAACACCTGTGGGGAATTCTGAAGCAAAAAGTTGAGGATCACTCTCCATCCAGCATCCAGGCTCTAAAAGAGGTTATTCTTGAAGAATGGAAAAAGATGGATGTTTCAATATGTCGCCAACTTGTTCATTCCATGCCAAGAAGACTTGGTGCTGTCCTTAAAAATCACGATGGTCATACAAAATACTAGATGTAGTAGTTTTTGTTGCGGGGTGTATTCATGTATTCATTTTTGCTTCAACCAATTTGAGTAAAACTGAAGATTTTGTGATCTAAGTTATACTATTAACCTTAATTTCATGTTATGGAGTTAAACAAGTGTTCAGTAAAACTCAGCCTTGTGAAAATTTTGGAAATTGTAATTGTTCTTTTGTTCATTGAGCTACTGATTAAATTCATACTTTTTAAAGGGGGTGTACTCATTTATGCTGAGCACTGTATATATACAGTATATCTACAGTGCATCCGGAAAGTATTCACAGCGCATCACTTTTTGCACATTTTGTTATGTTACAGCCTTATTCGAAAATGGATTAAATTCATTTTTTTCCTCAGAATTCTACACACAACACCCCATAATGACAACATGAAAAAGTTTACTTGGGTTTTCAGCAGTTCTTTATATAGTACCTGATCTGAAAGTGCTTCTGTTCTTCCTCCCATGTGACTTGCCAGCAGAACAGAAGCACTTCCGGTTCAGCCGGAGAATTCAAATTCTTTTAATCAGCCCAGAAGTACTTCGGGGCTTCCGTCTTCCTGATCCACTAGTACTACCGGGCTATAAGGGAAAGCAGGACTCCCCAGGTACTTCAACAGCTCCCCCTGGCGGAACTCACGGCACCCAACAGGTCTGAGAATCCAAATTCAAAGTCCCAGGATGCCCTGCAGAAATCCGGGGCACCACTACACTTCAGGGAAGCTGCCATCTAGCGTTTTGGGGTAGACAGCATCGACACGTAGCAGCCTTCCCCATCCTTCCATTACGGCCGTCTCCAACAACAGGTAGACCTCTTCTCTGCAAGATGATCATTATTAGTGATCAGGAGCATGCTGGTGGTGTCATCAGCAAATGCAATGATAGAGATGGATGTGCATCTGGCCACACAATCAGAGGTGTACAAGGAGCACACTGTCCTGTGGAGTGCCTTTGTTTAGAGTCAGCATGGAGGATGTGATGCTGCCAATCTACACATGCTGATGTATTTTGGTTAGGAAGTCCAAGGTCCAGTTGTAGAAGGTGACAATGAATCCTACACACTGGAGTTTGGTGGTTAGTTTTGCTGATTCAACAGTGTTAAACACTGAGCTGTAATCTATAAATTGGGCTCTTGAAAAAGAATTTTATTATCCAGATTTGTTAAAATGGTATGAAGTGTAAGATATATGGCATTCCCTATGCTCCATTTGTGATGATATGCCAACTGGAAGCGATCGTGACTATCTGGAATATTTTGTTTTAATGTGTTCCAGCACCAGTCTCTCACAGAGAGTGAGTGCCACCAGTCTGTAGGAATCAGTTAGTCCACAGGAACCTGCTCTTTTGGTGCAAACATGGACCAGAGTTCTGCCCAGTGAAATGTTAAAGATGTCACTGAAGACTTTTTAACTACAGGTTTGTAAAACACGCCTTAAAATGCGTTCTGGGCCCAATTGCCTTATGGATATTAACTCATTTAAAAGTCCTCCTTACATCATGTACAGAAACAGAAAAGAATGAATCATGTGGTGCTGCAGGCAATCAAATAGCAGGCTGCTTGTTATAGCAATCAAGGCAGGCGAAGAAGGCATTAAGTAAATCAGTAAGAAAAAAGGTTGATGAAATTGAAATCGGCTTTACTTTGTAGTCAGCAAGATTCTCTAATCCCTGCAAAAGTTTTTGCAAATTATTACAGCTTCTCTTTTACTGATGTTTAGCCACGTTGATTCCTTTTCTGAGTTTGTTTCTGCATTTCTCATATGTTCCCATATCTCTGCATTGAAATTAAATTCCTGATGCCACCAGTGGTCCACAGTTTATTATTAGTGTAGCCCTCCCACCCTTGAATTGGCACGTTACCTATGACATCCATCCATCCATCCATTTTCTAACCCGCTGAATCGAATAGGGTCACGGGGGTCTGCTGGAGCCAATCCCAGCCAACACAGGGCACAAGGCAGGAACCAATCCTGGGCAGGGTGCCAACCCACCACAGGACACACACAAACACACCCACACACCAAGGTCAATTTAGAATCGCCAATCCACCTAACCTGCATGTCTTTGGATTGTGGGAGGAAACCGGAGCGCCGGAGGAAACCCACGCAGACACGGGGAGAACATGCAAACTCCACGCAGGGAGGACCCGGGAAGCGAACCCGGGTCTCCTAACTGCAAGGCAGCAGCGCTACCACTGCGCCACCGTGCCGCCCTACCTATGACATAGGATGAAATATTCACTGGTGGGATCCACATTAAACACCTCCCAATAAATTTTAATAACTAATGGGTCTAATGAAACAATTATTATTTATCGCTAATTGTTACAATATTTCAAAGTAATGATTTGTAAACACTCACTCCTTTTATTAATTATTTGAATGCAACCACCATGTTAGCACTTCACACAATCATGGATAGGAAACAACAAACAAACAAATAAAAACATAATAAAACACATTTATTTAAACACACCACTCATGGGATATTATCGCAGTTCAACTTAACTCAATTTGTCTGAGTTACAGCACAGGTAAGGTCCACACATAGAAATCAACAATAAATATATGTGTGTATATATATATATATATATATATATATATATATATATACTCAGCAAAAAAAGAAAGGTCCCTTTTTCAGGACTATGTATTTCAACAATAATGTTTTAAAAATCCAAATAACTTTACAGATCTTCATTGTAAAGGGTTTAAACAATGTTTTCCATGCATGTTCAATTAACCATAATCAATTAATTAACATGCACCTGTGGAATGGTCGTTAAGACCTTAACAGCTTACAGAAAGTAGGCATCTAAGGTCACAGTTCTAAAAACGCAGGACACTAAAGAGACTTGTCTACCGACTGTGAAAAACACCCAAAGAAAGATGCCCAGGGTCCCTGCTCATCTGCGTGAACGTGCATTAGGCATGCTGCAGGGAGGCATGAGGACTGCTGATGTGGCTAGGGCAATAAATTGCCATGTCCGCCCTGTGAGATGCCTAAGACAGCACTACAGGGAGACAGGAAGGACAGCTGATCATCCTCGCAGTGGAAGACCACGTGTAACAACACCTGCACAGGATCGGTACATCCGAATATCACACCTGCGTGACAGGTACAGGATGGCCACAACAACTGCCCGAGTCACACCAGGAACACACAATCCCTCCATCAGTGCTCAGACTGTCCGCATAGGCTGAGAGAGGCTGGACTGAGGGCTTGTAGGCCTGTTGTAAGGCAGGTCCTTACCAGACATCACCAGCAACAACGCCTATGGGCACAAACCCACCTTCGCTGGACCAGACAGGAGTGGCAAAAGTGCTCTTCACTGATGAGTCACGGTTTTGTCTCACCAGGGGTGATGGACGGATTTGTGTTTATCGTCGAAGGAATGAGCGTTACACCGAGGCCTGTACCCTGGAGCGGGATCGATTTGGATCGATTTGGACCCAGAAATGTCCAGAAACTTGCAGGTGTCTTGGTGGAAGAGTTGGGTAACATCTCCCAGCAAGAACTGACAAATCTGGTCCAGTCCATGAGGAGGAGATGCACTGCAGTACTTCAAGCAGCTGGTGGCCACACCACATACTGACTGGTACTTTTGATTTTGAGCCTCCCTTCATTCAGGGACACATTGTGAAACATTTTTAGTTTATGTCTTATGGTGTTGACTCTTTTAGTGTTCATACAAATATTTACACATTAAGTTTACTGAAAGTAAAAACAGTTGAAAGTCAGAGGACGTTTCTTTGTTTGCTGAGTATATATATATATATATATATATATATATATATATATATAATATATTATGAAGGATGGCCGGCCATTTATCCCGGCCAATACCCCCAAGCCGCCAGGTGGAGCCCTCCTTGCAGCGTGGAGGTCCCTAGAAGACCAGCAGGGCATCATGGACATTGGAGTTTTTATGCAAAGCCCTGCTGGATGCCGTGGGGGCCACAGGAGGGAGCTGCAGGGAGGACCGAGGGCTTCTTCGTGCCCTGTGACCCGGAGGGTCGTCACAGGAAGAGCGCGGACTTCGGGTTGAAGAAAGGACTATTTACCCTGACCCGGAAGGAATAAGGACTTGTGGACTGTTAGGCAGAAACACTTCCGGGTCAGGAGATATAAAAGGACTGTGGGAGCTCCCAGACGGCGAGCTGAGCTGGGTGGAAGGGTGGCAACGCGTCTGGGAGCTGGAGGATTGTATTATTGTGGTTTATTGTAATTATATGAGTATTGTGGTGGAGAGTGTGCTTTGTTCACTGTGGCGACAAAATAAAGTCAACATTTGGACTTTTACCTGGTGTCTGGAGTCGTGGACAGGGGTTCAAGGGAGCGAGAGTGCCCCCTATCGTTCACAATATATATATATATATATATATATATATATATATAAATCATTGGTGCACTTAGTTGGAGCTCATATGCAGTACATAACTTCTCATGTACTCACGGCGTCCTTCCAGAACTTCGCCACACTTCTCATTTACCTAGGTGGTGAAACACAGAAATCTCACAGCTCCATCTGGGATGACGCCAGTAGCTTCGTCTTGATGCGGGATTTATTTGCGTTCTCTTTTTATATAACAAATGTATCTAAAGTAGGCATCCGACTCTTCATTTGTCTGTCCCTTTTTTTCCAAAGCCAAGCCCTCTCCTTTTTCCGCATTCCAATGAGCCAAACCCACTCAATAGCTCTCACGTTTAACATTTACCACAAGAAAAACTTTTCAACTCTTTTTTTTCCCCCGCTCTCCACAACCTTAGTACCAGCTTTCTCTTTTTTTTTTCCTTTCTTACACACTCGTTCAACACTCTCCTCCACCTAGCTCTGACTCCTCACACTCTTCCTCACACCTTGCTCTGTATCCACACGCTCTTCTCCACAAATCCCCAAGAAAAACAAAAATCATTGGAGTACTAAGGGTGCGCTATACCTTGATTGGTTATAAATAGCACCAATCACATCTCTGTTCCTGCTTTCCACAAAGCAAAGAAAATTTTTTAAAAATTGTGCCATTAAGGCTTACTTCGAAGTTTACTATTATACTATTACCAGTAACGGCGTACTGCACGATAACGTGCATTGAATACACTTGACTTGAACATTCCTAGTTTTCCTCCTCTTTCTCTGTCTCTGTTTAGTATTAGTTTGCTCAGAGGTTGATGCAATTGCTTCTTCCTGAGCAGCTCTTCTTTTCTCCACCCTAGCGGCCTGCTGCTTCTCTTCTTTCATCGGCATCTTTTCGCATCAAACTGATTAAGTTAGTTTTTTTGTTGCAATTAATTAGTATGTTTTCTTTAATTTTTCACTTAAGCTGGCACTTAAGTCTTCAGTCTGCCTCAAGAATGATTAGCAAAGGTGGTAGGGAATGAGAATGGCGCCCGTACGCATGAGCTGCATGGCCTCCCTTCTGCGCGCTACCAAGAGTTGATTCTACAATATAATAAAATAAAAATAAAAAGAGTAATAAAAATCAACACCCTCAAAGCGAATAGTAGACGTCACGTAGTATATTTGTACCAAATTTCAAGACAATAGGTGAAACGGTTTGCGAGCTACAGGTGATTTAAAATCCTAGACAGACAAACAAACAGCCACGGTAGAGTATTATATAAGAAGATATATGAAAATTGTTTTAATAGGCATGCAGTTGTACACATTTTCTGATGAATCCTGTATTGACATTTTGCATACTCATCTAGATCTGATGAGGAGCTTTCTTAACATGTGCCAGTTTATACAATCAAAGCAATCCTGGAGTTTTTCTTGCGCCTCTTAAGGTTAGCATTGCACAAGTTCAGTTTCTGGGTTTAACCTGCAGTGGAAAAACTGGCAGTAGGAACAGTGAAGTGTAGTTTAGTGTAATCATTCTGAAGTTCCAAAAGAAATATAAAATAGTATATGTAATATGAAAAATGTAATATCGATGTCCAGAAAACCCAAGGCTACTGGATTTTTTTCTATAATTTTGGAAAGTACTGCAGATAATGTGGGGATGCTATGTGAAAGAAATTTGGAAAAAATTAGTAACATAGAAACTGATTGTAGGTTATTCAGTTACCCCCCACACACACTCAAGTTGTCCATCAGGTTCCTTTCTTAGTATAATTTGCGTCACTGGAAGTTTCGCACTCTTTATGAAATAAACCTGTTTATCATCATTATTCCCAACAGCTGACTAAACCCTATTACAAAATCAAGAGTAAAAGAAATCAGAACAGCCATGAATCATTTGTGACAAATCTGAATTTTTTGGGGGTTTATGAATGTTTCCAGTGGTTCCAGGTACTCCAAAAAATATTGCGTACTTCTTTTGTTAACGACGTCAAACATTGTATTTAAAGGCTCCATGTAACAAAGTTTCTCAAACATAGAACGGCACATGAATGAGTTTTGATTGATTGATTACAAATTCTGAAGAATCAGAGTGACCATTCGTGACTCCATTTTCTCTGTTAAAGAAGTGCAGGGGACTTCCTGTTAGGCAAAAACAAGTTGTTATCTTTACATATTCATTCACTTCAGACTACACATTAAGTTTAAGAGTTTGGAAAAATAAAAAGAAGATGGGTAAATCATAAATTGTGTAACATTATAACATTGGAAAAGTTGGATACAATAATGGATAATTTGCTATTATGTTTCATTTTTGTTCACTTTTACATATGAAAAAAATGCAATGCTTATTAGAAGGAGATTTTAGTTTTCCTTCCTGACATAACAATAAATATAAAAACAATCAGTCTCTTGTGTGACCACCTCATGCAACAACCTCTTCTTGACACTATTGAAAACAAAAGAATGCAACAATTTATTCAGTGAAATATTCCCTTTCCATCAGTGGTAAAAGTAAGTTCATCCTTGGCTCTATTAGCTGGTGTTGTCCCCTCAAGTAGGCATTTCCTATAGCTTATCTACTACTCTGGGACATCAACAGGAAGAACGTTCTTCCCATTCCTCCATGCAGAGGTCTTCCTGTTTACCCCCTCAATATAACAGACTTCCACTGTAACACCAGAGCTCGCCATCTACAGAAATTCTCCAACAACTCCTCCATCATATGCTGAACTAATAATGGAGACTTTGCCTTGTGGTGCAGCTCATCATCAACAAGAAAGAAAAATTGGTGTTGAACATCTGAGATCGCAAAGATCCTCTGAGACCAGTCACTGATCAGGGGAAGGACGTGGAACTGGTGCAGAACTGCAAGTATCTGGGGGTTCACATAAACAGCAAACTGGATTGTGGTGCTGTACAAGAAGGGTCAGACTGCACTTCTCGAGGAGACTCAGATCTTTTGATGTGGACAGCAAGATGATAGAATTGTTTTATTAGTTTATTAGCCAGTGCATTGTTCTATGCTATGATCTCCTGGGGAAGCAACTTGAATTCAAGTCACAAAAAATGACTCACAAACTGATCAGAAAAGTCTGCTCCATCACAGAGCTAGTCCTGTTATGGATAAGAGAATGGTGTCAAAATCTCCTGTAACACTTTTAGCAACAGGCTCATTCCACCACTGTGTGCTAAGAAGGGCCTCTGGGATCTTTTCTGCCAGTTGCTTAGTCTTCCATTGCATATGAAACTGATTTGTCTCCATTTGGCCTCTTTGAGAATGTTTTACTGGCATGTTTCGTTATTTATATTATATCAAATATGTTTTTTCTTAAGTAATGAAGTGAATACTGTATCTAGAAGATCTTTTTTTTATTTGTGTGCATGAAAAAGTAGCACATCATGCCAAATATTTACTAAGCAGCTGGCTAACAAGTCTGCCTTTCTTAACATTTGTCACCCTGGACCGAATGATTAGTTCATTTAATAGAAATTCTCCAAGTAGCAGCTGATTAGAACGCCTACAGCTGGAAGCTTTCTCGATATTGCTAAAAGCATTGTGTTCAGAAAATAAACTAAATAAATAAATAACTCCTCTAGATTGTTAAATTTACCTATTTTGTATAGCTAGATTTATTGCTATAAAGTATACTTTATACATATGAGACTATAATAAGCCACTTTATTAGGACCAGAAAGGCCCCTTTTTGCCTCCAGCACAGCATGAATTTTTCAAGCCAAGGACTCAACAAGATGCTGGAAATATTTCTTAAGGATTCTCCTTTATGATGACACCCAGAAGTTCCTACAGATTCTTTGGCCACACATTTACTGTATTCTGTGGAGCTTCAAGTTTATTATCATGGGAACATGCCATTTGTACCTATGTATCTCCTCAGAACTATGCTGGTGATGCACAGTTCTGGCCTTTCCAGGTGTTTGGTGACCTCCTCTGGTTCTGTCTGATTGCTGATACTATAAATATTATACTACTGAATGTGACAGGAAGCGATCATAATATGAAGTGAGTGCAGTACTAGCAGACATGATAATAATAATAATAATTCTTTACATGTATATAGCACTTTTCTCACTACTCACCTGTCTGGTCAGGTAATCCTTCACAGTCCTCTCTAGTTAGCCTTTGTATGTCAGTCCCTGTAAGTGAACCTTTTATGTAATATTACAGCTTTCATTTGAGAAGTTTATGGTTAGTAAGATGGTAATAATGTTATATCTGTCATGGTTTAGTGTCCGTTAAAGCCAGAAATGTTGCATCATGCATTGCCTTGAAGTGCTTTCACATTAGCCTATTTCTTGTAAAGGTAATTTTCTCACTATTTGTTAAAATAACTGTTTTACTGATTGCCAAATTGTTCTGAGAACATCGTAACCATGAAACTGTGTTGAGCTTTTAACTTGAACCATTAGTTGTATCAGCAGCTTAAACTTACAGTACAGTATTGTTGAACCTACCAAATATTCTCACATGTGTAAATCGATGTGCGTATGCTACTTATCGGTGTGTTTGCATTTTTAGATTCACATTATTCATTTAATTAAAAGCTCTCGGCATCATGTTTTGGTCCTGAGAGTGGCAGTATTAGAGGTACTTGCTAGATAACTGCAGGGTAACCATCATCGAAGGAGTCTGTCACTTTGAATGGCAACTGAAACATCAAGAAGAGGAGAAGAAAGCAGCAAGACAACAACCTAATGAGCCTGGGGGGCAATATGTCTGTCCAACGTGCCACCAAAGCTGCCTTTCCCACCAGCGTACACACAGGAGGGAGATGGTCAGAGATGTATAAATGGATAGACCGCATCATTGTCACATTGATAGATAGCCATGACTGACTGCACTGCACTGGAGAATAGGTGATGCCAGTATAACACACGCACACTAAAAATCCAGAGAAGAGCGATAACAAACAAAACGTTAATATTTACTTTAACTCTTATATTAACTCAATGTACTACTGCTCAGTCCTTCCCTCAGGGTGACTTACTGTATAAAAGCAGAAGGAGGACTCAGCAGCAGTGACCTAAGGGGGCTGTCCCAGCATGGGTGGTTGTCATTGGCCTCCTTGAAAGAGATCAGCCTTGTTCCTCATCATTTGGACTTGACAATGAGGACAATGAGGATGGCACGGCCACGTTCAGGCGCCTTTCTGACCGCTCCGTCTAGACTGTATGTTCCATTCACAGATAACTGCATGGTAACCATCATCAAAGGAGTCTGTCACTTTGAATGTCAACTGAAACATCAAGAAGAGGAGAAGAAAGCAGCAAGACAACAATCTAATGAGCATGGGGGGCAATACGTCTGTCCAATGTGCCACCAAAGCTGCCTTTCCCACCAGCGTACACACAGGAGGGAGACGGTTAGAGATGTATACATGGATGGACCGCATCATTGTCTCATTGATAGATAGCCATGACTGATTGAACTGCACTGGAGAATAGGTGATGCCAGTATAACACACGCACACTAAAAATACAAACATACATCAAATGCAGTTTATTGCCTCACAAAGTTGCTCAGGAGAGTGGAGAAGATTTTCCGAGGCCCAGAAGGGAGGAAAATACATTAGTGTTACGTCCTATCAAAGACAGCAAGTCGGTTTTCTGGGATCCAGTCAAATTGTCACCAATAGTAATGTCCATCTGTGACATTGCAGCCAAGAAAGTTCACACCTCCTGAGGGTCATGCCAATCTTTCAAGAAATTAACATGCAAAATCTGTACGGGCTTTCGCCGGCCCAGTATCCTGACTTTGTAAATATGCTCTTCCACCTCATCTGGACCCTGCCATTTTGCAAAGAACTTATGTAAATGGTAAATGGCCTGTATTTGATATAGCGCCTAACTAGAGTTCAAGAACCCCCCTAGGCGCTTTACAACACAACAGTCATTCACCCATTCACACACACATTCATACGCTGGTGATGATAAGCTACTATGTAGCCACAGCTGACCTGGGGCACACTGACAGAAGTGAGGCTGCCATACACTGGCGCCACCAATCCTTCCGACCACCAACAGCAGGCAAGGTAGGTTAAGTGTCTTGCCCAAGGACACAACAGCTGCATTCTCATGCCGGGAGCCAGGATCGAACCTGCGACCCTCCGATTGCTGGACCACCCGCTCTACGTATGTAGGTCAGAAGGAATCAGAACCAGTACCCAACTGGCAGGTTTGAATTCACAGAGTTTGCTTCTCTTATCATAATGACATTTCTGGGTATTGTGTTCACGCTGTTGATGCTCCACAGCGATAGAGGAAAGGCACCGAAGGGCTATTCCAGGAGAAGAAGAGCTTGGGCCTGGGGCCGAGGCTGAGGTTAAAAGGTGTAGCGATTGCCCGGTGGAGGTAGAGGAGAAGGAGCCAGACACGGTATCTGCCCTGAACTGAAGCTTGGAAGCACTTCTTCATGCAAGGAGTTGTTGGAATCTGAAGCAAACTATCGAGACAGTAGAAACCTTGACAGCCTTTATGAAGTATCCAGATGGGATATTGGGACATCTTGGTTATTAGATAAATAAAATGAGCGTGATGGACTGAATGGTCTTCTCTCATTTGTCAGATTTCCTGTGTTCTTATGTAAGTTACAATCTGAATGTAGGTGTGGCTACACATCAGTGTGGATGTCATGGCAATCATCTTATTAAAAACCAAACAACATTATCTAGCTATTTTCATGCTTTGTCGAGAGGGAGGATCGTAAAGAGAGGAAAATGGTGTCTCCAGTAATTTCTGCTCAGTAGTTTGATTCAGACTTTTGTTTGTTTTTACTTTAAACCTGACTTGTTCTGTTGTTTTGCTTGCCAGTCTTTGTGATTCCTGTGTGTAAACTCTGTTCAGCCTTGAATATTTTTTTTTCTAAATTCTCACTAACCTAACATTTTACTCAGATATAAATATAAAATTAAATCTTTTAATACAAAACGTCAGAACAGTTATAACAATGTGTAATTCTAATGAGAGAATATAATGTTGTGGAACATCTACTGTATGCTAGAACGCAATTGAGCTAAACCTCTCTTGCTGTCACAGAATCAATTTTAATGCTTTGATCTGAAATTGAAAAGTTTTGTAGAAATGCCAGGAAAAATTCTTTAAACCGATGGATAGCAGCAAGTAAAACCAGCCGTATATTATGTAGTGCAGGCACCCTGGGAGTCATTAACTGTACTTGGCCTTCAATTCATAAATGAGGTTATGACAATACAAGGATACCTGGGGCCTCCAGAGAGAGTTTTGGTGGATGTCCATAAAATATTCAGTGGGCATTTCTGATCTCAGCAATATTTTGGAAAATTGGAGAAAAGAATACTGAGAATGAAGATGTTTCACTGTGTAAAATATATTCCCTCCCATATAAACATAAAGACACAATGTGTAGCATAAAACAAAGATTGGCGGCTTTGTATCCATGCTGTAATGTTTGGCTGGTAGTAAAAAGTCTGACAATCTTTGTAAAAAAGATAGTTGGCTGCTACATCGCCTTATGATGTTTCCAGCTAATGTTTGCATAATCTTGCGTAGGAGAGAGGATGAGCTTTGTCAGAAATCAGATCACAGATGGCATTCTGTAGGAGATACCAGGAAGGAGGGAATTTTATTGGATGAAGATGAATGTCTCTAAAATGTACATCATAACTGTGTGCTTTCCTTCCTACAGCAAAGATTAACGAAGCTGAAATCAAACAAATCACCAGGACCAGATAATATTTACCCTTGAGTTCTTAAGGAGGCTAGCGAGTACAGATATATAATCCTTTGACGCATATTTTTAAGAAGTCACTGTGCACTAGTGAATTTCTGACTGGAAAATGGCAAATATTATCCTGTTATATAAAAAATTCTGATCATGCAGATCCAGCTGGCTATAGGCCAGTAAGCTTAATGTGCGTCACAGGAAATTAATAGAATTAATAGAATTATGAAGAATGACACTGAACAACACATGGCAAGAACAGGAGTTGTACTGAACAGTCAGCATGGGCTCAGAAGAGACAGGTCATGTTTTACTAACATGCTGGAATTCTGTGAGGAAGCAACACAAGGGTATGATCAAACTGGAGCATATGATATGATTTATCTTGACTTTCTGAAAGCATTTGACAAGGTGCCACATGAGAGGTTGAGCATCAATCTAAACAAGTTAGGAGTGCAGGGTGATGTGTGTAGAATTGGTTATAACACAGGAAGCAGAGAGTGATGGAGTGAGAAACCCTGTCAGAACTCTGTCACAGCAGACCAGGACATTCATCTCCCTGCCCAGACAAGGCACACATTAAATGTACCAGTCCGCAATGACTGCCTGCCGAGTTTGGCCTACACCAGCCCAAAAGGGAGAGCTGGCTTTATAATTTAAAACTATATTAAAAAAAAGTCCCAAAATATAACTTAAAAATGCCTTACAAGGGAGAGAAACTGTCAAACTCTGGCTCAAACAAGAAATCTTTGTAAATAAGGAACAAGATTTAGAAAAAACAAGGCAAAATGCTCAAAAGTAAAAAAAATTCTATAAAAGGCAACTTGAGGCAAACAAGTCCCAGTGCGCAATACAGAAGATAAATCAAGAAACAATCCAGAGAAGAGTGATAACAAATAAAACATTAATATTTACTTGAACTCTTAAGTTAACTCAATGTACAATCCTCAGTCCTTCCCTCATTGTGACTTACTGTATAAAAGCAGAAGGAGGATTCAGCAGCAGTGACCTACGGGGGCTGTCCCAGCATGGGTGGTTGTCATTGGCCTACCTTGAGAGAGATCAGCCTTTTGCCTCATTCTTTGGACTTATTAATGAAGACAATGAGGATGGCGCAGCCACGTTCAGACACCTTTCGGACCGCTCCGTCTAGACTGTGTGTTTTTTTAGTTTATTTCCCTTATTTATTTTTTCTTTAATTACAGACAACATCGGGGTTAGTAATTTATGATAGTAGAACACTTTTGGAAATTGGAAACCGGTTCTCTACTTTTATTTCAGACACTTTTAAGCCCGATCCGTCGTGGCCGGCTGAGATAGTCCGCAACCCGGATGACAACAATAGATGCGATGCTGACCCACGGCGCTTCTTTGTTCGTCGCCGAACTGAAATGTGGCGGCATCAGAAACAGACTAAGACAACAAGCACATCGCCCACCACTGCCTAGCATCCTGCTGTCTAATGTTCAGTCACTGGAGAACAAGTTGGATGACCTGAGAGCAAGAGTTACTTTCCATTGCGACATGAGGGATTGTAACATTTTCTGCTTCACAGAGACATGGCTGACCCCCACAGTGCTGGACCAAGCCGTAATAACGTCGGATTCGTTCTCTGTGTTTCGCATGGACAGAATAGCGGAGTCTAACAAAGCTAAAGGTGGGGGAGTCTGCTTCGTGACTAATAACAAATGGTGCGATGCCAGGAGTGTGTCCATTCTCTCCGGCTACTGCTCGCCTCATCGTTAGTATCTAATCATCAAATGTCGTCCTCACTATCTGCCTCGCGGGTTTACCTCGCTCATTGCCACGGTGGTCTACAACCAACACCACGCAGGCACGGCTTTGTCTGAACTCCACAATGTTCTGTGTATGACTCAAAACAAACACCTAGACGCAGCATTTATCGTGGCGGGGAACTTTAATAAGGCAAAACTCAGACAAGTAATGCCGAACTTCCACCAAAATTTCATGTGTCCAACTAGGACAGCCAGAATTCTGGATCACTGCTACACCCCCTGCAAGCAGAGCTACAAAGGTGTTTCACATCCAGTGTTTGGGAAGTGTGACCATAACGCCATTTTCCTCATGCCGGAATATAAACAAAGTTTCATTTGTGAAGCTCCAGTCACAAGAGAGGTGAAGCTCTGGTCTGCTGAAAGACATCATCTCAACCTCCATCCCAAGCACCGTTGACCCACTCCAGTTCGGCTACCGTCCTAATAGATGGACGGAGGATGTCATTTCCCACATACTGCACACCACCCTCAGCCATGTGGACAAGAAACAGGGGAACTATGTGAGATGGTTGTTCATTGACTATAGTTCAGCATTCAATACAATAATACCCTGTAAGCTGTTTGTGAAACTGAGGGACTTAGGACTCAACAACCGCTTGTATGCGTGAGTGCTGGACTTCCTCACAGGCAGAACACAGGCAGTAAGGGTTGGTAACTGTGTTTCCAACACCCTCACCATCAACACAGAAGATCCACAAGGGTGTGTTCTTAGCTCCTTGCTGTACTCCTTTCTACACCCATGACTGCACGGCCATGTATTCCTCCAACACTATCGTGAAGTTTGCAGATTACACAGTGGTACTGGGCTTCATCGTGATCAACGATGAGACGGCCTACATGGATGAAGTTGCGAACCTGAGATTGTGGTGTCAGGAAAACTACCCCCAGCTCAACGTCAGCAAAACCAACGAGCTGGTGGTGGACTTCAGCAGGAAATAGCAGCAGGACTATAAGCCCCTCATCATTAATGGGACTCCAGTGGAAAGGGTGAACAGTTTTAAATACCTGGGGGTTCACATCTCTGAGGACCTAACACATCCAAGTTCAGACCAAAAGGACAATGCGGAGACTCTACTATCTCAGACAGCTTAGGAAGTTTGGGGTCTCTTCAGGGATTCTAAAGACTTTCTACTCTGGAGCTGTGGAAAGAATCCTGACACAGAATATTACATCCTGGTTTGGAAACTGCTGTGTTCAGAACCGTAAAGCCCTACAGAGAGTGATCCATGCAGCATAACGCTGCTGCAGGTCAGCTGTACCATCTATGCAAGACATTTACACCAGAAGGTGCGGGACCAAAGCTCTCAGGATTATCAAAGACTCCTCTCATCCTAGCAATAGCCTGGCAAAAGGTTTGGTAGAATCCTGGCCAGGACAGAGAGACTCAGAAGGAGTTTCTATCCTCAAGCTATAAGACTGTTAAATCAGAACATGCCATCTCATCCATGACTCTCCACATACTTAGACTGGACTGTAAGTGGTACTATGCCGTCTACCCTTACCTTGTTTCGGAATGGGTCTGTCATTTAACTATGCCCCTGTCTAACTTTGGTTTTGCACAGTAATCACTGTACTATTGCACCTTAACACTTAATTCTACTTTATTCACATAATTTTACTTATTTATTATGTTCTACTATACTGTTATCTTTCAATCTAGGGCTTTTTTGTTAATCTCACTGATATTCTTTTAACTTTGCACAGTTTTGATAAGCGGGTCAGGATGCATTTTACTGTGTGTTGTCCTCTATAACTATGCATGTGACAAATAAAGAATCTTGAATCTTACTATATAAAAGCAGAAGGAGGACACAGCAGCAGTGACATAAGGGGAGCTGTGCCAGTATGGGTGGTTGTCATTGGCCTCCTTGAGAGAGATCAACCTTGTGCCTCATCCTTTGGATCTCAGTAGGCTTATCTCAAGTGATGTGGTTCTGGCTTTGATCTGAGGAAAGACAGCCACAAGCTCTGAGATGTCTCAAGTTCTTAAACCCTGGGATGATAACAACAGAATTATACAGTATTATCAGAAAAGGGTTTCATGTAGTGTCAATAGGGGCAATATTCCCTCAGGTCTACTGTATTTGAGGACTATATACATGGCAATAAGCTTGCAGGTGTTAGTTTACTGTTTCAGCCATTGCATTCCCAGGCAGGTACAGAATAAGATGGAAGAATTACACATCACAAGCACTTAGGGAGAGCCAGCGAGACTAATTAAACTGTTCTACTCTTCTCAACCCATTAGTATTTTGACCCTGAGGAGAACAAAACAGTCCACAAAATGGATAAATGGGATTTTTTGCCGTAGTTTTATTCTGTTTTACTAAGCTCCCCATAAAAGGAAATGATAGGAAAAAAAGAATGCAGGCAGAAATCCAGATTAGCCTTTAGCACTAGTGGAAATAACAATGCTGGTTTCCTGATAAAAAGAAAGCATTAACTGTCAAAGAAAAAATCATGCAGCGTTATCACTATTTTACATCTCCAAGCATAACAAAGGCCTTTTGTCAGCAAGTTTCTGACGTCTTCATGCATTTATTCTTGTTGCATCAAATACAACGTGCAGAAGGCATTTTTACCTTCTCTGAAAGGCAGGCTCATCCCTAAGAGGACTGATAATAAAAGATTTATTCTTTATTTCACTAAGAAAGGGAGGAGCAGAAAAATATCTAGTAAGCATGTTGTTTCAAAAGGCTTCCTGTAGGTGTCTGATCTGTCTGTTTTTCTGTTGCAATGTACTTCACAAAGTAAGTCAAGTATATTTACTGATGGCAAAAAAATGAAATATGAATTCAAATTAAAGCTTGTGTGTATTCACAAAGAACAATCTCAATTTGTTTAGGTCTTGGATCATCAATCCAGATTGTGCAGTGAGACATTGCAACTTGCCAGACACATAGTTGGATTTTGACCTGACAAGGTCCAGGTGGAACAAAGCCTTATGAGGTCGCCCTTAAAAGGTTTAGGCCACAAGTGGACAAAAGTCTGTTTTTTGTGTGTGTTCCATAATTCCTCCAATCTCACCAGAGGTAAGAGTGAGAGGGCTATGTGGCATGGTGCAGACAGGATGCCATTGCCAAACATTATGGATCAAGTCACTCCATTATGTCTTAACTGCAGGCATTGTTTCAGCAAACTGGCATGACATGTGACTGTTCAAGATCTGGTCATCCTTAAATGTGACCGGAGTAGAGCTGGGTCAACATATAATATTGGTCAGCATGAGATATTGTTTCAGATTTGCTCCTTGAATCCACTGGCAAACCGAATGCCTGGAACAGTAATGTGACAGTGAGGGACAAGGTCCATCCAGCTGGCCTTAGACGTGTCAAAGACTCTCAGTTCAAATCTTCCATATATCTGACAATACCAGACAACAGGCAGCTGCTTTGGTAACAACAGCCCTGAGGTATGAATGCTGGTGTACAGGTAGGCTGCCTTCTCTCTTGACTTCAATGCCATTAGGCATCTGTGGGAAGCCCTGGATTGCCAGACAATTGGACGCCACAGCAGGAATAAGATAACATCTCCCAGCAGTGCTGGCTGCAACAGAAAACCATAAAGAGGGCCACTAGGTCACCGTTTGTAATGTTCATGGCCAATATTGACTTAATATTTTTTTTGTTTGTTTGCTGGTTTCAATGTTTTGTCTTTTCCCATTTCTTACTGCTGTTTCAGCAATGAAAGGTGAAATTTCTGTCTAACAATAAATGTTTTTCCTTTTTCATATATGTACTGGTCAAATGTTTTAGAACATCCCCATTTTCCAGTTTGTATTGAAATTTAAGCAATTCAAGTCCAGTGAATAACTTGAAATGGTACAAGCGTAAGTGATAAATTGGTAGAGGATTAAAAAAAATACCTTACATTATCAAAAACTGAAAAATGTAATTATGAGAGTTATACAAAAATGCATTTTTTAAGGGAACAAGTTATGGCTTAACATTGCTGATATCTGGAAGGTTGACGATTCAAATCCCATTACTATCAGAAAGGATTTCTACTCTGTTGGTCGTTTGAGCAAAGCCCTTAAACTGAAAATCACTCCAGGGGTCCTGTGCAATAGCTGACCCTATGTTCTGACCCCTAAAGGTGATGGGAGAAGACAATCTTCTAGATTTTCTGCTGCAATGGATGTTGATTAAGCCTTGAAAGTTGATGCAAACAGTTCCTGCAGGTGACCCAGCTTGCACTGATTACTTACAAATCCCTTGACTGTATAAAAGCATAGCTGGAATAAACTGTGGTGCTATACCCACTGAAACTTTATTTGGACAAATTAGGGTTAGGGTTAGGGTTAGGGATAGATAGATAGATAGATAGATAGATAGATAGATAGATAGATAGATAGATAGATAGATAGATAGATAGATAGATAGTGTAAAAAGGAAGAGACTCGACACACATAAAAAGGTTTGGGGCAGCCATCAGTATAATATTCATAACTGCAAAGGTTTGTTTTTTTATTCAACAGAGTAGCTGATTGTAGAGAGTCCAAGACAGAACTGATGAAGGTTGGAAAAGATGGTGGTTTTAAATGGTCAGACAGGAAGTGATGTATGTTAACTAGAAGTGATGTAGGTTGACTGGAAGTGATGTTTCTCTGACATCAGCCTGGGAGCCGGAACTGGAAGTGACGTTCTTATGGGCGTCGGAACCAGAAGTGACGTTCTTGATTCAGTTTTCCCGCGGCTGGTCTGTAAAGATAGCAGGAGAAGGTTTAATGCACCCCGCCCTCCCCTGGCCTGGCGTGGAATTACCTTTACTTGGTCCACACAACGTCCCCCTATTCGCACATGTGTGACAATAGATAGATAGATACTTTATTAATCCCAAGGGAAAATTCACATACTTCAACAGCAGCATACTGATAAAAAACAATAATAAATTAAAGAGTGATAACAATGCAGGTATAACAGACAATAACTTTGTATAATGTTAACGTTTACCCTCCCGGGTGGAATTGAAGAGAAGCATAGTGTGGGGTCTCCTCAGTCTGTCAGTGGAGCAGGACGGTGACAGCAGTCTGTCGCTGAAGCTGCTCCTCTGTCTGGAGATGATCCTGTTCAGTGGATGCAGTGGATTCTCCATGATGGACAGGAGTCTGCTCAGCGCCCGTCGCTCTGCCACGGATGTCAAACTGTCCAGCTCTGTGCCTACAATAGAGCCTGCCTTCCTCACCAGTTTGTCCAGGCGAGAGGCGTCCCTCTTCTTTATGCTGCCTCCCCAGCACACCACCGTGTAGAAGAGGGCGCTCACCACAAGCGTCTGATAGAACATCTGCAGCATCTTATTGCAGATGTTGAAGGACGCCAGCCTTCTAAGGAAGTATAGTCGGCTCTGACCTCTCTTGCACAGAGCATCAGTATGACAGTCCAGTCCAATTTATCATCCGTCTGCACTCCCAGGTATTTATATGTCTGCACCCTCTGCACAGTCACCTCTGATGATCACAGGGTCCATGAGGGGCCTGGGCCTCCTAAAATCCACCACCAGCTCTATATATTGCTATCATAATGGCAAGAAAAAGGTAAATTAACAAAGGAAGACAGGCCAACTATTATAAAATGTATTAAAAGTGTAGGTCTTATTTTAGAAACTTTGCAAAGAAAGCCAAGGTAAGTACAGTTTCCTACACCCAGGGCCATCTTAGCAGCATTATAGGCCCCCGGGCAAAGCACTGGACTGGGGCCCCTACAAATACAACCTCTCAGCAAGTCACAACATACATAGCTTAGCATGTGGCCCCTATGCTTGTGGAGCCCCCGGGCAACTGCCCAGCATGCCCATGTGTTAAGACGGCCCTGCCTACACCATCCAAAAGCCATCAAAGGCATGCCAATTAGAATGCCAACATACTCTTCACATTGATGGCATCTCCTGCCAGACTCCCAAAGAGAACCTGAAATATTCATCCTGGTAATGGCCCGTAAACGCTGCCCATCACTATGTACAGGATATATTTCTGACCTAGTCACTGCTATGTCAGAGTTTACATGTTCTCTGCTTGTCTGTGCATATTTTATAAACTTACCTCCAAAATCCCAAAAACCTGAGGTTAACTGGTGCCTCAAGATCAGCTTTGTATGAGCGAGTATTGGCGAGTATGCAATGGTGTCCTGGTGTCTGGGACTGGTAGCTGCTTTTCATCCAGCCCAGCCTGCCCAGCAACCCTGTAATAAATAAAGCAGGCTCAAAAAATAAATTGATTTTTTTTTTTACTACAATCAATGAAGCAACAAAAGATTCATTCAGTAAATAAGACAGCAATACGTTAGAAAAATAATTACTCTGTAGCTTAAGAGCAGTGCTTTTAGGTACATTTCTAAGTAAGCTGGCTTTTTTCATAATAATTGCCTGACCATCGACTTTCCATTTGAGGATCTCAGGCAGCAATTTAGTTTTATTTAAACTTTAAGTTTAGCTGAAGCTTTTATCAGCTCAGCAGGTATTCTACAGTAGTTTCTTTATTTCTACAATAGAGAATTGTCAATTTATGCAGCTAACAACCATCATTGTGTAGGTAGTGTAATAAGACAGTGCCAGTTGGCACCCGTTCAAAATAAGAAAACTGCCAAAAGAGACTCTTGTGTTATTAAAAATGGTGGTTTTTTATTTAAATTCCAAAGAAGTAGAATTAGAAGTCACAGTAGTAGTAGTCGTAATTGTAATATGAGTTGTACAGATTTGAGTGAAATTCAAACGTGCATACTCAACCATCTTACAACACTGCTGCACTCTTCAACCTCTGAACAAAGCCGTGTTCCATCAGAAACAATTACTTCCTTACCACACTTTGTATGTTTTTCTCATATTGGTATTTGGAGGTGTACTAATATTATCAGTGTATTACAGTATGTTAAATGGTGACACAATGTTGTCTTGATGTGTTTGTGGCTACAGGAGTGTGACCTGAGATGGACTGGCATCATCTCCCAGGGCTGCCTACTGCCATGGTCCCAGTGCTTCAGCAAAGAGCTGCAGTCCCTTTACTCTTGAACTGGATTCTATCTACAGTTTGACATGCATGGATTGTACTACATTCTTGCCAACTGGCCAAAGTTCCACCACAGAAAATCACGTAATTCAAACCTGCTTGCTATATCTTCCTCCATTTTGTTACCAGATGTGACAACCTTGTTTTTGACATTTTCTATACCATATGTTCTACTAAGCAGGTTACTTAGGGTACAGTTCTGCAACTTGTTATTGAAGCTGCTTTGGAATGAAGCTGTGAGGAAAGGTGGCATTGTATTATCATAAAGGTTCCTTTCAGTAAATGACAGGTCACAGTTTGGCTCATGACTGTGCCATAGTCTGATGTCTGGAGGAGCATTAGTCTGCGATCACTATATTTCATCCTGCTCTTATATTTGTAAAAAAAAAGTAATAAAATAAAAAAACACATTCACTGGCAGTTGTTGTCCATGTATGACTGTAAATACACTCACTGAGGAAATTATTAGGAACATCCGCCTATGCAATTACTGTATCTTATCAGCCTATTACATGACAGCAATGCAGCGCATACAATCCTGCAGATACAGGTCAGGAGCATCAGTTAATTTTCACATCAAGTGCCAGACATGCTGGTTTGAGTATTTCTGTAACTGATGATCGCCTGGGATTTTCATGCACAACAGTCTCTAGATTTTACTCAGAATAGTGCAAAAAACTAAAAAAGAATATCCAGTGAGTGGAAGTACTATGGGCAGTAATGCCTTGTTGATGAGAGTGGAGAATCGCCAGACTAGTTGGAGCCGACAGAAAGGCTACAGTAACACGGATAACTATTCTGTATAACTGTGATGAGCAGAAACGCATCTCAGAATGCGCAGCTTGTCAGACCTTGAGGTGGATGGCCTACGACTGCAGAAGTCCACATTGGGCTCCACTTCTGTCAGCCAAAGACAGAAAGTAGAGGCTGCAGTGACCTCAAGTGCACCAACACTGGACAGTTGAAGACTGGTCTGATGAATCTTGATTTCTGGTGGGACATGCAGATGGCAGGGTCAAAATTTGCCACCAACAGTAGTAATTACATGCGCCCACACTGCTTTGTGTTGACAGTCCAGGCTGCTGGTGGTTGTGTATTGATGTGGGGAACATATTCTTGGCATACTTTGGGTCAGTTAATAGCAATTAATCATGGACTGAATGCCACAGCCTGTTCGAGTATTCCTGCTGACAATGTACAACCCTTTATGGGTACAAATTACCAATCTTCTAGTGGCTACTGCCAGCATGATAATGCATTATTTCACTCAGCAAAAGTCATCTCTTTGTAATTCCAAGTAATTCTTTATTAGTTGTGGTAATTATACTTCGAAGACCCCTGATATTCTATATGGTGTTTGACAAGGATTTATCCTGGGTCCACTGCACTTTTTGATCTCCGTGATTGCGTTAGGTCAGATTATCTCAAGGCATAATGTTGATGACACACAACTGTATTTATCAATAGCACCTGATGACCCCGACTCTCTTGATTTACTGACCCCAATGTCTTACTTGTGTTTCTGAGGGGATGAGTAGTAATTTTCTCAAACTAAATAAGGAGAAAACAGAAATTTTAGTGATTGGCAATAATGGATATAGTGAGGGTATTAGAAATAAACTTGATCCATTAGGATTAAAAGTCAAGACGGAGGTAAAGAATTTAGGGGTAATTATTGACTCTGACCTAAATTTTAAATCACATATTAATCAGATTACTAGGACAGCATTTTTTTCACTTAAGAAAATTTGATCCCTTATATCTTTGTAAGATGCTGGAAAATTAGTTCAGGCTTTTGTTTTTAGTCGACTAGATTACTGTAACGCACTCCTCTCAGGACCAAACAGAAAAGACATCAATCGATTGCAACAAGTACGGAATGCAGCTGCCAGAATTTTAACTAGGAAAAGAAAATTTAAGCACATTTCTCCAGTTTTGATGTCACTAAACTGGTTACCTGTGTCTTTTAGAATTGACTTTTAAAATACTGCTTACGGTTTACAAAGCCTTAAATAATCTGCTCCATCCAATATTTTGGAATGCCTCTCACCTTACACTCCAAATTGTAACCTTAGATCTTTAAATGAGGGCCTGATGATAATTCCAAGAGCTAAACTTAAAAGAAGTGGTGAGGCGGCCTTCTGCTGTTATGCACCAAAAATCTGTAATAGCTGACCGATAGAAATTCGCCAGGCTAATATGGTGGAGCACTTTAAAAAACTGCTAAAAACCCACTTCTTTAACATGGCTTTCTCATAGCTTCATTTTAGTGTAACCCTGATATTCTATGTATGCATTTAATTATCATTTTTATCAAGGCTCCACAATCCGTACTGAACCCTACTATTCTCTGCTGTTCTTTGTCCATTTTTTTGTGGTAGCAATCTACGCCACCACCACCTGATCAAAGCACCATGATGTCCCTACATTGATGGATCGAAGGCCAGAGGTCCGTCTAATTCTTCCACGTGAAGCCTGAAAACCATGAGGACTGATTTAGATCATTTATGTTAGGTAGAATGCTTAGAGGGGCTGGGTGGTCTCGTGGTCTCAGAACCCCTGCAGATTTTTTTTTCTCCAGCCATGTGGAGTTTTTTTTCTGTCCTCCTGAACATCAGACTTTACTTTATTCTTTGTTACTTAGTATTGCCTAGTCTTATTTTAATATTTTTCTTTCTTCATCTTTGAGCTACACTTTGAGCTACATCATTTGTTTGTGCTATATAAATACATTGTGTGGTTGTTATCTCAAACTGGATTAACAAACATGTCAATGTGTTCAGTGTACTTCAGCACTCTCAGAACATCTTTCAAATGTGGTAGAACAGAAACTCGCAGCATGAATGGCAACTGAGAAACCTGCAGAAACTGCTTGAAGCAATCATGTCTACATGGACCAAAATCTCATAGGAATGATTTCAATATTTTGAGGGACCCATGCCTTGATGACCTGAGGCTGTTCTGAGACCAAAGGAGGCCCTACCCAGTATTAGTATTGGTACAGAGGTCCTAATAATTTGCTCAGTGAGTGTAAGTCTGTGTTTTTTTATGTCAGAAAATAACAGATTTCATAACTGTGGTATGATAATTAAATGTCACAAATGCTGTATAATATTTTCTGAAGAATGACTATTAAGTATACTTTCATAAACTGAAGTATTACAATCCTAAAGCTGCAGCACACTGGGGCGTGTTGGTGGGAGATTGCTGGGAAACGTCTGGAGCACATCCGGATGATTATAAAAGGGGCCGCCTCGCTTCATTCAAGGCTGGAGTCTGGTAAGGAGTGGACGAGAGCTGGAGAAGAGAGAAGGAGGAGGTCTGAAGTAAGGCATTGGAGTTGAGGCCAGGACTTTGGGGACTTGTGGGGTTTGTGGTGCACTGGACTTTGTAAATAGTGTAAATAAACGTGTTGGGGGTGAAATGAACGTGCCTGTCTGTCTGTGTCCGGGCCAGTATATATACATATATATATATATATATATATATATATATATATATATATATATATATATATATATATATATATATATATATAGAAAGAGACAGCCAGCAGCTCAACCCAGCTGGGACACCCCTGAGATGGAAGGATGCAGAAAGGCAGGTACTAGTGGCCACTGCCTCCCCAAAACACTACAGTGTAGTGGTACCCTGGATTCCCGCAGGGCACCCTGGGACTTGGAGTTCGGTTTCTCAGCGGGACCTGGGAAGTCATGCCTACCCCATAGCCCAGAAGTACTATGGAATCATAGGGACAGAAATCCAGAAGTACTTCTGGGATGAAGAAAACTCAACTTCTCCATCTGACAGAAACACTTCTGGGTCGAGGACTATTTAAAGGACTGCTAAAGACCCAGCAGGCGAGCCAGAGTCGGGTGAGGTGGACAAAGCTTGCTGGGAAGTGTAGAGAAAAAAGAGATTTGAAATTATTGTAATTACTGTGATGCTTGGGGAGCACTGTTTCAGAAGAAAGAAATTAAAAATACGTTTACCTTGTGTTCTGAGTGTCTGTCTGTTGGGTTTAAAGGGGCAACAGCGACCCCTAGTGTTCTCTCTCTCTCTCTCTCTCTCTCTCTCTCTATATATATATATATATATATATATATATATATATATATATATATATAATAAAGAGAGAGAGAGAGTCATAGACAACATGGGTGGATGGTTCCTTACCTGGTGACTAGGCCTATATTAAGGACAGAGAAGATTGGACAGACGTTAAGGGTTGGTTAGTGGTACCTTTCCTGATCAGTAAGCCATTATAATTGAAGGATAGAGGAAGTCTGCTTCCCAGGGTCATATGTTCCCACAGTACACTGGGTGGTGTTTTTTTTCTCAAATGGCTATGATTTGGACACCTGCAGAGCTGCATTGAAGTTTCTGTGTAGGCAACCCTGGTAGGGTCCTTGGGTGCTGCTAGAAGCTGCTGGAGTCAGGCTTCCCTGTCACAAAGAGGTTCCACCTGATCCATCAGTGCTTCCAGGTGGCCATCTTCTTACACTTGAAGTACACCAAGTTTTGATGAACAAAACTTGTGTTCAGCGTCATTTAGAAAGGCACACTGCAGGTCTAAAAAAGATTACAATATGCAAGCTTTCGAGGCAACCGTGAAGAAGGTTGCACATTGTAATCTTTTTAGTTTGCCAGTAAAAGGTGTCATTTTGCTTGACTTCTCACTACATTCATAATGGCTCACACGATACAACACCCTAGTACTACAGACATTTTGTGTTTAAGAAATAGAAACTACTATTAGTAATAGACTCTCCACCATAGCACATCAGTCAATGTATCACTTGAGCTGGAATCCTTTTTTTCTTTTTTTTTTTGGATTTTATTGATTTTATTAAAATCACACAACACTCCTTGCAAATAAATCAATTTTTACAAACATAAGATTGAAAATAAATCAACCCCCACCTCTAAGAAAGAGAGCTAAGCCAGCAGAGTAAAACTTAAAGCTAGTAAAAATAAGTAATTAATAAGTGAATAAAGATAAATGGAGACATCCTCAGTGATTTAAAAGCTTATTTTAAAATATTATTGATCAGATCCTGCCAGGTTTTGAAAAAGTTCTGCACAGATCCTCTAAGTGAGAATTAGATTTTTTCCAATTTCAAATAATATATAACATCAGTTACCCACTGACTTAGAATAGGAGAGTTAGGATTCTTCCAATTGAGCAATATAAGTCTACGTGCCAGTAGTGTAGTAAAGGCAATCACAGTTTGTTTGTCCTTTTCCACTTTAAGCCCCTCTGTAAGCCCACCAAACACAGCTGTTAGTGGATTAGGAGGGATTGTGACACCAAGGCTGTCTGATAGGCATGTAAAGATTTTGGTCCAGAATGATGTTAATTTGGTGCAGGCCCAGTGAGGCTGGAGCTCGATTGCAATGTTCACAGGTTGGATCTTGCCCTGGAAACATTTTGGACAATTTTAAACGGGAGAGATGCACTCGATATATCATTTTGAGTTGAATAATTGAATGCTTTGCGCATATGGAGCTCGAGTGAATTCTCTGCATTGCTACCTTCCACTCCTTTTCTGATATGTTGAGAGAAAGATCCTTTTCCCAATGTCCTCTTGGATCTTTGAAAGGAAGGGACTGTGAAATGGTTTTATACAGTATATTACAGAAATGCAGTCTTCGAGACTGATCAATATTTTTTCCGGCATAGAGGGAGGTGGGAGGTGAGGAAAATTGGGCAGGTTCTGCTTAACAAAGTTTCTAATTTGAAGGTAGTGAAAGAAATGTGTTACTGGGAAGTTAAATTTGGAGTGTAATTGTTTGTAGGATGCAAAGAAGTTGTCTATGTACAGATCTCTAAGTGATTTAATCCCAAATGTTTTCCAGATATTGAAAACTGCATATGTTTGAGAGGGTGGAAAAAGGTGGTTCTCGTGCAGAGGTGCCACCAATTAAAGATTCTCAGTCTTAAAGTACTTCCTACATTGGCTCCATATTCTGTGTGAGTGAAGCACAATTGGGTTATTAGCATATTGGCGATAACTTGCATTTATTGGGGTACAAAGCAAAGAATATAAAGAAGTACTGCAGGATTTTATTTCTGTTGTGGACCAAGCCTGTGTATGTCCATCTCTTTGTATCCATGTCCAGGTGTTTATAGCATGTATGTTTGCTGCCCAGTAATAAAATTGAAAGTTAGGTAGAGCCATGCGACCTTGTGCCTTAAGTCTTTGTAGGGTCGCTCTTTGGATACGTGGATGTTTTGAATTCCAAATAAATGAGGTTATAGTTGAATCTAATTTCTTAAAAAAATATGTATTGATATATATTGGAATGTTTTGAAATAAAAAGAGGAGCTTAGGGAGGATATTCATCTTAATAATGTTAATTCTTCCAGCTAAAGTGAGATGAAGGGTTGACCATCTGTGCAAGTTTTGCTTAATTTTGAGCTGGAATCTGATGTCTGTGAATGCTATTTGGACCCCCCCCACCAAGCCTGTCTAGGTTTGTTTTTTAACTATACTGTACAGCAAATTGTATGCACTCTACTAATACATCTAACTATATTCTATTCCAGTTATTTTTGAATATGACTCATTGTTACCAAAATATTTAATAACCAAAAATGTGATATCTCTGCCTTGACGTAAATAAACATAACATAAATGAATGACTAACCCAACCCCACCACCACCATGGGTATATTTTGTGACTCACATCAAATTGAGTTTCTGTAATTGGGGCTTTACTGTCTTCAACCTGATTTACGGTGTCAGCTTTACACTTTAGCTCAGGAGTGCCATATTCTGATCCTGGAGGGACGCAGTGGCTACAGGTTTCCATTCTAATCATTTTCTTAATTATTGACCAGTTTTGGCTGCTAATTAACTTCATTTAATTGACTTTCAAATTAAGACTCAGACCGTTTAAATCAAGAGTCAGCTACATCGGACCAGGAGGGCCAAAGTCACTGCAGGCTTTTGTTCCAACCCAATTGCTTCCTGATAAGTCATTCACTACTGATGAAGCACTTATCGCTCAAGTGACATTTTTCTGCTTCATTTCAGCATTGAACCTTAATTGCTTATTTCAGTCTTAAACAGCTGCATTCACTATTTTTAATGGCTCCTTATTAGCAACAAGATGTAAATGACAAAGGAGGCAGCAGTTCTCCATCTAGCGTGTCTCCATTTCCTCCTGTGTGGATTCATCTGAAGAGAAAATTGAAGAAGTGAAAATCACTGATCCATTTTAGGCTTCAAATCATTTGGATAATATCATTAGAACAAATAATCTGCGATTTAAGAATGCCCTGACATTTCAAAGTTAACACACTAAAACTCATGATATTAAATCAGACTAGTTATTTGGCAAGGATTGGCTTCTAATTAAGCAACTGGATTGGAACAAAAGGCTACCGCCACTGCGGCCCTTCAGGACTGACGTTAATCACTCCTTGTCTTAGCTCATTAGCCCCTAAGCTAGAAGACGTCTCTAAGAAAAGTTCAGGAAGATGAATGATATCAGTAAAATTTTAAATCCTAACTACTCTAAGCTGTCCAGAGATGGGCACATTATTGTCCCCCCGCACACACTTGGATATGCCAGCTTCCCGAGTCTAAACATGTCCCTCACTGTTTTGCCCTAAAACGATTCTAAAATAATACAGCACTTGCTTTTCATATACTGTATTCATTTCAAACAACATACCAGGAACATATAATATTAGCCATTTTAATTTCAGGGTTTCCGTACCAATAGTGAGACAAGAGGATGTTGAAATCAATAAGGCAGCCATCTTCAATACATTTTCAATTTGTTAAATCTGTACAATTTCCACTGGCTGAGTCACGGGTAACAAGGCAATGACCCGTGACATTGAATCTCAAATAACTGGAGCGGTGAAGGTTAAGAGTCTCAGGGGGAAAAAGAAAATGCCAGGTTTTGCTTAAATCAAAAACTAAACAGCCATTAGGTCTACAGCTTGTATGTGTCAAAGATTTCTAGGTAGCTAGGATTACACCTTCTTTTATTAAAAATAAAATCATATAACACTCTACACCACTACAGTTTTTGGGAAGGAAAGTGAGATAAGAATCAGTTGTACAGCATTAATCGGAGTTGAAGGCAAAGGGCAGTGTGTTCTTCATTATCCACTTACAGAAACAAATGAGTATTGTACGTGAGAGTGGTCCAACAAGCAACGGGATCAATCAACAATAATTCAACTGATCACCGTTTTCTTAAAAATAATACAAATGAAATAGACATTAAAGATAAATAGGCATAATGGAGTAAGTGACATTTTCCCTATTATTTTTGTAATGGCCAACCCCTTTACCCAGACCGACAACTACACTACCAAGACTATTGCCTTGGCTAACCTGAGGCTTCTCAAGAAAATAACAAGCCGTACTTCTTACAAATAATCTTTTTTCCCCCAAACAATGAAATAACAGGCACTACAAGTCAGCAATGTAAAATCAAGAGTAGATACAGTGGAACCTTGGGTCACGACCGTAATTCGTTCCAAAACTCTGGTCGCAACCCGATTTGGTCGTGACCCGAAGTAATTTCCCCCATAGGGTTGTATGTAAATACAATTAATCCATTCCGGACTGTACGAGCTGTATGTAAATATATTTTTTAAAAGATTTTTAGGCACAAAAATAGTTCATTGTACCATAGAATGCGCAGTGTAATAGTAAATTAAATGTAAAAACATTGAATAACACTGAGAAAACCTTGAACAGAGAAAACTATCATTGCAAGAGTTCACGCTATAGCCTTACGAACCGCTCGCTGTAAACACTTCTTTTAATAAGTTTTAGGCATAGGGAAAAAAAACGAACATTTGAAAAATCCGTAATTTATACAAAAACTAACCATAAACAACCAAGAAAACTAACCTAGCATGAGTCGAGTTCTGGCATGAAGGAAGTGAGGAGGAACTGGGTGGAGAGGAGATTACAGTTTTAAGGTAAAGTCTGTGATGATGCGGGTTCGCTGCATGCTCCCATCTCGCTTCCGGGAGCCCTTAAACCCATCACTGTCGGTAATGTTACCGATGAGCACAACAGTGAGGCACTACAATGGAGCAATCGGATGGTGCAAAAAGTGCTTTTATTAAAATCAACAAAACAACAATCAAAAACAAAGTCCAAATTAGGGAATCCATTCCCGGGAATTCGGGAATCCTGCATGTCATTCCCGGGAATCCCGGACTTCCCGGGATGACACAGTGCACAAGCATCTCACATGTGAATGGTTTTAGAACGACCGACACTTATTTTTAATAAAACTACTGCAGGATGTTGACACCAATAAAAGACTAACCTTATCTACAAGCAGTTCATGCTGTCATATAAGTTCATGTATCTAGTTCAGGGGTGCCCAATGCGTCGATCGCGATTGACTGGTAGATCACAAAGGTTGTGCAGGTAGATCGCGTTGCATTCAAAAAAAAAATTTTTTAAACGTTAGTCTATCATATATCCTCCCCATGGCATTTGCCACTTGATTGACATACAGGGCAGCCAATCTGAGATCACCTTTCTTCAAACACACTGGTCATCCCGCACGATCAAACGTGCAAGATACTGCAAAACTCCAGCTGTGATCTAGTTAGCCTTCCATTTTATAATGACTAAAGAAGGGATTTTAAAAAAAATTGTTTGGGGAGAGTATGGGCTTTATGTGTAATTAGAAGAGGATTTTTTTTCTCACAATGTCACAATCGAAGTGCGTTTGTCTGATCTGTCAATCTATCATTGCTATTCCAAAGACAGAAAATGTGGAAAGGCACTTTTGAACTGTTCATAAAAACTGCGAAACTGACTTCCTTCCGAAAAGCGATCTGACAAAGAGAAAAGGGAGGAAACTAAAATCACAGTTAATCAGACAGCCGTCATTTTTCACTTAGCTGACTTCAAAAGCTCCTTGACTGCATTATTCGGCTCTGCTTATTTATGCGAGTCAGCCTTTTCCCACATGAAGATTATTAGATCCAAATACTGTAGTGACCATAAATGTATTGAATTGTTATTGTGCCATAAAGCCATAAAGGTTATTCAGTTATGCAAGTGTATATATATACCGTAGATCCCGTTATATAAGCCGAGAATTTCGTCCTAGATTTTTGGCTTGGAGTTTGAGGGTCGGTTTATACAACGAGTATCGTTTCAGATTCAAGATTTCCAGCGCAATGCCATCTTTCAGATGAAGAAGTAACTTTGCATGCTGGTACTTTAAATTAAATAAAGAATTTATTCAAAAAAGTGTTTTAGTTGTTGATTTTATTAATAAAATTTATAATAAATTATCAGGAAGTTTAAAATAAAATTTTTTGTTTTGATTTACGACCAACATCTTGCGTTACGAAACGGATGGGGTCACGTGTATCTGCTTGCGCGATTCTAAACAAACAACCGAGAGCGTTAGTAGCATCAGTCGGAGCCCAGATACATGTGTTTGTGGATGTAATTTCGGTCATTGCAGTGATTTACCTATATATATAATTCATTAAGACCATGCAAGCAAGACACATAATTGCTAAGGAAGGAAGAGAAGGTAAAGAAAGCGATCACAATCGAAACGAAGATGGACATTATGTGGAAATATCTCCTCCTCCTCCCTTCCTGCAGCCCAAAGATGTCAAATTAAATGGTGAGTACAGTATGAAATTGTTTTGAGAATAGAATGCCTTTTATTGTCACTATACACATCTACAATGAGATTAAAAGCCGCTCCTTCAGTGCAGAAAAAAGTTCTGTATAGGGCTTGTATGGTTGTTTTTTAGCCTTAGCATAACGCCGGATCTGCGGCCCCGCTTCTGCTTTCTTTCCCTCCTCCGTCTGTGTTGTCTCCTAGACCCGACAACAATCCACGGAGAGCCCACTGGTCTCGCTATGTTGTCTGGGATGTTGTGCGTGTGATGAAAAACACTCGAAACAGATGTCTGGCTCTGGACACCGATGTCTATAAGGTTCTGACGCGTGTAGCGGATGTTCGCCGAACCGATCGTGCACAAACAAGGACAAAAAGTACAAAAACAACAAAAAAGTGCACTGAAAAGGAGAGCCCTGAGCCGCTGCGACCATGCGCGCCGCCATGCTCCTAGTTTAATTGAAGTAGGCTAGGCACTTTTTATAACTTTTTGGTTAGTACATAAAAAAAATTATTGGTGTTTTGGTAAATTATGCACATTATACAACCCTTTTTTATTATGAAAAGGTTAAGTAAGTGTTGCAGTTTGAGTTTCAGAACGCATTATGGGTTAGCCTTTGCGAACGAATTAAGTTTGTAAGTCAAGGGTCCACTGTATTGCGTATTTAAGTTAATCAAATTTATAACGGGTCTCCGGAAATCCACCCGCCGATGTACCGTATTTGCGTATATACACAAAGGTTTCATTTTACCAAATTTCTCAGCAATCACTCCCTTTATTCGATCACAAATGCCGGCAGTCTCAAATTGTCGCCGATAAACATTATAAATATACCCAAAGAGACACTTTTAAGGAAATTTAGAAAATTTTGCTTGGAAAAGGGGGTCGTCTTAAATACCGGTCATCGGCAAATACATGTAATTTAGTAGGTAGAGAAGGGGGTCGGCCAAAATACCAGGTCGGCTTGTATTCCGGGATCTACGGTATACTTTTTAATGTAGGTAGATCATTTGACCTGGTTATTTTAAAAGTAGCTCGCAAGCCGAAAAACTTTGGGCACCCCGATCTAGTTAATTACGGTAATAAGAGCGTAGAAAGCATAACCTGTCCAGCATGCGGTCGTCCAGGCGAGAGAGTACTTCGTGCAGAGTACACCAGCTGCTGAGAAAGCACGCTTTGCCTCCACTGAAGTAGACAGCACAGTCATCAGATACAGATACACTTGTTCTAAAAACAACGCCCGCACTTGCCGTTGCTGTGAAACACCGCCATTTCAGCTGTTACTGATGTATCCATTTTCTTGTCATCATTCAGTGATGGCAAGTTTCTTGACACAGATAATACGGATGCAACAGACTGACGCATTGCAATTTCAAGTTGCTGTTCAAAGCTGTGGTCTGACAGACATCAATGAAGTCTTCAGTTTTCAACTATAACTCTGTTATTTCTTGATCGATTTTTACACTTTTACACGCTATATATGCAAATCTGGCTGTCCCCGGTTTCGGGAATGCGGGAATGAAAAATGTCCAGGAATCCTGGGCTCCCGGTAAATGGGAGCCTAGGATTGGGTTCCCTAGTCCAAATTAAAGTGCAATACTTTCAGAATCCTTCAATAAATAAATGATCCCATAAAAACAAAAAGAAGTGGAGGTTAAAATCCAATTGAAAAAAATCTTTCTTTAAATACAACGAGATTAAAACAATGCTTGAAGCAGTCTCTTTAAAAACAAGCCTGGTGCATTCTTTAACTGCTGTCTCACGCTCTCTCTCTCTTTCTCTCTCTCGCTCGCTCGCTGCACAGGGAATTCACAGGGAGAGACTGAACATGTGCGGAAATCATCGACGCGTATGAACCGGAAGGGAAACTTGTTTGTTCATCACCCGAATGTGTGGTCGTGAACAGATACAAAAGTTTGGCAGAACTTTTTGGTCGCAACCTGATTTGTACGAGCCATAGAGTAGGACAGTGAGGAATGAAATCTTGAAATGTTACGAAAGTGACAGAAGACAGCATGGGATGTAGCATTAATGTGAGATTGAAAAGTCAGAGTGCTGTCAAAGACAACACAAAGGCTCCTGACATGAGGGTGTAAAGGATCATTGGTGTCATCAGTACAGATGATACATTCACAAGTTTTGATTGAGTAGTGGTAGAGGCCACAAGCAGAATTTCTGATCTCAAGTAGATGATATGCCATTCAAATTTTATTAACATGGAGGTAACTAAGCACAGAGGATAGAGAATAAACCTGAGATGTTTTGGTAGAAACATAAAGCTGGATGTCATCAGCATAATAATGAAATTGAACAGAAGGATGATGCATAAATGAACCAAGGGGGGATAGGTACTGTAAGTTATAAAAAAACAAGGCACCTTGTACTGAACCTAATACAAAACCTGCAGGTAGTAGATGGCTCTCTCAGGTAAGTCCATATCTGGGCAGGTCTGTGAAGATTCTGGCTTACCTATTGGGGCTTTTAGAAGACCAAATGCCACATTCACTATGTTCGGGTGTCCCAATAACAACATCCACTTTTTTCTCAGCTGTTAATGATATCATATTTTTGAGTACCACAAATAATTTGCTGGCCTTTGTTACAATTTTTAAAATTTACCGTTTCAGATTATGAAATTGTGTTCATCTCATTTACTCCCTCGTTCCTTTCATTTTCATTTGACATTTAGGAGATTCAACCTGCTCTCACAAAACCAAATGCATATGTTAAGATTCTGACAAAGTGCACCTCACCTATCTTCCTGTATATCTGTTCTGTTTCATGGACCCAGTTCTTGGTCTCCTTAGCCTACACTGATATCTTGCTCTCTCCCTTTAGAATATGCCATTTTTTAAAGTTTAAAGAGTTTGAACATATTCCTAATTTGCCTGCATCTTTTCAGTTGCATTTTGGTGCCACTTGGTGCGTAGTGCAGACCCCAGTCATAGGTAGTACTTTATATGTAGTATACCTTTGAAGCATAAATTTCATTATTTTGAATACACCCCAAGAAACAAGTCACGGATGCAGCCCTGTTGCTTCCTAAACCCACTTTTTCCTCCAACTTATTTAAAGTCCATATTTCAAAAATGTCTTATGAATTTCTTCTTTCTTCTACAAAACCCATTAATCACATCCTAAACTCAGTGCTGCTGCATTAAGCTTCTTCTTCTTCTTCTTATTGAGCTCCTTGTTTATAGGCTCAGCTAACAACTCTTCTCTCTAGTGGATTAGATCAATGGCCACTGTTATTCACTCTCTTACCTTCACTTTTTCTAAAAGGAACTAGTTCACCTCCTCGACCTCGTCTCCACCACCAGTGAAGTTTAACTCATTGACTCCATGCTATTTGCTGCCCCCTCTCAAACTCTAGTTAATCCCCTCTAATCAGACCATTGATCTCTTTTCTGTTTAATGATATGGTGCATGTCCTTTTCACCTGACCCTATTGCGATCTCCATGTGGTATAGTTGTATGGCCTCTTTTCATTTGAGATACAGTATATAACATACAGCCATGAACAAAGGTTCTGAGAATGACACAAAAAAGAGAAGTCGAGGCTGCAGGGCACCTGAGGTGGACCAGTGTAAAGTCAGTAAATAGGAAAGAAGGGTATTACCTAAAATATCCTTCAAACTTTACACGTTATTGACTATTTCCAGATGTCGTTTCTGAAGTTTAAGCAGAGCTGGTTGGCCGACAAGAAGAGTGACCTGAAGACTAGGCTACGATCACAATGACCCTATTAGACCCTACATACGCTTACCTGCTGTGACTAAGACTGTACATTCTAGGCCTTGTCTTCTACTGCAAAAGCTTTAGAGGAGGCTATGCCAGTGAATTCAAACTGAGGGTACCAGGCATCAGAAAATTCAATTATCTCCTGTGATGAACAGTTAATTAAACAAGTAATCTATTGTTTCCTCTTCAACACATGTGTTGGACATAGCATACTACATGGGCATAGACATGTAGATAAAATCTCTCTTTGTGTTGCTTCAATTTTTTAATGGGCCACATGGGTTGAGGATCTGGGTTGAAAAGAGTCAAAAGGATTAAAAAGAAGGAATTTGCAGCTGGGTACAGAACATGCCACTCACTGAAAGAATACTGTAATCTTTTCCCTCTCTCCATTTTCTTGTTTAGTGTCTATTTAATATTTGTTGTTTTGAGATATTTCCCCAGCTTTCACAAGAATGTCCTTTTTTTAGCTCCCGCTGTTATTGCTGCCACTGTAAAAATGCATACGCTTTCCCAGATATTGATGTCTGTTGACATTGAAATAAAACCTGATGAAGCAGAACAGAGTTTTTGACAGAGAAACACTTCTCAGTGGTGTTGTGGTTCCAGTCAGTTAAAAGGAGTTAGCAATCCAGAGCCTGACAGAACGCATATTACACTACCTAATGGCAGCAATTTACCTTCTACATTCTTTCTAATGTGTACAAATGACATTGTCTCCTGCAAGAAATCAGCTCTACGCCGGTAATATCCCAGTAAAATATTTTCACAAAAAAAAATTAATCATTTTATTATTAGAGTGAAAAAAATATATAATAAAAGCAGGTCATTTATAGATATGGAATAATGCATCTAGTGCAGTCTTGAGTTCACTTTTCAGCCCAGTTTGGGTTTTGCTTTGGGTTTTCTCTGCTGAGACTGAGTAGGGCAGAGCAATGAGCCGAGACCACCACAATTTTATGACAGAATACATCCCTGGAAATGGGATTATATTAACTCTGTCAACAATAAAGTAATAGACATGGAAAAAGGTTGGCAATTCAAAGTCTTTATGCCATTTAGCAAAAAGGGTCTTCTTTTTTCAGACAAATAAAATACAAAATTAGCCCTTTCACAACAGAAGTAATATAAGTAAAGAAAGCAGGTGTCACAAGAACGAGACATGGACAGATAAAGAGTTGGGGCAGCCACCCGTATAATGTGGTATCCTGGCTGCAAAAGGTCGTTTTATCAGACAATCAGCACTGAAGTGCATTCAGCTGAGTCCAGAACAAGACTGAGGAAACAAAGGAAAAGGGTCAGGTTTTAAAGGGGGAGACAGGAAGTGAGGTCATATGGATCTGGCGCGTGGTCTTCCACCATTGGTTCATAGCCGGACGTGACATCAGAGGGACTGGAGCTGGTGTGACCGACTTCCATTGGCTCAGTCCCGGAAGTGATGTCAGGAGAGCCAGATGAAATCCCCCGGGGATGGTCTACAGGCAAGGGAGAAAAAGAGTCAGTGCACTCTGCCACACCCTGGCATGCCTCCGAACTGCCTTCACTCAAGCCCTTTAGCTGCCTCCCATGCGCACGTGTGTGACACAGGATATTCCCTGTTCCTTAGTTGGTAGGACTAGGGCCTTTATCAATAGTGATACCCATAGCATTTCTTGGAGTTCTTGTTTAAAAGAAAGCAGGAAGTGAAATGCAGACATTTGTATTCTCACCTCTGGTTCTTATGGTCTAAATGGAAGTGAGTCAGTTGTGTGGATCTTCTAACGCAGGGGGCGGCAGCTCCGGTCCGGGAGGACCACCGAGGCTGCTGGTTTTCATTCTAACCCTTCTCTTAATGAGTGACCTGTTTTTGCTGCTAATTAACTTCTTTTTAGCAATATGTTGAATTATTCAGACTCATTTACTGTTCATTTAATTTTCTATAACATCATCATCTGTGCCCCACATGCCTTTATGACAAAGATACCAGTGGTTAATGCTGTGATTTTACCAGCTCATGAACTCGAAAATGGTTCAGGTCATAAAATTCAGACATACACTTCACCCAGATCTGAACCCAAAAGCCAGGTCTGTGCCCCAGTGATATTTCAGTTCTGATATTAATTTTAGTTTGTGACAGATAGGGGGCGCTGTCGTCCCCTTGAACCCTCGGACCAGGTGCCAGACACCAGGTAAAAGCCCAATAATTAAATTTATTTGGACTAAACAGTGCACAAAGCAGTCTCCACTCCACAAAACTCATAAATCAATAACACAAGAATAAATCAATAACAATAATCAATCCTCCACACCCAGAAGCATTGTTCCCTTCCTCCCAACTGAACTCGCTCGTCTGGGATCTCCCACAGTCCTTTATAGTTCATGACCCTGAAGTGCTTCTGATCCCTCAGTCCATGTGATTATCCAGCACTTCCGGGTCAGGTGAAAACTCCTTTTCTTCAACCCGGAAGTACATCATTTCTTCTGTTCATGTGACTGGGACATACTCCTAGGCTGTATGGAAAATAAACGTCTCTCTGTCTCCCTGCAGCATCCCCTGGTGGCCCCGACGTTATCCAGCAGGGCTGTGCATTAAAACTCCATAGTCCATGATTCCCTGCTGGATTTTGGGGCATCTCCACGTCGCAGGGAGGGCTCCCTCTGGCGGCTTGGGGGTATTGGCTGGGATAAGCTGCCGGCCATAATCCACAAGTTTTTATTTTATTTTATAAAATTAATTTTTATTTTTATTTTGTTCTAGTTTTCAGTGGAGTCAACTATTTTTATTTTTATTCAGTTCTGTGTTTAAAATTTTAGTTTTTATTTTATTTAGTTCTGGCCTTTTTATATAATATTAGTACAATTTTATTTATTTATTTTTTCTGTTGCAAGACCGCAAATGCTGGCCTTCACATGTTTCAATGCAAGTTATGTTTCAGTCAACAAAATACGCTCTCAGTTCATAATGCCATTAAACGCTGCTTGACTATCAATGATCAAACAGATGAAGTAATGAGTGCCATTAACAAGATCAAATGCTTCAACCCAAGAAACCAGTCTGCGGAAGCACGTTGCTGTTAAACTTTAAACAAGCATGCATTTCATGCTGCAACGACATTCCATTGCACAGATAGCCACACAGTGAAAATATTCGCTTGACGAGCGCCTGTAATGCAGGTACGCAGACGAGGTCCTCGGCGCTATGAGGGGCACCAGCAAGACTGTATGTTAATGATTTCTGCTGCCAGTATTGAAGCATTGATGTGCAGTGAGGTTTGTGAGGCAATGACTCCTTCAGAATCAGATTTACAAATATATGAACCCATATCTTATTCAGGGCGGCACAGTGACGCAGTGGTAGCGCTGATGCCTCGCAGTTAGGAAACTCAGGTTCACTTCCCGTGTCCTCCCTGCGTGGAGTTTGCATGTTCTCCCCGTGGGTTTCCTCCGGGCGCTCCGGTTTCCTCCCACAGTCCAAAGACATGCAAGTTAGGTGGATTGCCGATTCTAAATTGGGTTTGGTGTGTGGGTGTGTTTGTGTGTCCTGCGGTGGGTTGGCACCCTGCCCGGTATTGGTTCCTGCCTTATGCCCTGTGTTGGCTGGGATTGGCTCCAGCAGACCCCCGTGACCCTGTGCAGATTCAGCGGGTTGGAAAATGGATGGATATCTTATTCAATATTTGATTGGCAAGATGCACATTGACTACTGGTTATGATTAATATCTCATCAGCATTTTTACACATATATTTGGCTAAGAAAGAACGTTATATTTGAAGAGCGGAGAGAGAACATTTGCTCTGCACCCTCCATATGTTCTAAGTTTGCCGTTGCAATTTCACAATTTATACTCATTCAATACAAATGAAAGACTGTTCAACAAAAGGATAACACGAAAAGCAAACAAATATTTTATTTAACATCAAAATTTAGTTTTTAAATATTGGATTTTATTTCTTAGTCTGATCCCATTTTTTATAAAATTGCAAACCGTTTATGGTCTTACCTTTATTTCTAAATGAAGTCCATGCACCTATCCTTCTCCACGAAAATCTCCGTCACTTTCTTGTAAAAGTCCTTGTTTTCTGGAAAACATTTGGGATTAAACTGCTTAGAGATCTTTATATAGACAACATCTTTGCATCCTATGAACAATTACATTCCAAATTTAATTTTCCAGCTACACATTTCTTTCACTATCTTCAAATTAGAAACTTTGTTAAACAGAATCTGCCGATTTTCCTCATCTCGCACCTTCCTCTATGCTGGAAAAAATATTGCTCAGTTTCGAGGACTTAGACAGCATTTCTGCAATATATAAAAATATTTTACAGTCCCTCCTTTTCAAAGATCCAAGAGGGCAATAGGAAAAAGGATCTCTCACTCAACATATCAGAAAAGGAGTGGAAAATAGCAATGCAGAGAATTCACTCAAACTCCATAGGCGCAAAGCATACAATTATTCAACTCAAAATTATATATCGAGCACATCTGTCTCACTTTAAACTGTTCAAAATGTTTCCCGGGCAAGATCCAACCTGCGAACGCTGCAATCAAGTTCCAGCCTCACTGGGTCACATGTTTTGGGCCTGCACCAAATAAAAATCATTCTGGACCAAAATCTTTAAATGCCTATCAGATCCCTCCTAACCCATTAACAGCTGTGTTTGGTGGGCTCACAGATGGGCTTAAAGTGGAAAAGGACAAACAAACTGTAACAGCCTTTACTACACTACTGGCACGTAGACTTATCTTGCTCAACTGGAAGAATCCTAACTCTCCTCTTTTAAGTCAGTGGGTAACTGATGTCTTATACTATTTGAAATTGGGAAAAAAAACAAACTCTCACTTAGAGGATCTGTGCAGAACTTTTTCAAAACCTGGCAGGATCTTATCAATAACATTTTAGAATAAGCTCTTAAAGCACTGAGGAAGTAGATTCTCTTCCTATTTCTTTTTCTTCTCCATTTATCAATTTATGTATTTTTACAAGCTTTAAGTTTTACTCCGTTGGCCATGCTTTCTTTCTTATGGGTGGGGGTTGATTTGTTTTCAATCCTATTTTTACTGATTACAATAAAATCAATAAAATTAAAAAAAAACTCCTTGTTTTCCTTTAGTTTTAAAAGTCTTAATCTTCCTTTTTGAAGTTGGAGAAAAAAATAAAAATAAACGGACCGCTGCAGTGCACTTGACTTTCTGATATCACTAACTTATTGGTGCGTCTGTGTAGAAGAACAGCAGCAGCGAGCACCCGTTAGGTTCACATGCACCACCTCCAGTGCGGCACGGTACTGTCTGCCTCACCTTGTGCCTTTTCATTGTCCGAGCAGCAAGACTAAATATGTCACACAAATTAATTAAAGATATTAGCCAGACTGTGGAAAGTCAGGGTGTATAAGAAACGTGTCTGCAAACATTATATTGGCGACATACAGAGAGACAGCCACGCGCCAATTGCATGCATCAACCCAGTGTGTGAGGGACAGTGCAGTCTGGGCTGAGGCTCTGCTCGTCTCTGCCGCACCTCGCATTTCTCCCTTGTATTTGATCAGGAAATGCACAAATTTAGTGATTTTGATGGTGAAAAAGATCAGACCAGTTGACAAATTTATTTTATGTTATGATTATTTATTTTTTTTTACTTTTCATACCTACCCCGATCGCACATCCCTGTACTGAAGTGCAGTCATGGAGACAGAAAAGTGCTGGACTTCCACTAAGCACTGATCCAGTTGGTCCTGCACTGAAATTCCAAGATTCTTTTCTTCTTCTTGCATGCTACATTTGCTTTTATTATCATCTGCGCTGTAATTAAAGTATTTCCACATGTTACTTTCTTGCTTTCTACCTGCACACATCTGTGCAGAACTCGGCATCGGCAAGCACATGTGCTTACTGCTTCAACCAGAAGAAACAAATATACTCAACAAACAAACAACGGTACTTTATGGAAGTTGCGCCACGTGACTATAGTAAGCCCAAGGTACAAGATCTCCGCATAGTGAACCGCGTAACTTAACTGAACACTCAGGGCAACTGAACCGGATTAAACGAAAAAGCTATTGCTGTTTTGTTTTTCATTTTTACTCAATTTTCGTTCTCGTTTTAGTTCATTCACATATCACTAATTTTTATTTTTATTTAGTTTTAGTTTCTCTGTTTGCCTTAATTTAAGTTCTCGTTCTTGTAAAATGAAAAACAATATTTTTAGTTCTAGTTTTCATTTTCGTTATGAAAATATCACTGCTGTGCTCCACCACAGGCCTACTCCAACAGACAACAAACTCAGGGCTTTCAGCATGTACAGGCCCGAAAGAGGGATAAACAAAAAAAACTGAATAGAGAGAGGGAAAAAAACCCCAAAACCCTCCAGTCCAATAAAATCAACACAAGGATCCTTTAATATTTATGAATATATTGGTAAGATTCAATATACAGAGGCAAAAAAAATGAAAATCAATAAACAAATTAAGTTTACCTTTGAAAAAATCAAAAATTTACAAGCAGGGATCAAAACTAGAAAATCCAATAACAAAAGAAAAACCTAAATTATAGTCATGGTCATAGTAAGCATTTTTGAAACGGAGTATGTACACAGTACACTGAAATTCATATTTTTACAGTAGGTCTCCTCACAACAATTCACAAAAAAGCAATAAAAGGTATACTTAGCCTGTAACATCCATCCATCAGTCCATTTTCTTAAGCCGCTTATCCAGAACAGGGTTGCGGGGCAGCTGGAACTTATCCCAGGAATCATAGGTCACAAGGCAGGAAGAACACCCAAAATGGGCATTAGCCTTTTACAGGAAAATGTATACAATTATATACATCTGTGTTTGCTAGTATTATACTGTTTATATAGACTGTTTGTTATATTACAGACTTTATGCTTGCGACTGACTGTTCAGTAGCCTTATGACTTGTGGGCAGATGCCACCCCTGAATCTACCGCTGCGAGAGCCAATTGCCTTATGCCTTTTGCCAGAAGGGAGGAGTCAGAAAATCAGAAAACAATGCTGAACCAGTCATATTAGTGGCGGCTTCTTCCTAATTACTACTGTAACTGGCCCCTCAGCAGAAGAATTAGGTGGCCCCGCCCCATGAGGCTCCACATAAAGGGCAGAAGGCAGACAGCAGATACGTACTGTAATAAACAAACAGGAAGACAATAAAGAGTTGGGGCACCAGCCGATGTTCCCTGTATAATTGGTGAAAATAATAAAGCGGTTTCACAAGAGCACAAACAAGATAACATCTTTTCAGACGTGACTCATGAGTACAACTGTCGAAACAGTTAAAAGGCTGGTGAGGTGGCCTCAGGGGACTGGACTCCAGAAGGAACGTCACTCATTATCCCAATGCCAATCATCAGGTCTACAGAAGAGGTGAGAAGGAAAGTATTAGGTGACAGTCGCCAACCCTTGACTTGGGGGTGGACTTACTATTAGACGATTCTTGGAGTTGTCTCTCTCCCAAGTGTGCACATATGTGACAGAACATTAATAACACAGGACAGAAATGCAAAATGGTAACACTTCAGTTTTGGTACTGCAAAAGGGCATTTATTACCCATTTACTATTATGTAACTAGACCTTAATACTCACTTCTTTGGGTCTTCATAACATTTACAAAGCAATCTGCGTGGAGTGGTCTGAGGGGGCTTAACTGAGCCGCATTTCTCTTGATATTCCATATTTAGTATAAACTCCATGAATCCCTCACATTAACAAGCCATTTAACCATCATGTCAATACGCCACACTGCACTGAGCCGAATAACTGACCTAGTGATGTTTTATAAGTGTCATGATGACTAAAAGAAGTGTTTGTTACTGTCTTTTTACATACGAGGAAAGGAGTGATAGATTTTTACAGTACTTAAACTAAAGTGTTACCTGCAAAATAATCACCAGACAATGCAATATTCATAAAAGAAACTCTGAAAAAATGAAAACAAACACATGATCAATAACTCAAAATGCCAAATAATATCACAGATATGAAAGAGAAAAAAAACCACATTTAAACCAGGTATAAAACCCTGACTGAACTAAGACAGTTGACGTGTTTAATAAGCAAGCAGGCATTGACTCGTTCACCTAAATGCCCCATGCTTTTCGATTAAAATGCTGCCTGATGCTCTACTGCCTAAGGGCCTATTGCATACATGGCAAGCCCTAGAAATTAAAGCACTGGAGAATTACATTAAGGAAAATATTGAAAATGATTTTTTTATTGCCTTGTGCTTTTCCTACTTTGTGGCAGAAAATGTTTTTTAGGCCAATTTCCTGATTGTGGAAAATACAAAATATTGAAAAAAGAAACTAGAGAATGAATCAAATCAATGGAGTTATATCAAAGTTAATAATAATTATGCACCCATTCTACTAGTGTGGACTTCTCAAAAGTTGCTCCCTTCATCCCATTAAAAATGTTCAATGGATGTGTTTGCTTATAATGTTTCCAGATCTCACAGATTTATGGTATCGATACTTCCTAATAGAGACTTTTAGTTTGTGTTCCATTTTTGAAAGGTATTTTGCTCACAGAATGACACATCTATGAATCTGACAACTGGATACCATTTAGAATTTAATGGGCACGCTGAATGTGTCGAGCAGACCTAGAAAGTTGTTTATGTTTTCACACTTTACAATGTCAGGATGGCTGAAGATTTCAGTTACTCTGTGCTTCATATTTGCAGATGCTTCAGAATGAAGTACACATGAACACTGTTATTGAAAGCCAGTTCCTGTGATGAAAACATCAGGCACAAAATGGGAACCAATTCTGAACCTGGCACCTGTACAGTACACCATGACAGAGCACAACAACACACAGACACTTATTCAGAACGAGTCGATATTATTATTTAAACTAATGGCATGGTGGTGCAGTGGTAGTGCTATTGCCTCGCAGTAAGAAGACCAGGGTTCGCCTACCAGGTTCTCCCCATGTCTGTGTGGATTTCCTCTGGGTGCTGTGGTTTCTTCCCAATGCCTATGGTTAGGTGAATTGGTGATGCTAAATTGGCCATAGTGTGTGTTTGGTGAGTGTGTGGTCACCCTGCAATGGGCACCAACAGGTGAGTTGTGACACATACGTTATGTAAAATTTAACAATCCACAATACAGTGGGTGAAGAGTAGCCTGAGCCCATGTCCGCGTGGACTCCAGATTTTGCAATCCATGGCTCTGCATGTTATTGGTTTAGCAAGAAACGTGTAATTGATATGGTCTAGAATGAGTGGGAATCTAGAGAGAACTAGAAAAACCTGTTACATTTTTGCATTTAGGCATTGATCTTGAAGATGTTAGCCTTTTACCATCAGTCACAATCAGGAATCTTAATATGACTGGACTTCTCACTTCCATTCATCAAATGCATTTCTTCAAAGACCCAATTGTGTCATTTCTTTCTTTGTAATATTCAGGAGGATTTGGCCCTTCCTCACTAAGCATGCAATGCAGCTCCTTGCTCAGACACTGATTCTCTCTTGGCTGGACTATTCTCCTCCAGCTTTCTTCTGCTTCTATCACACTTCTCCAGCTCCTCCAGAATGCATCAGCTTGGCTTGAGTTTTCTGTTCCTCGTTTCCCTCTGACTGCTCCTCTGTTTTGTGACCCAGTTGAAAACTCTTGACTTGACTTCTCTGAATGGTCCTGCTTCTCAATATCTCAAGTCTTTGGTCTCTCCATATGTCTCTTCAAGAAATCTCCATTCTGCCCAGGGTCATCTTAACAGTATTATAGGCCCCTGTGCAAATTAGTGCACTGGGGCCCCTACCTACACAACCACTCACAGGAATAGAAATGTAAATGTTTGATAAAATGAAACATATACTTATTGTATTGGTACCTCCAATAAAATCAGTGTTTAAACATTACAAAACATGCTGTACAGCAAAGATTAATCAACAAGTCACAACATACATAGATTAGCATGGGGCTGGGCAACTTCCCAGCATGCCCATGTGTTAAGACGGCCCTAAATTCTGCCCCTGACTGTCCCTCCATCTTGTCAGACATGCCAAGACTGAAGGATGGATCTTTGTTCTTGCTCCAAAGCTGGGGAATGAGCTCCCTTTGTCTACTCATGTTTAAGCGTTTTCTAACAATGTACCCATTCATGAAATATTTTAGGACCGTTTCAACGGGATAGCTGCTTTTGTTCTTACAAAGAGTTTAGGGTACTGATTTTTGCCTTAGTCTAGCTGTAGTTATAATTACTGTATATAGTAGTACTAGTGGTAGAAGTACCATCCCTCTTGCTTGGTTTTTGATTTTGCTCTCTGTTTTGTTTTGATGCTTGCACCTTCAAATTATACTTATATGTATTACTAGCAAAATACCCGCGCTTCGCAGCGGAGAAGTAGTGTGTTAAAGAAGTAATGAAAAAGAAAAGGAAACATTTTAATAATAACGTAACATGATTGACATTGTCATTGTCATGAGTGTTGCTGTCATATATATATATATATATATATACATATATATATACACACACACATAAATATATATATACATATACACACATATATACATATACATCCACATATATATATATATACATATATATATGTGCACAAAACCACGCTTTTATCAAGGCTTCCGTAGGGTAGTCTTTTGAAATGAAATTTTCCTCCAATTAGTCCTAGCAACGCACTTTCTTCCGACTCTTACATTTTTGTAGCTCTGATGTGTGCATCAATGTAATCGGTGTACCAGGAAATCATGCATTGACAGAAGTTCCCCTTTGCTTGTAATGCAAAGTGTGATTAAATGCGTTATTTTTTAACGCGTTATGGAGCACATGCATCGAAGCTTCTCAGCTGTGCTTGTGCTAAGAAAAGGAAACATTTTAAAAATAACGTAACATGATTGTCAATGTGACCTTTTGTAAGTAGTGCCTGGAGGATTCAGTGTGGAGAAACTGTAGAGACAGCGTGTGTATTAACTTGTGGATGTTTCTGTGAGTATTTGGTGGCAGCATCACAAAGTCGCTTCTGTAACACTGCGTTAGCTGCGGAGCTCAGCTCAGAGCGAAATGAGATGAATGGGAGGGGAGATGATGACGTGACTCCCCCACCCACCTTAACTGTCAATCCCCCCAAAAACACAGTCTCTCGGAATTTGCATAAGCACAGCCCTTCACCTGTAATTTTAACTTAGTTACAAAGCAATCAAATCTCTCGTTTATATCCTGCGTCCTCTCATTAAACTTGTATCCCGCATTAGCCGTGGGCATGACAAACGGCAGCGGCAGCCTGTCTACGAACTTAATTTAAACTTTAGGTTTACACCGTGCTTTGTTTCCGAAGAAGCTGCACTCATGAATATGGTTGTACGTGTCACTCGCTCGCTTCTTATTGTTTCGCTGCCTTCTCAATTATATAATGCATGCTTTCTTCAGCGCTTTTTGGAGCTCTTCCTTGTTTTCTACGTACTGCGTTGACAGTCAGTTCACGCGATTACGTGGGAGGCGTGATGATGTCACATGAAACTCCGCCCCCCACGGCTATCGAGCTCAACTCCATTACAGTATATGGAGAAAAATAGCTTCCAGTTATGACCATTACGTGTAGAATTTCAAAATGAAACCTGCCCAACTTTTGTAAGTAAGCTGTAAGGAATGAGCCTGCCAAATTTCAGCCTTCTACCTACACGGGAACTTGGAGAATTAGTATTGAGTCAGTGAGTCAGTCAGTCAGTTAGTCAGTGAGGGCTTTGCCTTTTATTAGTATAGATAACTTGATTTGTAAATCACCTTGGATAAAAGCATTTATTAATGAAATTATTATTATTATTATTATTATGCGGTGGGCTGGCACCCTGCCCGGGGTTTGTTTCCTGCCTTGCGGCCTGTGTTGGCTGGGATTGGCTCCAGCAGACCCCCGTGACCCTGTAGTTAGGATATAGCGGGTTGGATAATGGATAGATGGATGTATTATAACTTGATTTGTAAGTCACTTTGGATAAAAGCATTTATCATTATTATTATTATTATTATTCTGCGGTGGGCTGGCGACCTGCCTGGAATTTGTTCCTGCCTTGTGCCTGTGTTGGCTGGGATTGGCTCCAGTAGACCCCCGTGACCCTGTGTTAGGATATAGCGGGTTGGATAATGGATGGATGGATGGATTATTATTATTATTATTATTATTATTATTGTGGATAACTTTCTTTGGTGGTAATTGATATCTTACGTTATACAAATAAAGTAGCACAAAAGGGTCAAGATATTGCCTGATCTTAACTGTGTTATTTAGAGAAAGATAATTAGAAAATGTTGTTGGGTAGGCATGGTGACTGTGTCACAACATTTGTCCACAGACTTACCTGCCCTCTGAGTTTGATTGGCATCACTATACACTGCACCTGAGCACACATGTGCCCTTTGGCAGGCCTGTGACACTAACTGCCTTGTGTCTGCAGCAGACCACAAGAGAATTTAGAAAATGAAGGAATGAAATGTATTTCACTGCCTGCATCAAAAGATTCGGTGGATCACTGACCCCAACCTGGTAGAGAATGATCAAGTGCTATGCCCAACACATGCAGGAGTTACTTACAGCATGAATTACAGCTGAATGGATAAATTAGGCTATAAATTGTCAAGTTTGTCTTTTGACTCAAGAATCAGTGACACACCATATACCTGTGAGGGCTTGTGGTTACATTTCTGCTTGTAAACATGCAGGCACATACCTGCCACACTGTCCCTGAAACCGTATTCTGGAGTCTAAGTGCTGGAAAATTACTTAAAATGCCCAGAGCATGGGATGACAGGAATATTGTGTAGCTGTCTGGCTTCAAGCAGTAATAGTCATGGGGTTTAAGGTGGATGTGTTACAGACTGTGACAGCTCGCTGGAGATGAGAATGAATGGGCATGCTGAGAGAATCTCTCTGAAAGCCAGCTTTGTTATAAAGAAATGACTGAACTCATTTGGTGTGCTGTAACCTCCAGTGGATAGGGTACAAATGCATCTGGGTAGATAGAGACCACCTACAGGGTGGGCTATAGTAGGCAGATAAATAGATGGGAAAAGGTACTTTAGGATAGATAGATAGATAGATAGATAGATAGATAGATAGATAGATAGATAGATAGATAGATAGATAGATAGAGTGCTTTATTAATAAAAACAAATTTTCTACCAAGATGATGTGGCCCACATTATATATTTTTGTCTGCTACCACCAAAAGTCCACTTTTTTTAGTTACAAAGGAACAGTTGGAGACAGGAATATTTTAGAAAGTACAATTTTGTGTAAAAGTTCTGTTATAATAATTTCATTCCAGCTATGGATATTTCAAGTAGGCAGATAAAAAGCTATAACAACATTGAGACAATCTGTCAAAGTGAAATGAATGAACCTGTTTGAATTGTTTAAATCTAAAAATAATTTAAATATATCCACATATTTATATTGACTACATCCTACGTAATCCACTTTTACTCTTTTAGTAATCACGGAATATCAGCCTTCTTTTTTATATTTCTTTTTTATATTTTTGTTTTCTAATTCCACTAATTAATGGTTATTGTATAATTAATATTTTTTCAGTTAACTTTAATTGTTTCAGCAGTTTTTTCTTTGGTTCCTTTCTACATGCTGATATTTGGTCTCAGCTGGTCAGGTGGCATATGGACCAGTGCTGTGTCCTCAATGCTTTAGGAAAAGCTCAGCAGCAAAACCATGAAACTGGTTATTGACTTTCGCCTCACCAAACAGCCACTATGTCCGATCACTATTTAAGGCTTGAATGTAGAGGTGGTCCACTCCTTGAAATACTTGGCAGTCTACATTAATGACAGGTTGGACTGGTCTCATAACGCAGAGGAACTCAATAAGAAAGGGCAGAGCTGGCTCTTTTTCCTTAGGAGACTGTGTTCAGTTTAATGTGGGAAGTGACATCCTTCAGATCTTCTACAACTCTGTGATGGTCAATGTGATTTTCTATGCTTTGGTGTGCTAGACCAGTAGCATCACTTCTTTCAGTGAACAAGCTGATTAAAAAAGGGCAGGTTCAGCTATGGGACACACTCTGAACCCCCTGGAGGTCAAGGCGAAGGAGAGAATGAAAACAAAAATGAGTTCCATTACAAACAATTATGCACATCCTCTCTCTGACACACTAACACTGAGGACATTCAGGCAACGAATTATTCAGCAGAAGTGTATCAAGAAACACTACGGCGGCTCTTTTATACCAACAGCCTGCATAAGTCCTTTCCGGGACTTTGACAACCAAACCAGAAGTTTCTTTTCTTTCTTTTTAGTTTTTTTGCTGTGTGTCATTCTGGCGTGTGTTCGATAGATAGATAGATAGATAGATAGATAGATAGATAGATAGATAGATAGATAGATAGATAGATAGATAGTAAGGCACTATATAATAGATAGATAGATAGATAGATAGATAGATAGATAGATACTTTATTAATCCCAAGGGGAAATTCACAACCTTCAGAAAAAGGTTCAGAAAAAATTCAGACCATAATGTGGGTGTGTGTATGTGTGCATTTATTTATTTATCTGTCTGTCAATTTAAGTATTTATTTATTTACAAGCTTCTGTAGACAGTCAAATTTTCCCTGGGGATAAATAAAGCTTTATCTAGGAACTTGCGTTCAAGTAATAAACATGTTGAACACTGTTTGCCTGGATTTTCTGAAGGTGCCATTGTGTCCGTTCATAAAATAACAACATTCATGTTAGGCTCATTGATGGCTCTTAATTAACCAGTGTGACCGTGGTTTGTGATGGACACACATCCCATGCAGGACTGTTTCTGATATTGTAGCAGGCTTTGGTGCCACATGTCTCTGCAATGGAGAAAATAATCAGAAAATGGTGGATACTGATGCCTTGCATTTACTTCAGAAATTTATAACCTTTGATACAATATACAGTTAGGTCCATAAATATTTGGACAGAGACAGCTTTTATCTAATTTTGGTTCTCTACATTACAACAATGCATTTTAAATTAAACAACTCAGATGCAGTTGAAGTGCGGACTTTCAGCTTTAATTCAGTGGGTTGAACAAAATGATTGCATAAAAATGTGAGGCAACTAAAGCATTTTATTTAACACAATCCCTTCATTTCAGGGGCTCAAAAGTAATTGGACAAATTAAATAACTTAAATAAAATGTTAATTTCTAATACTTGGTTGAAAACCCTTTGCTGGCAATGACAGCCTGAAGTCTTGAACTCCTGGACATCACCAGATGCTGGGTTTCCTCCTTTTTAATGCTCTGCCAGGCCTTTACTGCAGCGGATTTACTTTCAGTTGCTGTTTGTTTGTGGGCCTTTCTGTCCGAAGTTTAGTCTTCAACAAGTGAAATGTATGCACAATTGGGTTAAGCTCAGGGGCCTCATGTATGAACGGTGCATACGCACAGAAATGTTGCGTAAGAACTTTTCCACGTTCAAATCGCTATGTATCATTCCTACACTTGGCGTAAAGCTACGCACATTTCCACAGTATCTCACACCTTGTCCTACGCAAGTTATCCACTCGGTTTTGCAGACTGGTGGCACCCAGCGTCAAAGCAGTGCTACTGTTCCTGTGTGGTTACTCTTTATTTTCCTGACACAGCTTTATAAATACACTGAAACTAACCACATATTGTTTATTAGTGTAATGCATCTGACTGTAATTAACTTGTAACAATATAATGGTCCAGGGAATAGCCATAGTATTCCAAATACCATAACTGCTTTAGCGTTGTTACTCTAACTTCTCCTTCTTTTTCTTCTTCTTCTTCTTTCAGCTCCTCCCGTTAGGAGTTGCCACAGCGGATCATATTTTTCCATATTACTCTCACTGCACCACTCGGAGTATTTATATCACTGTATCTGAGTGTGAATCACAGCAGCAGCTGATCGGAAAGAGAATTATCGGTATACAGCATCAGGCACACGCTGTCTCAGCCACGGCAAAATGTTTCAAAGCCTTTCCTGTACGGACCTCACGGTTCAGAAACAGTTTCATCCCAAGAACTTTAAACGCACTCAATCAAGTGCTCCGTGTAGAACAGTATGTACTTATAAGTACAATCACCTCACTGTAAACTTGCATTACAGTTATAATATCTCACAACCTGCGCCACTTTATAAAGCGCGTATTTACATATGATGACAATATCATTTTTAAGATGAAATGCAGCAAAATATGTTTATTATATTATACAGATAAAACTTTAACTTCATTTAAATAATCTATATTCTTCACTGGGACTGGCGTGAAGGATAGAATAATTAAACATGTACTACGAAGATATTTCAATGTTCCTTAAACGTTTTGAAGAATCGGCACTCTAAGCTTACAGATGGCTTAACGTCTATTACAGAGATGATTGTGTGGCGATTGGTTACTTGGAGAAAGAAAAGCAAGGACTGCAGGGGCGGCCACGCCAATATATATTAAATATAAAACAGAAAGAGAAAATAATGACACAGCTAAAAATGCACGGCAAATTTCAACAAAAGTTAAACACTTGTGTCATGAGCACAAGGCGGCTATGCAGTGTCCGCAATGGACTTGGCCATCCACCGTGCATAAGATACCATATTGACATTAGCAGGCGAAGGGGCCACCGATTCTTTCTCTGCCCAGGGCCGCCACAAGCCTAGAGCCGCCCATAAGTATTGCTGCAATAAAGAATTTCATCGAAGGTTGTGCACAATCACTGCGCCGTGAAAACCATGTTTAATAACGTGCTTTAACTCCTATCATCATGAAAATGATATCACGTATACATCTCAGTATTTTAGTTATTTAGAGAGCTGTAATATCATGAATGTAATGGATTCTGTGTCCAGTTGGAGGAAGAGAGCCGGTTTAAGAAGCAAGTAGTGATTCACACTCATAGAGCACATAGAAGATCACATACAAAACAAAGCATTTAACGTGCTACTTTAATTACGACGTGCTTTTCCTATTGTCTTTTTCACAGAAGGCTGAGCTTAAGGGCAATTTATATTGATATGCATATTCAAAGAAGCATAATTCTGGGAGGAGTTGAGGCGTTACATAAAGCACGTGCACAAGCGTTACTTTTCACGCTCACCGGGATTTATGTAGCGGAAGAACGTGGAAGTTGGAGTATGCACAGATTCCTGCCTCTGGATTTTTCTGTGCGTAAGCACATTTCGGCTTTTCTGCTTACGTCATGTTATAGTGTGAGTTCTACACACGGCGTTATACATGAGGCCCCAGGTGACTGACTTGGCCATTCAAGAATCTTCCACTTCTTCTCTTTAATAAACTCCTGGGTTGCTTTGGCTGTATGTTTTGGGTCATTGTCCATCTGTATCATGAAACGCCGCCCAATCAATTTGACTGCATTAAGCTGGATTTGAGCAGACAGTATGTCTCTGAATACCTCAGAATTCATTCGGCTGCTTCTGTCCTGTGTCACATCATCAATAAACACGAGTGTCCCAGTGCCACTGGCAGCCATGCACGCCCAAGCCATCACACTGCCTGACTCCACCGTGTTTTACAGATGATGTGCTATGCTTTGGATATTGAGCTGTTCCACGCCTTCTCCATACTTTTTTCTTGCCATCGTTCTGGTAGAGGTTGATCTTGGTTTCATCTGTCCAAAGAATGTTTTTCCAGAACTGTGCTGGCTTTTTGAGATGTTCTTTAGCAAAGTCCAATCTAGTCTTTCTGTTCTTGAGGCTTATGAGTGGCTTGCACCTTGCAGTTTACCCTCAGTATTTACTTCCATGCAGTCTTCTCTTTATGGTAGACTTGGATATCGATACGCCGACCCCCTGGAGAGTGTTGTTCACTTGGTTGGCTGTTGTGAAGGGGTTTCTCTTCACCATGGAAATGATTCTGCGATCATCCACCACTGTTGTCTTCCGTGGACGTCCAGGTCTTTTTGCGTTGCTGAGTTCACCAGTGCTTGCTTTCTTTCTCAGGATGTACCAAACTGTAGATTTTGCCACTCGTAATATTGTAACAATTTCTCAGATGAGTTTTTTCTATTTTTGCAGCTTAAGGATGGCTTCTTTCACCTGCATGGAGAGCTCCTTTGACCGCATGCTGTCTGTTCACAGCAAAATCATCCACATGCAAGCACCCCACCTCAAATCAACTCCAGACCTTTTATCTGCTTAATTGATAACGATGGACTTGAACACACCTGCCCATGAAATAGCCTTTGAGTCAATTGGCCAATTACTTTTGAGCCCCTGAAATGAAGGGATTGTGTTAAAAAATGCTTTAGTTGCCTCACATTTTTATGTAATCGTTTTGTTCACCCCTCTGAATTAAAGCTGAAAGTCTGCACTTCAACTGCATCTGAGTTGTTTCATTTAAAATTCATTGTGGTAATGTACAGAACCAAAATTAGAAAAAAGTTGTCTCTGTCCAAATAATTATGGACCTAACTGTATGACTCCTTTATTGTCAGTACCAGATGCATCTCTAAATGGGCCAGTAGTCTATTTCAGGTTCAAGCACTGGATGTAAGGCAGGACATACTCATGTCAACTAACCTAATCTGAATGTCTCTGGGATGTGGAAGGAAGATGGCCACATACATGGAGAGAATGTGCAAACTTTTCCAGAGAATTGGTATGGGATTCCAACAGAACATGCTAGATTGTATCACTTTTACTTATAATTAATGTTTAAAAAGAAGTAAAAGAGAAAGTGGGTCTCTGCTATGTCACTGTAACAACCTACCATGTCAAAAATGAAATAAGTAATCATTTTCACCTGTGATCTTTTAAGAAATCTCTAATATTATGTCAACTCATTAGATTTTTTTGAGCTGTTTTGCATTTGAAAGATTTTTGATTGACATAAAGTCTTGAGTTGCTATTAATTCAACTGTAATAGATAAGAACGTTTTGTGTTACTGTCTTTTGGATATTATTGCACTTTAATGGCAGTCGTACAGTATTAACCAGAACCTCATATTGAACAAAAGTGATGCTGTGAAAATGGTTGATTGGAGATGAAAACAGAAAAATAAGGAAATGGCCGGATTGTGTTTTTCTTGCTGTTGAATTTATGGTGCTGCAAATAATTTCAAAAAGCCTATTCAGGATACCCATGATTTTATCATGATATAATTTGTTATGTTATCCACAATGGCAGGCCAGACCCAATTATTGTCAGTAATAAACTCAGCTCATTGCTAAAGCTATGCCAAGCAATAAATAATGTGTAGTAGTTTTTCAGGGGAATGGGTAAGCTGATGAAACAACATCTCATTTCAAAAAGAAATGTAAAGGAGATTTCCTGAATGCGCCTTGCATTTCTTATTAGTCTGTTATTTGTATTCAATTTTATACTTTACATTAGCATAAGAATGTATTCTTCTGTATTTAAGATTTCTTAAAGAAAAAGTTTCATCCTAAGGGACCCTATATAGCATAAATCATACAGCTTGTACAGAGAATCTTAAACTATGTATATATATATATATATATATATATATATATATATATATATATATATATATATATATATATATACTGTCACACATGTGTGCATGGAAGGCAGCTAAAGGGCTTGAGTAAGGGCAGTTCTAAGACATGCTGGGATGTGGCAGAGTGCACTGACTCTTTTTCTCCCTTTCCTACAGACCATTCACGGGAGATCCCACCTGGCTCTCTTGACGTCACTTCCGGGACCGAGCCTATGAAAGAAGACTTTGCCGGCTCCGGCCCTTGTGATGTCACTTCCGGACTCGAACCAATGGCTGAGGACCATGAGCCCGATCCCTATGATCTCACTTCCTGTATTCCCCTTTAAAAATCTGCACCTTTTCCCTATTCCCTCAGTTCTGTCTTGGACTCGGTTGTATGCACATCAGTGCAGTATTCATTTAAAAAAATGACTTTTGCAGCAAGGAAACCAATTACACGGGTGGCTGCCCCAAATCTTTCTATGACTCTGTGTCAAGTTTGTTATACATATATATATATATATATATATATATAGTATACAATACTCTCCCACCTGGATCCTTATGGACTAGAGCTCGGTTGTGATGACTAATAGAGTGTTTTTCAGGTCCTGCTCCTTGTCATCTTGGAGCTAAAATCTTGCCGACTATGCCAATGTGGTAAAAATTAAGCAGTACACAGAAAAAGGTTTGGGGATGGCCAACCAGTATACTGAAAAATCAGCAAAACAAAATAAACATGTCTTTACATAAGTGGAGTTCACAACTGAACTAACAGATTGAGTCTGCTCTATAAAGAATGTGGAAAGGAGGAAGAGGTGGGGTCAGGGCTGCCAGAACAGGAACTGATGTGGCAGAAAGGTGGATTCTGGGTACTGTAAATGATGTCATCCAGTTTTGCCCGAAGTGATGTCAAGACTGGGTGGACTGATGGTGATGTTATTGAAAGACAGGACCTTTTGCTGAATTGTAGATACACATACTGTACACATAGCTTAACGTAACAGTATAACATATATTTATTCATTTTTCCAACACTTATCCGAAGCCAGGTCATGGGGGTAAAAGTCTTAGCAGTGAGGTATATATGTCCCTTTCCCCAGTCATACTTGCCAACTCATACTGTGGAATCTCAAGATGTTCCCAGGTCATATGGGACATATAATCCTCCCAGCAAACTCTGGGTCTCCCTCCAGCTGGTTGTGCATGTAAAACCTCTGCAGGGAGACATCTGGGAGGTTTCTGTATCAGATGCCCAAACCTTGACTTCTTTCCATGTGGGAGTTAATGGCTCTACTCCTCTCCCAGATGTCTGTTCTTTTCACTCTACCTCTAAGAGAGAGCCCTAGCCACCTTATGGAGAAAACTTATTTCAGCCACTTGTACCCTCAGTCCCTTTCTTTGTCTCATTACCCAAAGCTCATGACCATAGGTGAGGGTAGGGACATAGACAGACTGGTAAACTGAGAGATTTGCTTTCTACCTTAGCTCCTTCTTAACCACTACAGATCGGTATAGTGACTGCATAACTATGCTTGTCACCCCAATCACAAAATCTCATCCTTCAGGGTAGAACATATCTTCTTGGCACTAGCATTAGCCAAAAGGAATAGCTCCACCCATCGGGTAAAATAATCCACAGCCACCATCAGGTAGGTCTTCCAGTCCTTACTAGCAGGAAATGGTCACATTAGGTCCACGTCAAGCTTTCCCCCGGAGTAGTGATGATTACTGGTTGAAGCTGTCCAGAGGGGAGACCAGGTGGGGTTTTGTATTGCTGACAGGTGGTACAAGTCTGGACATGGGACCAGACGTCTTTGGGTATAGTTGACCACCATGCCACCTCCAAGATTTTAAACAGTGTCTTAGTGTATTCAAGGTGACCACCGATCAGGCTATCATGGTAATACTGTAGGAACTTGGGCACATATGTCTTGGGCACTACCAACTGATAATGGTAACCCTGACCTTTTGTTGGAACACATCGATAGAGTGCCCCTTAATGTATGTGGTCAGGCCTCCCCCTGAGCCCTCTCTCGACCCCTGACATACAGGACTGGCTGCTTGAGGTTGAACGATTTCCTGCATGTTCAGAGGAAGATCAGGCCAAGGGTTAGAGACCGATACCGCATATACCATTGGAGAAGACATCGGGCACAGCATTAGCACAACCTTTCCGATAGCACACCCTGAACGTGAACTGTTGGAGGCGCAATGCCCACCTTGTTAACCTAGACGTGGTCTTCGGGCAATTGAATGCCCAGGTCAGAGCCCCATGGTCAGTGTAGACTTCAAATGATGTTCCCTCCAGGAAGTGACGCCACTTTTCCACGGCCAACACAACAGCGAGGCATTCCTTCTCGGTGGTGGAATAATTATACTCGCCGCCCTTTAGGGACCGTGAAGCATAAGCCACCACTCTCTCCTCTCCTTGACTAGTTTGCGAGAGAACGGCGCCAAGCCTGAGGTCACTTGCGTCAGTGTGGACCTGAAAGGTTAATGAGGGATCAGACTGTGCAAGGACTGGAGGTGATATCAGTGCCTGTTTGAGTCTTTCAAAGGAGTCCTGGCACGTTGGTGACCACATCCCAGGGGGATCCCTTCCTCAGCAGCTGGAACAAAGGGGCAGCGATGTCGGTAAACCCATGCACTAATTTGTGGAACCACCCAGCCATCCCCAGGAAGCTATGGAGACCTCTTGGGGCGCTGGGTAGTCCAAGATGGGCTTTATTTTCTTTGGGTCCGCCCAGACCCCGTCTGCCGACACCACATGGCCGAGGAAGTTCAGATGGTCTTGCAGAAATCTACACTTCTTGGTGTTGAGGGTCAGATGAGCCTTCTGCAGTCGCTGGAAAATGTGGTCTAGGTCCTTTAGATGTTGTGGGACAGATGGGGAGAATACGATGATGTCATCTATATACAAAAAACAGGTCTTCCCAATGAGTCCCCAGTGGACATGCTCCATTAGCCATTGGAATGACGCCCCAGCATTTTTAAGTCCAAAGGGCATCACCCGAAACTGGAACAACCCCTCCGGGGTGATGACAGCAGTCTTCTCCATGCTACTTTTCCCCATCCTCACCTGCCAATACCCGGACTTCAAATCTAGGGAGCTGAACACCGCTGCCCCATGCAAAGACTCCAAGACGTCATGAATGAGGGGAATAGGGTAAGCATCATCCAAGGTCTTCTTATTCAGCTCCCGACAGTCCACACAGAATCGGTAGGTCCTGTCAGCCTTTTGAACGAGCACCGCAGGGCTAGCCCACGGCAAGGTGAAAGGCTCGATGACCCCCTCCGCCAACATGTGGTCAACCCACTCCTTGATTATTGCTCTTTTCAGAGGCGACACTCTGTAAGCCCTGTACCGAACAGGGACAGGGTCGACTGTGTGAATGTGATGACACACCTCCTCAGTCCGATCCAATTTGTCCGTCCACACAGAGTTCCACCTCCTAAGCAGCGGCTGAACGAGCTCCGGCTGTTCAAGAATAGCCTTCTCTACTGGGCTGGGCTCATCCACCAACTGCGCAAGGTAATAATACAAGTTAGGCCAAACCAGATTACTTTGAACCTTCGTCCCAAACCGATGGACTTCATCCCCCAGCAACTCGTACTTCAGCCGCGACACATGGATGGTAAGACCTACAGACACAAGAGAGTCCATTCCAAGTAACAAGGGCATCGACAGGTGGTCATCTTCCAGGATGTAAACTTCTGTCTCCCAGTGTGTCTCATGTAAGCAGAACCTCATAGGAACCCTGCCCTTTGCCCCATGCGCCCTTCCATTCGCAAGAAAGAATTTTACTTTTGCGCTTTCCCGTAACTGCTCATGAGGCACTTTAAGCTTTTCCGACAAGCTGTATTTCATAAGGGTATAAGTGCTCCCTGTATCTACGACCTCCTCTCCAGTGACACCTCACACTTGTACAGGCACCACTAAGAGGGGCAAGGTGGCCTGCACCAGGGTGAGATCGGCCCGGGGATCCACTGGGGCTTTCCCTCGTGGCTTGGGACAGGGGACATCTTAAGACGTTGGACCCTTTCGAGACCCACTAAGCCCGATAGCCGCCCAATCCTTTTCCACTCAGGACCCCACCTTCACCAACTCATCAACCAATTTCACGATCCCGCTCAGAGTAGCTGCCACTCGTGGGTCGCATGCATCAAGGACACATCGCAATATCTCTTTCTCACGCATGTCAGAATGCCACTTCAGGCACAAAGCACGGAATTCAAAGACAAAGTCCCGGAGGCTCTGCGATGGTTTTTGTACAAAGGTCTGGAGCTTTTCCTCCACCGGAACCTGGTGTTCATCAGAGAGGAGCGCATTCAGGAAGGCAGCACGGAACTCCGCCCAGGTATTACACTTGTGCTACTCAGCAAGCCACTCCTTTGATATCTTGGCTGTGTGCTTAGGGTCGTTGTCCTGCTTAAAGATGAACCGTCGCCCCAGTCAAGAGGTCAAGAGCGCTCTGGAGCAGGTTTTCATCCAGGATGTCTCTGTACATTGCTGCAGTCATCTTTCCCTTTATCCTGACTAGTCTCCCAGTTCCTGCCTCTGAAAAACACCCCCACAGCATGATGCTTCCACCACCATGCTTCACTGTAGGGATGGTATTGGCCTAGTGATGACCAGTGCCTGGTTTCCTCCAAACGTGACGCCTGGCATTCACACCAAAGAGTTCAATCTTTGTCTCATCAGACCAGAGAATTTTGTTTCTCATGGTCTGAGAGTCCTTCAGGTGCCTTTTGGCAAACTCCAGGCGGGCTGCCATGTGCCTTTTACTAAGGAGTGGCTTCCGTCTGGCCACTCTACCATACAGGCCTGATTGGTGGATTGCTGCAGAGATGGTTGTCCTTCTGGAAGGTTCTCCTCTCTCCACAGAGGACCCATGTGAAGAGGTTATGGGCCTTGCTCAAGGGACCAACAAAGCAGAATCTCTATTGGCATTTACGGGATTCGAACCAGCAACCTTCTGATTGCCAGTGCAGGGCCCTAGCCTCAGAGCCACCACTCTGCGCATAGGATATCATGCATGAGTCGAGGTACGGCTACAATTCTTGAGAGATGATCTACCAGAAATTATTGCAGGGACGCGAGTTCGAATCCCGCTCAAGGCACATTGCCGAATGAAAAAAGAAACAACTTTCTCTTCAACAAACGGTGCCTTGAATCCTACGTTGTAGTTTGTTTATTTTTCTTTTTTGATTAAACGAAAACTGTTTAGTGAATGATTTGTCAAGAAACACACAGACAACAAGCAAAGTTAAAAATCACACTTAAACAAACTGCCTGCCCATTCCATTGAATCATAATTATAACAAATAATAATGCATTTCACTTCCTTACATAGTGCCTTTACTATGGCCTGAGACGGCTGCACAGATAATCAAGAAGGATACAATAAAAATGAAAGCACAATAAGAATGAATAAATAATAGTGCACAGCTTTGTGTTTGTATGTATTTATAACATTTGGGAAGTAATATATTCTAGTTGATGCTGACAATTAATTTGAAGTAGGTAAAAATAAATATTTGGAAATATTGCGAAGAGAAATGTTTATATACTTAGCGCAAAATAACTATGTGTTCTAGTAAACAGCATACACACCACTTATATATATAGCATTGTCTGAGTATTAAATGTGTAGGTCTACTTTATAAGGATAATTTATAACATCAATGTTAATATAGAGTATTATTATTATTATTCTATATTGGCCTTGATATGAACGATTTGTGAAATTAGTGTTAAGTATTAAAAAAAAGCATACCAGTCTCTTGTTTTTACAGGTACATACGAGTATATACACAGTATATATATAATTTTTACTGCAGTAATTCATGAACAATTATTGGTCTTTATATACCAGAAAGACTTCCCAAGGGTCTTTTGTAGGAAATATGTACACATAGTTGATTTTCTCTATGATTTGTATTTTTATAATTATAGAGCACTTCTTATTATTATTTTTAAAGTTCACTCTGTAAAATTAAACTATGATTATACATTCAATGTTTATTATACTGTATTTATACATTATTATATCTGTCTTTACACGTGTTGCACAAATATTTAGTAAATGTAATAAACTTAACCAAGAATTTTTAAAAAAATCATTCAGAACATGTGTAGGTGAACGTAAATATATCTGCACAAACCGACACTAGTGAGTAACATTTTTAGACAGTTTAAAAAGCAACGCAAATCGCAAAGCGTCTGTGTGCCGACTCAAACAAGCTTTTGCAGAATTCATTAACTGACAAGAGGTTGGCCTGCCCTCTCCGAGTTTTGGTAGTCGTGATTCGTCAATTCTTGGTAGCAGAGCGAGCCGTCATTGGCCAATTCTTGATAGCCGAAATGGGCTGTGAATGGTCAATTCTTGGTAGGAGAAACGGGTCGCGATTGGTCAATTCTTGGTAGCCGATACGGGCCGCAATTGGCCCGTGCTTTCAATTCTTGGTAGAATCTTGGTAGCGGAGAGCGATCCGATTGGTTCTCGCTACCAAGAATTACCTCGACTCACGGCTGCACGGAGGCGCATTATAGCTCTGTTATATTTATTAGTGATTTTTACAAAAACAAACCAATCTGTCTACATTCTAATTTTCCTTAATGTTTAACTCCACACCACAAAACCATCTATCAATTGGCCAGTTGTGAGTGAGCAGGCCCTCCAGGATTGGTTCCTACTTGGCATCAATTGCTGATAATAGGGTCTGATTCTCTGTCATAAACGTGAAAAAGAATTACTTTGACAAGAAACTACAAACATACAAACATACTCACCCATTTTTTCCAACAACTAAGTCTCCAACCTGCCGGTAAAATCAAGGCAGCCATGATTAAAAAAAAGTTATCTCTTTGAAGGGGTTGCTGCAAATTATTACCTTGTGCAATCACCTTTATTTACGAATATGTCAGAAAATATCAACTGTGATTTGCTACTGTCTTTCACATTCACTGCACTCCAACAGATCAAAGTGAACAGTGCCCCTTTCATAGCTGGATAAATTGACAAGTTGCCTGATATTTCCTGTCATTCCCTTTTGTAACATTAAATGGATGAGTTCATGCCAGGCCAAAATCAATTGCTTGGCTTCCTTGATGTTGCCTGTAGAAGAGGTGCTCACTGAACCTTCAGTTTCGAGTTTGTGGCCCTTGGGGTGAGTGTCAAGGAGGTGATCCTTGCTATTGGGATAATGGAGCTTGATGGTTTGTGCAGCTGCGGAAGGAGGATGTAAATCTAAAACAACTGAATTCAATGACAAAGTTACCTTTATTCTACAATGCACACTGTATTTAATAAATCATTACTTTATTTGGCTAGAATTATTGTTTTTGTACATCACATTAGAGTTAAGTAGAAAAATCACCAGGTCAAAACACATAAAAAGGCAAAGATAAGAACAAACAAGAATATGAAATTCTACATCCTACGTATCTAATACAAGTTCCAGGAGAAAAGAAGCAGGTTTGTCAGCAGAGTTTAAATTCTATTCCACTTCCCAACTCTCACTAACATTTGTGGCATTCAGTTCATCTTGCTCCATGAGTCCAAACATTTTGAGCACTGTGTGACAGATGTCTGGTCACACTTACAGGTAATCTAACCTAGACACCATTAAAATATCCGACTACGCCACCCAGTTTTACTAAGAGACTGGGAACTTTTGAAATTTACCGATAATAAATGACAGGTTTCTTTAAATTGGCGCACAATGGAAGACACAGCAGCAATTTCAGGAAAACCAACAGTAACTTCTATTACACAAGACAATATAAAGTACATTAAAAAGATAAACATGTAGCGGTCAGGTGCCGCTAAGATTCACACCGTCAAGATGACGGTGATTTATTTATTTTTATAGTGGATCCCAGGGACGTTCCCAGCCTTGGCTCGACCCGCACACACTCACAAACAGAGACAGAATACAGCACACTGGGAAATAACAGGAATTAAAGAATATAATGAAATTAAATAATATAAATGAAAACAATAATACCACCCCTGTACCCCTACAGCGATATTACATTAAACATATAAACACAAACACCACACAGCAAAGTCCATGGAATACCAAACCGGATGTAATGAGAGATGGCGAGAGTAAGTCCAGAGATATGTATGTTGTAAGGGAAGGAATACACAGTCCTACCGGTAGACAGTGTAAGGGTGAAGATGGATGGATGGTTCAGGAGCGCTCCTATACTTGTGGGAAAGCCATGAATCCACAAACAGTCCACAGCACACAGGTAGACAGACGATCCAGACCCCAACAACAATATAATCCAGGATACAGTGATTAAATATGGCTGAATTAACAGAATGCAGTCCGATAGGTAAATGAAACACAAAATACAACAACAAAAAACACTTTTTTCTTATCTATCGGACACCTGCCCTCCTTTTAAAACCCTCTGATCACCTTTGACCCTAACAGCCCCTGCAGGGACTACTGGGAGATGCAGTTCTAACTCATAGTAGCACTTCTACAAACAAACATAAAAATCAAACAATATCAGGGACGGAAACCCCTTTTTAAAAAGGAAATTCACATAGGCCACACTTTAAAAGTCCATTAAAAACATGAAGTGGGGGATACAACCTTTAGCGGTGCAGAGTCCAGTTTGCGCACTATATTACCCCAACAATTAATTGTCCAACTATCTACGGATGCACTCTGTTCACCAGACACTCGTTTCCAACAGATGTTTTGTCAAATCATTGAATTCCTGTCAGCGTTTCTTCGCCGTTCTTTTTTTTTTTTCCCCATTTTGGGCTCCTTCTCGTCCGCCAGCTTTGCTTGGTCATTCCATGCGGTTTCCCTCTCTCGCTGGACCCACAAACATCGTCTTCTTGTGGAGCTGTCTCTTCCTTCCTGGAGGTAAGTGTTGCTGTCCTTGTGCCTCACATTGTAACAGCCATGTACCCTCATCTGCCAGTGAGCCCCTGTGCTCTGTGCAAGTGGTCTTGACTGCATTCTCAGTGGACCGTCCCTCACCCCCTGCCTTCTCCTGCCCAGAAGGTTAAATCTGCTTCAGTCCCTGCCTAGATCAACATGATGATGGATTTAACAATGGCACACTCCATATTTCCTGGGCTTAACAAATAATGTAACCACAGGTTAACAAAAAGTATTGTTACCAACTATCAATGAGTACACATATACTGATTAGAAGCCAATATTCCCAGATATGTTCATTTACAAGTCAGGTAAATGCAAACATTTTCCAAGGAAGGTGCAGTTTTGTTATCACAATTTTGTATTCTTTGTATGTTTACGCAGTTAAAACGTGACTCTTTTGCAAGACAGCAAATACCTATGTCCTGTAGACAGCCATCACAATAATCAGTAGCAGGATTATCTAGGAAATTTGCCTTTCAACTTATCACCCCATTCCCAACAATGGCTGCCTATTGCTTCTTCATCTACTGGCCTTTAAATTTAATATTTACATGTTTTTTTTGCCTAAGAGAAAAAGAAAAAATGAATCACCCATCGTACAAATGTTCCCCTCTGACAACTGCATATTAAAAGTGCATTCATTCCATGATTGATGTTTTGCCATCATTCACTTCAGGCCTTTCACGTGCAGTTCAGTCCTGCTGACCTTAACATATTGTCTAGGTTTGCTGTTATTCAGCATTGAATTTGAGATGTGACTTGTAACTACTGCCGATTGCAAAAACTAGCTTTTCTCACTGTATGAGAGTCTATCTGGTGACCTGGATTGCTGGATTTTTCCCAGAAAATTGCTGGCTTAGGCAAACCTTTTACTCCCAGTGCCCCATAATGCTTTGAGAGGCCAGCGTGGCATCACAGGAGTGTAGCAGCCACTGCTGAATGGCACTACCTGCATGATTTGCATTGTGCATGCACAGAACTTTCATACATGTGTACTGTAAGTATACTCCATCTCACAATTTACAGTGTGGCCTGATCTGTTCCACACATATATAATTAACCAATGGCGTATGCATGCATGTGTGATGTCATGCAAAAACAAAATTATAAAAACTTGCATTATTTTCACTTGAGGGTACATTAGCTAACCATGATGAGAAGATTACGAAAAATAATTTGTTGTTCTGCATAGATTCATTAAAAGTTGTGTCTCCACTGCTAGGTTAAGCATGTTGTGCTCCTTGCTATATAGTGAATATTGGGTAGTGACAAAAGGATGTAGAGCTGCCCATTCTTCTTGGCCAAAAGCCTCCAGGTTCCCTAAATTCTTGGGTAGTCTTGTATGAACTGCACGCATGAGATCTATCCAAAGTGGCTCAATGAAACTGAGGTCAGTAGACTGATGGTGTGATGTAGCGGGTCCACAGCTCACGTCAAAAAGGCCATTTTCTAAATAAATAATCACAGCACTCGCAACTTAGAGAGGGGGCGTGGCATTTGTGGTCGGAAGTGATTCATGGGTGAGTTCGTGATGTGGGTGAACCTCGCTTAAGTCCACAGGTGAGGAGTCATCCGCATTCGTAATTGGCGCCGGGAGCTGCTAATTGCCACATCTGATCCACGTCCCTGTGATAAATAGAATCGCGAGGTGGCTAACGGGGGGGAGAAAAAGAAAAGACAAATGGAGGTTGCAGGAGAAGAAGGCAGGAAGCAGGGAGAGGATAGCTTGTGTGAGAGCAAGCGAGTGCTTGCAGGCAGCTGGACAGTGAACCCTAGCAGGGTGTTTGGCCGACACCTAGGGCAGTTGGTAGTGGTCGCTCCTGCTGAGTATTTAGTGAAGAGCGAGAGTGACCAGAAGAAGGATGGCTCGCCACGGAAGACAGCGGGAGTTGGGAGGTTTGGAAGGTGGTTTCCCCAGGGAGAGTGTCCTGGCCATTGAGGGAAGCCAAGTCTTGGTCTGGAGATAGCTGAACCAAAGCCAGGGATCAGGAAGCCTCCAGATCAGAAGGTAGAAGAAGGTCAGCTGCAGGTACGGTGGCACCCCTGGTGCATAGCCTGGATGGGAGAAGCAGGGGAGTCACCAGTAGAAAGGCACCGGGCTGATTTTTAAAGGACAGCTTCCATCCATTGTTTTAACTTCAGTTTTTAACCTCTTAACTGCCCTCTGCCGGATATATCCAGCATCGTAGCGTTATTGCTGACGCCTTACTGCCAGAATTATCTGGCACATTCGCCTATGGTTATGTGAATGCCTGGTGCGTAGTATAACTGACGGTTTGGTGTGGGTATTATTACTACATTGTATTTCAACAACTCTGTGGTTGTATTGGCCAGAAATAACCATTGTTTACTTTGTGATTCGGAAGTGAAAGTTGTGAATATGACGAACCATAAACTGACTTCAAGTGAGGTTTTGCAGGCGATTTTGGACAATAATTCTAATCATGATTTTAGCAGTTCTGAAGAAGATTTTAGCAACAATGATGATCATCAACGTGTGCTGCATGATACTGTGAATGACGACGCATCGGATGATGGTAATGAGTGGGCAATGAGCTAGAAAAGAAAGATCCAAACCGTGACCACTTGTTCAAGGTACGTCCTTTGATTGACCATTTATTTGAAACATTTCAGTTGCCCTACGTACCAGGCCCATCAGTTGCAATTGATGAAAGTTTATTGTTGTGGAAGGGCCGCTTGAAAAGGGCAAGGTTTGGTATCAAGATGTTTTGCTTAGCTGAGAATTCAGGTTACATTTATAGATTTTGTGTATACACTGGCAAAGAGGATCCTATGAGTAGTATTTCAGCAGTGTTGCCAGACGAATGTAAGTTTGTGCAGTTCCCTGCAAACTCAAATAATGGGAATGAAACTATGATTGACCGAACTACTTCGATAGCTTTTGACTGTTCCGTTTTGTTGTAGACACTAAATCGAGAAGCCTGAGAAAATGTACATTTTTGTGTTTTATTACGCGTTTGCCCATTTCTAGAACTTGCACAACATTTAGTGGTAAATACTGCTTGAATAAATGTAATAAGTAAAAATCGAAAATTGTTCAGATTTCGCCCAGCGTGGGGAATATTTAGGGAGTTGTCGGTTAAAGGGTTACAGGATTTTTTCTATTGAATTTTAACCTCCACCAGTTCACTCGTTTTATTGGATTATTTATTTGTTTATTGAAACATTTTTAAAGCACTGCACTTTGGACACTGTTTGGTTTTGTTTGTTGATTTAAAATTAAACACTTTTGTACTATCTCCTTGCTTTGTTGTGTCTCACTGCCAATCTCATCGTTGACATTACAGACGGTGTCAAGTTCAAGGGCTTCCAGAAGGAAGATAGGAGCGTGGAGCAGAACCCGCATCGTCACAGATGGCCATTCTAGCACTTTCACTTTTTTTCTGCTGTAGCTACTGAATGGTCAACTTGGCCTTGTGTTTTGGATCACTGTCACGTCAGAAAATCCAAATGCATCCCATGCATAGCTTCTGGACTGATGAATACAAGTTGTCCTCCAATATTTTCTGGTAACATGCCATCAATTCTCACCAAGTTACCTCTGCTGCTGTAGCTCACACACCCTCAGAACATCAGAGATCCACCTCCATGCTTCTACTTTTCGTCATGGGCCTTGTTGCATCCTCTCTAAACATAGCGTTTATGGTTCTGACCATAAAGTTCAATTTTATTCTCATCATTCCAAAGGACTTTGTTCTAGAAGTTTTGATGCTCTCTTGATGCTGTTTGTCATATTGTAAATGGGCAGTTTTGTGGCATAGTCACAGTAAAGACTTTTTTTCTTGTAACTCAACCATGCATCCCATTTTTGTTCAATTACCTCCTTATTGTTCCTCTTGAAACAGAAATACCACTTGTTTGCAGAGAAGCCTGTATCTCAGCTGAATTGGCTTGTGGGTTATTTTTTCTTGGCAGCTTGACAAATGATCCTGGTAGTTACCTGACTGTGGCCTGATAACAACAGATCCTGTTAAAATCAGAGTCTGAACACTACTGACAGGCATTTCCAGATCTTCAGATATCTCTTTAGATCTTTTTCCTGATTTATACAAATCAACACACCTTTACTTGCAGATCCATTGACAGTTCTTTTGCTTTCCCCCATAGCTTGGTATCCGGCAAAGTCAGCGCAGCTCTGCGTGAATTTAAATTGACTGTTTATGCACAGACACTAATTACAATCCAGTAGGTTACAGGTGTGGACACTCTACCTTTACCTCTTTTAGGGCGGGTGTCGACTTTTGTCGACAGGAGGGGTTGAGGGCGAATGTCGACTAAAGTCGACATCCAGGGATAGAGGGCGATGATCAGCTGTTAATGGCGACAAATCTCACTGTCACGTCACAGGCATTCCCTCTGTGCTTGGAGGAGTGCTAGACTCGTTGACTCGGCAACTAATCCTAGCGTGTGCTTGAGTTGCGAAATGTAAACAATGACAAGATGGCATCGACATGTGACAATGGAGCGAAGCGAGTGCAGAAAAGAAAACACTCGGCAGACAATGTTTTGCGCATTATCACGGAGTCGGACTCTGATTTTTCAGAATCGGATTTTATTGACAGTGATCAGGAGATCGAGCAAGAGAGTGAGAAGCCGGCATCAGCTGATCAAACACCAGCTGATGCCGCCAGCGGATCTGCTGCCAGTTGAGCGCTTCGCGCAGCCGATACATCTACGGCAAGGTTCGCGTGGGATAAATACACAGACATTGATCCGTTGAGAGCCGATCTGGCTGCTGGACTTCACAAGACAGCATGGCTTGCTGTTGGACACAACAGATCACCAGCTGCTGTACTTCAGGCTGCTCTCTCCTGATGCTGCTTTTCAGCTACCGTCAGACGAGATAAACAGGTAAGCAGAGAAATTTTTTGAATCGCGGGCTGTGTTTGCATCGCATTCTCGTTTTCAAAGTGTAAACCCACAACAAAAGACGAGAAAAGTAGGCACCAAAGCAACACATATTGTAAGCAGTGCAATGTGGCAATGACTGAAATTGGCTGCTTTGAGCGAGATCAGACTTTGCAGGACTTTGCTGTGTAAAATGTATGTGATATGTATGTGAAATCATAGAGTATGCAGGCTCATACAACATGCAAGACAGTAACATTTGTCAAAAGTAAATATTTTTTGTTGATTTGATATGTTAAACAATTGCTTTGTGTTCTTTTTTAAAAAATGTTAGTTTTTGGAAAAATATTCAGCCCTGGGAGATAAGAAACAAAAAAAAAAATTAGCCCTAAAAGAGTTAAGCTGCAGAAACATCTCAAGGATGATCAGGGGAAACAGGATGCACCTGAGCTCAATTTTGAGCTTCATGGCAAAGGCTGTGAATACTTACGTACATGTGCTTTCTCAATTTTTTTATTTTTAATAAATTTGCAAAAACCTCAAGTAAACTTTTTTCACGTTATCATTATGGGGTGTTGTGTGTAGAATTTTAATTAAAAAAATGAATTTAATCCATTTTGGGATAAGGCTTTAACATAACAAAATGTGGAAAAAGTGATGTGCTGTGAATACTTTCCGGATGCACTGTAGATAGATAGATAACTGGGAATCATCTTATACTCCAAAACCCCAGACACAACTTCACAAAACAAAACGATCCTTTTCTTTTCTTTCCTCCTCTAATCCTATCCAGGTGAGCATTGTCATCCTTCTTGACTCCAACTCACCTTGGTGTGGCAGAGTTCTTTCCTTTATGCCAGACCCCAGAGTACTTCCAGTGCCACAGTATTGTGCCTAGAAAGCACTTCTGAGTCAGGTGGAACCATCTTAAAGCATGAAAGTCTCCTCCCTGCAGCTCCCTCTGGTGGATCCCAAGACACCCAGCAAGGCCACCTATCGGAACTACAACTCCCATACAGCCCTGCAAGTGTTCACATGGGAAATCCACCAGTGCAATGCTGCCACCCACTGTGTTGCGGAAACACAAGGCCCCAAGAGGCAGTATAAATCCACCCTTTTATTCCTAATATTAAGGGAATGCCAACCATTCCAGCTGGGATGCCTATTCATCCATGGAATCCATCTATTATGAATGTCTCCCGATTGATTAAGGAATCATCCATTCTGGCCAGGATACCAGACAATCATGTCCTCTTTTATTATTATTATTATATACTAGCTGTTCCCCATGGCTGTGCCCACGTAGTAGTGAAACAGGACAGTGAGGAGGGCCCTGCCTGGCTCCCTACTCTTGACATCGTGCTTCCTGCTCCTCTCAGCCTCTGTGTGTGGGATTAGGGTGAATATATTGCTCCTGCAAATGAACTATGATTCTTAGCGCGTTGAGAGAAGTTGCAAAATCAACTGGAATGTTCAAGCAAATTATAGAAAAAACCCAATCCGCAAAGTAGTTCTCTCGTTAGCTAGCTAAGCAGAGGTAAGGAATGCCGCGAGGCTGATGCACGAGTGAGGAGGGATCCACCCCCTTCCCCTCCGCCCGCTACGTGTTCCTCAGATACATAGATACTATGATACATAGCGCAATGAAAGAAGTCACAAAATCAACTGGAATGTTCAAGGAAATTATAAAAAAAACCCGTCAAGTAGTTCTCTCGTGAAAAGTGGACAGACATACAGACAGACAGACGTTGGATTTTATACATAGAGAGATTATTTGGCTGACATGAAATCTGTTGGTCCCTTTACAACTCATTGAAAAAGTGCTGTTTGCCTCTGAAAAGTGATTCAACGAAAAGCAAATGTCCCGTTTATACCTGCATGCCTGCCTTTGATGTGTCAATGAGTGTGAAAAGAGATCAAGTATTGCTTATTCTACAAAGATATTCTAAAAGTACCTGAACACATTTGTTGGCACCCCTTGAACTCGATTAGAGTGATTTTTTCAAACTTACTCTTTTCTTTAATTAGTATCATACATGTCTCCAATTGTGCAATCAGTCATTCATCCTATTTAAGGTCAATCCCTCTGCTGTTTGGTATCATCGTGTGTCCCACACTGAACATGGACCAGAGTAAGTGATGGAGAGAGTTGCCTGAGGAATTCAGAAAGAAAATTATATACAAGTGTGTTAATTAGAAAAAGCTATAAGACTATCTCCAAGCAGTTTGATGTTTCTATGACAAAAGTTGCAAATATTATTAAGAAGTTTAAGGTCCATGGAACCGTAGCCAACATTCTGAGATGCTGCCAGAAGAAGAATAGTGAGAATGGTATATAAAAAGTAAAGGACATCTTCCAAAGAGATACAAGCTGAACTCCAAGGTCAATGTACCACCAGTGTCTGATCACACTTCTTGCTTTTTGTGTGACATTGGGCTCGATGGAACACCCGGGAGGACTCATAAAAAAGCCAGACTGGCATCTGCTAAAATGCACATTGACAAGCCGCAATGCCTCTGGAAGAATGTCTTTTGGACAGACGGGACAAAAATTGAACTTATTGGAACAGTTCACAGATGAAAAAACAAAGCTTTCAAAGAAAAGAACACCATAGCAACTGTGAAACATGGAGGAGACTCAGTGATGTTCTGAGGCTGGTTTGCTGCATCTGGCACAGGGTGCCCTGAGTCTGTGCAAGGAACAATGAAATCTCAAGACTATCAAGACATTTTGGGGCGAAATGTGCTGCCCGGTGACAGAAAGCTCTTTCTCAGTCGCAGGTCATGGGTCCTCCAAGAGGAGAAAACAGCGAAAAAACACCCAAGAATGGCTAGGAATAAAACATTGGACTATTCTGAAGTGGCCTTCTGTGAGCCCTGATTTGAATCCTATCAAACATTTATGGAAGCTGGAACAGTTTACTCTGGAAGAGTGGGTCAACCTACCTGTGGACAGGTGCAGAAGTGTCATTGAGGGGTCCAGGAACTACCTGTTTGTAGTGATCGCCTCTAAAAGTTGTGCAACAAAATGTTAGGATAAGAGTCCTATCATGTTTGTCCATGCCATCTTCATTTGACTTATTATTTGAACTATTCTGTTGAATCAAAACTCTAAAGCAAAGACTGATTTATTTTTTAAGACAGAATAAACAATGATGGAATCAAATTACTTTTGTCAGTTTTTAAGTTATTTCAGAGACAATTACAGGTTCTTCTTTTTTCGTGTAGGGGCACAGACAAATTTGTTCTTGTCTGTATATGCAATCTAGTGATTCTGTTTCATGCAGGGATTTAAATCATTAAAATTCATACTTTAAACTGTTTTTATTTGCTCTTGCCTACATTCTGCATGGTTTGGTTGCAATTTCTTACTTTAAAGCACTTAACTATAAGAAAAAACTTTTTTTTTTAAGTACTTAAATTTGCAATTTTTCAGCTCATTGAGCTTTCCTTTAACATGAAACATTTACTATTTAATGGCTAAAAATGCTTCAAGCTGAAACAATTGGTGCAGAAGTCTAATCGGATTAATTATGTCTTTTCCTTTCTAATTTGAACACTTTGTTGGTTACTTTTTAAAGCCAATGTATTTGTGAGTTTGGCTTGGCTTACTTTGTTCTGTCATTATATTTTAGAACCTCTTCCATTTCATGTTTTATCAATATCTGTGATTTGAGCTAACGCTCTTCATCAAATTGTAGATTTTCTTGTAGCAAATAGCTTGAAACAGCTTTCTTTGTATACTCATTAACTCTAAAACCATGTCTGTGTACAGTGTAAGGTTTCTGCAGCACTGGCAGTTGTTTTACTAATGAACAGTATGTTGAATGTTTATGAGGAGATGAAGCAGGAAAGTGCAATTATATGATATTTTTTGTGAATTTTGTTATCATTATCTTTTAAAAAAGAAAATATGCTAAAAGCTTAAGTCATTATATTGGCACAACTTGTTCCTGGAAATGCATTCTGCACAAGCCATATACTGTAATGTGCAACTGCAAAGTGATTTTACCAGTTTGCTGAAGAGCTGGAATTAAGTGCAGTTATGTTTCTGTCATATTTTAATGTAGTCTTTAATTTCTTAGAGCAACATGAACCAAGCATGGAGTGTGAATGAGTGGCAAGAGCTTAGGGCATTAAAACAGAACACTGCTGGTTGAATTCCTACCTCACTGACCAAACTTACTGCTGCAACTGGCAAAAAAAAAAATTATGTGTAAGCAGTTGTAATGTACTGTATAAGGTGATCTTTTGAAGCTGCTTTGGGATATGGTGTCTCCATCATATGCGATATTAATTGTTACGGTGATAGAGACTATCAAAGAAGTGTCAAGCACAGGTAAGTTGATTCTGAGAAATTTCTTTTTTCTTACTGTTTCACAAAACTGACACTAAAACCTCTTTTTCATGCCACTCTCCAGTTGCAAAAAGAAGCAAAAAAAGAGTGTTTGTGGAGTCTTCCAACGGTTTTTGATGTCAGAAATCAAAGAATATTTCTCCCTACCTTACACTCCTTTTTTATCTGTACTTTTCTCAGACAAAGGGTTTAGCTGAAAATAAAAAGGGGTCTTATAAAAATATGGCATGCAAGTTTTCCTGTCACTGTTGTCCAGTTTCATACTTTGGTGGAACCTTAACGGTGGTCAGAATGGCAAGGGGGTGATGGAAAAAAAATGCGATGGCCCCACTCCTGCATAAATGATTGATTACTGATAAGGTAAAAATATAGACATGGGTGGGTATTGAGATTTGACAGTGTAGCCTCTCTAATCCACTTGTGGACAAACCACAAAAAGATTTCCCAGAAAAAGGTTACAAATGAGATGAAAAAATATTTTTCTACATAAAACTAAACTCCTTTATTTCTGTGTCAATTATATGAATTTCACTGATTGTGAAAAACCACAGTTCCGCTGCTTTTTTGAGGGAAATGAAACTGAGTTTACCTACAGATCACTTATCACTATAAGCTAACTTAAACAGAAACAAGTTAGAAAATGCATGCAGGGCATAACATCGGTGAGTTTTACATTTTTGGTTACTTGATCAAAGAGTCACTTATCACATTTTTGTTTTTTACATCTTATATATAAACATCTACACATGTGTGTGTGTGTGTGTCTGTCCGACCAGGAAAAGAGAGGTGGAGTCAGGGTAAGGGCTCAACATCCAAGGAAACAGAAACTCGCTTAGCTGCTAATACACAAACGAGGCAAGCACATTGGCAGAACAAAACCTCACAAGAAAGAGACCCTCGCTTAGCTGCTAATACACAAGTGAGACGAGCACATCGACAAAATGAAACCTCTCAAGAAAGAGGCCCTCGCTTAGTGGCTAATACACAAGTGAGACGAGCACATCGACAAAATGAAACCTCTCAAGAAAGAGACCCTCGCTTAGTGGCTAACGCACAAGCGAGCCAAGCACATTGGCAAAACGAAACCTCCTAGGAGAGAGATTCCCAGAGTAGTTCCTTTCAATTACCTGATATCTCTACATTTCAGTTTTTTCTGACATTTTCAATAGTTTCTAGGACCCCAGGCTTTTTACAGCACAGGCTTACACAGCTACTATTTTTATAACAAAGTTCATGTAATCTCTACTGTGGAAGCAGCTCCATCATCATGATATATAACAGAAGAAATGTCTAAATAATTCAGCTCTAAACTGTGAACAATTTGTGAATTCCTAAATTATAATCCAGATAACCCTTCACCCTTTGACAAATGCTGAAGATGTGAAGTCCATATTATACTTAGCGTAGTCAGTAGGATTAGATGGACGGTTGGAGTGTAGTGGCAGTGTTGTGCAAAAGGTGGGAGATGAGTGAGCGAACAGACTCAAGTGACGTCACGAGGCTGCACTCTTATTTCAGTGTGTAGTGAAAGTCCATGTGTGGTCAAGCATCGTTAACATCTATTGCACACATTGTATAAAAGGGGGTTGCTTCAGAGAGCCTTTGTAATCCAGATATTGTGGGTTTGCAGCTGCCCTCCAACAGTTACTACAGCGCAAACTGTCCAGACTGGGATGTGTTATGGTGAGATTCCTTGACAAAACAAGTGAGGAGCACAGACTGGTATCTACAATATGTAGAAGTGAGTGAAGACTTATTTTAAAATGGTAGAAATTCGGAAATATCATGAACAGGTATGAGTAAAGATGATTATTCATGGTGGACTTGAACAAATAAGTTGGAAGAAGTTTGACAGTACAACATGCAGTGGTTTAATCATTTGTTTTCCTACTCCATTGACAAATTTCTCTCACTGTACTCTGAAATAAATTTTAAAAATATACACTATGTATTAGAAAGTTTTTGTGTAGCACATTTGTGTAACGCAACATGTATACAGAATAACTGAATCATTTTGTGGCAATATAACCCTACTCAGCTGTCAGGGGTTATTACTATTTTCCTCCAGTGTAATAACATTAATTCAGAATCATTACAAAAAGTATTTTCTTCTATCTGAGTGCACACATAAAGACACTAAAGCGAGAACATTGGTATCATTTTTTGGCTAAAACTGTTAAATCAGCTACTCAAGCTGTCAATGAAATTGTTACAAATTGTACTCTGAAGTTCATAAAAAGGTCAAAACTAAATCTTATCATTCTTCAGTTATTCTTCAAGACATCACAACTTGTCAAGAAATACTTAAAAACATTAGAATCAATTGCTATTATATTATATTATTAACTAAGCACAAAACAAGTAGCATAACCTGTTAACAATATTAAGTGCATATTTCTGACTGGCATTGTTTGGTAAACACGCATTAACTACACAGACTTTATGCAGGGAAAAAAAGAACCAGTCGAAAGCTGGCAAGATATTCCAAATCTTCTTATATTATACCGTGGCTGTTCGTTTGTCTGTCTAGGATTTTAAATCACCTGTAGCTCGCAAACCATTTGAACTATTGACCTGAAATTTGGTACTCATATACTACGTGACGTCTGCTATACGCTTTCGGGGTGATGATTGACCTCCAAGGTTATTCGTCTTTTTATTTTTATTTTATTATAGAATCAACTCTCAGCAGTAGGGTGGCCGTGCGGCGCATGCGTATGGGCGCCGCTCTCATCCTTACCACTTTTGCCGTCGTTTCCCCTAACCCTTCATATCTTAAATCATTCTTAAGTGCTCACTTAAGTTAAAAATTAAGAAAAACGTACTAAGTAATTGCAACACAAACACTGACTTAATCAGTTTTAATTAACACAAAAAGATGCCAACGAAAGAGGAGAAGAAGCAGGCTGCTCAGGAAGAAGCAAGTTTAAGGTTTCTTTATTTAGTGCATCAACGTCTAAGCAAATGAATGCTAAATGTACAGAGAAAAAGGATGAAAACTAGGAATGCTCAAGTCAAGTGTATTCACTGTATGTTATCGTGCAGTGTGCCGTAACTGGTATGATCATAAAAGGCATAAATGGTTTGGTGGAAGTTTCTTCAATATAGAATAAATTCTAAAGATGCAACCCATGTCTGTTGTATCCAGTGATATATTTTAAGACAGAACAAAGATCTGCTGGCATTACATTTAAATCGCCCACCTCTTGTTTCTCTGTTCCTCGTGTATTTAATCTACTCAGAAATGGCAGCTATAGCTAATATCCACCAAATGCAACTCTTCCGGCAAAAACAATCCTAAACCCTATCTTCCATGTTTAAGAGGGTTTATATTTTAAGACAGCGTGTTTCCAATGACTTAGGCCAGTCTTGTTAAAGTCCAGCACCACCATTATGTAGAGCCACCTTCTTATTTTCACAATCTCTATATTCTTCATGTAGGGGATGGCATTTCACTTTATATTAGAAGCAAACAATTCAAGGCAATAACTTATGATTTTTTATTTTCCTTCAAATTTTTTGCCTTATCCTGAATGGATCCGGGTGATTAATGTCTTTTCTGTGATTTTCATACTCAGGGATTCTAATTTGGAAGCTACAGTAAAACAGGTACGGTCTATGTAAACACATTGTTAAAACAGGAACGTTTTTCATGTTTTAGTATCAAAGAAACATTTTCACAAAAGGTACAAATATAACAGAACAAGTGCACTTCTATTCAAGAATATAACTGCAGAAAAAGAACCCATGTTAGTGTGCGATATTGACGCGCATTTGTTACAGTCGCTTCAGTGGTGCAATGGTATCAACTGTTGACTGGTAATCAAAACTTCACACGTTTGATCCCGGACAAGTCTGTTTTGAGAAGTGAGCTGCTCGTATTCTTACTATTTTAAAATAAAAAACATACATTTGGTTTTTAACAGTCTATAACAGCCGGTGTCATTTATGATACCCGTAAAGGTTCACGATCCTAACACCAACCGTCATCATGATCTGAGTTGACCTCTGTTATAGCGCGTCTACGTGAAAACAGCAGTGTCAAATATTTGGGCTGAGGGGGTAGGTGTTGGGTTCGTGAACGCGGCTGAGAGAATAAAACTGAATAAAAAAAAAACAAAGCTAACCTTTACAAGTATCATAAATGACACCAGCTGTTGCAGACTGGAATCAAATGTATGTTTTTATTCTAAAATAGTAAGAATATGTGCAGCTCACTTCTCAAAATGGACTTGTCCGGGATCAAACCTGTGAAGTTTTGATTACCATTCAACAGTTGCTACCGCTGCACCACCGAAGCGATTGTAGCAAACGCATGTCAATATCGCACCCTAACATGGGTTCTTTTTCTGCAGTTATATTCTTGAATAGAAGCACACTTGTTCTTTTATATTTGTACCTTTTGTGAAAATGTTTCTTTGATACTAAAACATGAAAAACGTTCCTGTTTTAACAATGTGTTTACATAGATCGTACCTGTTTTACTGTAGCTTCCAAATTAGAATCCCTGAGTATGAAAATCACAGAAAAGACATTAATCACCAGGATAAGGCAAAAAATTTGAAGGAAAATAAAAAATCATAAGTTATTGCCTTGAATTGTTTGCTTCTAATATAAAGTGAAATGCCATGCACTTTTTTGTACTTTTTTTTTTGTCCTTGTTTGTGCACGATCGGTTTGGCAAACATCCGCTACACCATTCAGAACCTTATAGACATCGGTGTCCAGGGCCAGACATCTGTTTCGAGTGTTTTTCATCACACGCACAACATCCCAGACAACATAGCGAGACCAGTGGGCTCTCCGTGGATTGTTGTCGGGTCTAGGAGACAACACAGACGGAGGAGGGAAAGAAAGCAGAAGCGGGGCCGCAGATCCGGCGTTATGCTAAAGCTAAAAAACAACCATACAAGCCCTATACAGAACTTTTTTCTGCACTGAAGGAGCGGCTTTTAATCTCATTGTAGATGCGTATAGTGACAATAAAAGGCATTCTATTCTAGAAAACAATTTCATACTGTACTCACCATTTAATTTGACATCTTTGGGCTGCAGTAAGGGAGGAGATATTTCCACACAATGTCCATCTTCGTTTCGATTGCGATCGCTTACTTTTACTTTCTCTTCCTTCCTTAGCAATTATGTGTCTTGCTTGCATGGTCTTAATGAATTATATATATAGGTAAATCACTGCAATGACGGAAATTACATCCACAAACACATGTATGTGGGCTCCGACTGACGCTACTAATGCTCTCGGTTGTTTGTTTACAATCGTGCAAGCGGATACACGTGACCGCATCCGTTTCGTAACGCAAGATGTTGATCGTAAATCAAAACAAAAAATTTCATTTTAAACTTCCCGATAATTTATTATAAATTTTATTAATAAAATCAACAACTCAAACACTTTTTTGAATAAATTCTTTATTTAATTTAAAGTACCGGCATGCAAAGTTACTTCTTCATCTGAAAGATGGCTCTGTGGTTTCGTCATTATTTACTTCTGTATTCATCGGCAAAACCGGCATTGCGCTGGAAATCTTGAATCTGAAACGATACTCGTTGTATAAACCGACCCCCAAACTCCAAGCCAAAAATCTAGGACGAAATTCTCGGCTTATATAACGGAATCTACGGTATTTCTCCTTAATTTCCATCAGTTTCCACCATTCACTACTTAACTTGAAAAACTTTTCCTTGATCAAATTTAAGGAACCAGCACACAGCTTTAAAAAGTGAAGACACATCCAGCATTCATCTATTAAATTCAAATTGAATAACTAATTTCTTGATAATTATTACATTTTAATTTTATTGTCTTGACTTTGGCCAGGAAAATAAAACTCTCTGATGTTGTGTTGCTTTCCCCAAATTCTTACGACGTGAGAACGTCTCCCTGCTTCAACACTGAGGTTTGCAGATTCTGTTTGTGCCTTTGTGGGGTTTCCACAAGCACTGCAGTGTCTTCTTACAGTTCAGATGGATGAAATGGATGTGCTTGATGTGCAATCCTTGTGTCCATGTCCAACTTGCTGCAAGTGCTGAAAGCACAGCCCTTGGCTCCTTGCAACCTTATAATGGAAAAAGAAGATTTAGAATATGAATGGATGCGCAGTATTTATTAATTCTTTTAATTAGGTATGACTTATATGCAGCTGCACTTTTCACGACTTTCTGGCTTAAAAGAGCAATTCCTCATTGCCTAAACTCCAAAGGTTACCTTACCTCCAGAGAGGCCTCAAATTATAATCATCAAATTCCTGCTTTTGCCGCTCTATATAACTAAAAATGGAGTCTTTTCTCAGACTGACACAGATGGGAACAACTTGCCAGATGTTAAAGGTTCACATGACAGATGGACGGTAATTTTCAGAGAAGTACATGTGGGATTTTATTGACAAGCAGTTATTAATTTTTAGCAGAATGTGGTACATTTGCATATAGAGCGTTCATCTAATAGTTTGGCGGGCTGTTTAGGGCGAACCCATGACACGGTTTTCTGGCACTGCCAATTGCCATTACCCTTAAGGACCTTTGTGTCTCGGCATAAGTATACAAGGTGGTAATTCTGATGGGCTGATCATTGACATGGAATGCTGGCAGTTTGTTTTAAAGATATTTTTGTTTGGCAGGGCAGGTGTCTTGGGAATGACAGTTTCACTAATTATGACTTTTTATTCCAGGTTATAACATAATACCTCAGCATAAAAAAAGACGGGCTAACAACAAGGGGCTGTTAACAATCCAGGGGGTTTATTTTAATGATACTAGCACAATCATAGTAAATGACTGAACAATTCAATTTCTCTGCTTTTATTTTTGAAAATTAAACTGGAGAGAAGGTCTACGAATCTGAAAAATTAATAAAGAGTGTGTGTACATAGAAAGATTTCAATAAAACTAGTCAAAATTGTATTTCTGTTATAAAATGCTTAATCTAGCCAATTCAATTGCCCAATATCTGGTATACCAACTTTAATAAACGTCTTCTGTCTTTCATGTCCCTTTTTCTTTTTTGCATACATGACATCCTATAAGGCAATGTCACTTGCACAAATCTGAAAGTACAGACCTTTACAGACAGTCTTAATTCTTATTATTCGTATTTTCACACTAGCATGTTTAGCACTTTAATATTTTCTTAATTTTTTTCTCTTCTAAACTTTTTATTATGGAAACTATCAAAGCACTATGTGATATGGTGATATGCGTACATGAATTCTGCTGATTGAATTGCTCAGTTCCTTGTATTTACGTGTTTACCCCATAAATGTTTTTACATTTTCTTGTTACACAGCATTGAATCACATTAGACTTGAGAAGGATTTTTTTGACACTGTTCATCACCAAAAGACTCTTTAATGTCAAAGTGAAAACAGATCTCTACAAAGTGCTCTAAATTACAGATCTAAAACACCAAATAATTGACAGTGTAGGTGTTCATTACATCATGTCAGTATTTGGCAGATGTATCTTTGGCAGCCACGATGGCCTTGAGTCTATGTGCACATCTGGATACTTTAATTTTTCCCCATCTTTCCACAACTCTTTAAACTCTGTCAGGTTGCATGGAGTTTGTGAGTGATCAGTCTTTTTCAAGTCCTGGCACAAATACTCAGTTGAATTGAGATCTGGGGCCTCATATATAATGCTGTGCGTAGAACTCACACTATAACATGGCATAAGCACAAAAGCGGGAATGTGCGTACACACAGAAAAATCCAGATGCAGGAATCTGTGCGTACGGAAACTTCCACGTTCTTCCGCTACATAAATCCCGATCAGCGTGAAAAGTAACGCACGTGCACGCGCCTGCTGCTCCGCCCCAACTCCACCCAGAATTACGCATCTTTGAATATGTAAATCAATATAAATATCCTTTAAGCTCAGCCTTCTGTGAAAAGACAATGGCAAAACCACAAAAAAAATAAAACAATTGCAGCGAATACCAAGTGGAGGCAAGGAAAAACGTACTATTTGTTGGTTTAAACAGTGGTATAAACAAGAAAAGGAAGCTGATCGAGTGACATAGCGTGTTGGAGAAACTCGAAAGCTCAAGTTCACAAAGTCGCACAGTGTCCAAAATAAAAAAGAAGTTACATAACAAAATCGCCGTGAAAAGGTGAGTTGTAGCCCACCGTCTGAGTGTCATATGAAAGCTTATTAGGGTACAGAGTGGGGAAAAAGCACGAAATGTCAACTTTAATCTCGAAATTTCCACTTTAATTTAGTTTATTTTGTCATTAAAGTAGAACATCATAAACGTCATCTTAAAATCATTTACTTAACCAGTTTCTCAAATCCCATCGTAACTAAAGTAGCACGTTAAATGCTTTGTTTTGTATTTGATCTTCTATGTGCTCTGTGTGTGTGAATTACTAAGTGCTTCTTAAACCGGCTTTCTCTACCTCTGATAGGACACAGAATCCATTACATTTGTGATATTACAGCTCTCTGAATAACTAAAATACTGAGATGTATACATGATATCTTTTTCATGATGATAGGAGTTAAAGCATGTCATTAAACATGTGAACACGGTGGCGCAGTGATTGTGCGTGACCTTCAGTGAAATAATTTATTGCAGCAGTACTGTCTCTTTCAAATGTACTAACCTCCAATTCCCGTCCTTCCATTTCTTTCTCCAAAAACCCAATCGCCACACAATCAGCTCTGTAATAAACGTTAAGCCATCTGTAAGCTTATAACATTGATTCTTCAAAACTTTTAAGGAACATTGAAATATTTTCGTAGTACATGTTTAATTATTCTATCCTTCATGCCAGTCCCAGTGAAGTATACATTGCGAGGCAGGAACAATCCGTTAACGGAGCGCAAGATACTTGCTAGCCTAACGACAGTGTCCTTTAATTATTAACAATATAGATTATTTAAATGAAGTTAAAGTTTTATCTGTTTAATATAATAAACATATTTTGCTGCATTTCATCTTAACAATGATATCGTCATCATATGTAAATACGCGCTTTATAAAGTGGCTCAGGTTGTGAGATATTATAACTGTATCACAAGTTTACAATGAGGTGACTGTATTTATAAGTACAGACAGTTCTACAAGGAGCACTTGATGGACTGATTGATTGCGTTTAGAGCTCTTGGGATGAAACTGTTTCTGAACCGCGAGGTCCCCACAGGAAAGGCTTTGAAGCATTTGCCGTGTGAGAAGCAGTTCAAATAGGAAGCATGGCTGAGGCAGCGTGTGCTTGATGCTCTATACCGATAATTCTCTTTCCGATCAGCTGCTCCAAGTGGTGCAGTGAGTAATATGGGAAAAGATGATCTGCTGTGGCAACCCCTATTGGAAGAAAGAAGAAAAAGAAGGTGCAGTGAAAGTAACAACGCTAAAGCAGCTATGGTATTTTGAATAGTTTGACCATTCTGTGGACCATTATATTGTTACTGGTTAATTACAATCAGAGGCATTAAACTAACAAACAATATGCAGTTAATTTTAATGTATTTATAAAGCCATGTCGGAGATGTGGATCTGAAAAAGAAAGATAAACCACACAGGAACAGTACCATTTGCTTTGACGCTGGGTGCTGCCAGTCTGCAAAACTTGCGTACAACAGGTTATGAGGTACTGTGGAAATGTGCGTAGCTATACGGCAAGTTTACATTTTATACATCGCGATTTGAACGTGGAAACGTTCGTACGCAACATTTTTGTGCATATGCACCGTTTATACATGAAGCCCCTGGACTCCGACTTTTGGTTTCTCCAAGACATTATCATTGTTGCTTTTAAGCCATTCCTGTGTGGCTGTGGCTTTGGCTTTATGCTTGGGGTTGTTGCATTGCTACTATGCCCTGTTCTCAACGAAAACATGATTTTTTTTTTTATCAGCCCCCACTGCAAACTACATGGTGTAAGTAACATAAAAAATATCATTTTTGGGTGACGTATTCCTGTAATTTTAAAGAATCGCCTAGCATTCTGTCTACTCACTCCCTTGTGTCATGCCACCTCTTAAACTTTGCAGCTCCGACAAGCTCCTCACAGCTCATTACATGCATTGAAATAGCTGTTACTGTGTATTGATCGAGCCATCACGAAGATGATCACAAATCCTTAGATATATACAAGTGGTGTCAAAAATGGACTGTCTCATGTTTGTAAATCTGTGAAATTGTACTCCACGAAAAGCACTATACAAGAATAAAATGAACTGAATTGAAATATGAGCAGGACTTTCATTTCGTCTAAAATAAAGAGCTGTCGTTAAACTTGATGAAAGCATCTATAGGATTTATGGGAACTTGAATTTTTTTTTTTAGTGTGTGATTAAACGTTTCTTTTTAATTAACATTATGATGCATTAATATGATCAGACTTTTTGTTGTAAGATAAACAGGTTAATACATTTTAATACACTGTAAATCTCATATCCTTGCAATATGACTCAGAGACTTTTTTTTTGTTGTTGTTTTGTTTTTATTTTCCTTTGTAAACTGATCACTTTTGAGTGAAAATGTGAATGTCAATGCCGACAGCACTTGGTGGCAGCTGAAAAATGATGAGGCAATAAAAAACAGTATATGTTACCACAGTCATAGACACTGGGGAAAAACGACAATAATAAAAGAATAATATTGCTTTACTTTTGCTTGCCTTGCCATGCATAGCTGACTACTGAGAACAATTCATTTGCATGCAGCTTTGTAAAACAAGCTTTCAAATGGTTGTATTCAGCAAGAGATAAGACACTTTATACTGTGAATGGATACACATTCTGTCCAAGTGTTCTATTAGTCATTATTTCTATGCCTTTTCCTTTTAAGTACTGAAAATAATAAAGAAAGGTGTAAAATAAATCGTCCAATTATGCATCTATGCTTATGTGCATCTGCAGAAAGAGTTACAGAATTAACCGCCATCTAATAGATAAGAAGTTAGATGTGAAACCATAAAATCACCAGCTCATTTGTTTCAGATCTTCGCTTGTCTTTCTCCTTTTTTAATTTAGTAGCAATTTTCTAATATTGTCGGCTGGTGTATACATTTGTGCATATTGCCTTATTAATAACTGAACAATAAATTTAGAGTGCAATGCACCAGGGATTGTCAAGGGGCCATGTAACATTAGAGGTGAACCCACCACCCAGCTGAGAGTGTGGAGAGTTGCTACCTGGAAAGAGTCTGCTGGCTAGTGGCATAAAGAGCAGTTAGTGTGTTCAGTACCTGGGAGATTTTACAAGTGAAGTTTTGAACAAAACTCTTTTGGATGAGGAGCAGTTCAAGTGATTTAAAGAAAGGTCCACATATGAAGATTAAGGTCCTGAGGAGTGGCGATGTAGTATATTTTGGTTAGACCTGCAAGTATGAATTTCTTTTTACTCTTTACCTTTGACAATAAACTTGAGCTTGAAGTTAAGCTGAACAGCAGACTATCCACTATTATTAGTTAGATTTAGGTACGTTTTTTTTTTTATCAAAGTCAAAGTTGGTCATATATCTTTTTGTAGTGTGATGGACGGCCGGCAGCTCATTCCGGCCGACACTTCCAAGACGCTAGATGGCCTCTTCCCTGCAGCGTAGAGGTTGCCCTGGATTCCTGCAGGACATCATGGAAGATGGAGTTTGGCTTTACAGTCCTGCTGGGTGCTGTGGGTGCCACTGTGTGGTGCTGCAGGGAGACAACGGGATTGTTGTTTCCCATATAGCCCGGAAGTACTCCCAAATCACGGGGATGGAAGAACAGAAGTACTTCCGGGCTGAAGAAAAATATAACTTTTTATCTGACCCGGAAGTGCTATGGAATCACATGGACAGAAGGACAGAAGCACTTACAGGTCAAGGACTATATAAAGGACTATGATAGACCCAGCAAGCTGAGCCAGAGTTGGGAGGGAGTGTGACGGAGCTGCTGGGAGAGGAGGATTGTATTTGTATAATTGATTTGTTTATTGTTTTGGAGAAGAAAATTAAATTATTTCTTAGTGCTTCTAAAACAGTGTCTGCATCTGTCTGTTGGCCCCTAGTGTCCACATATCGACAGTAGGATAAAATAACAGACTGCAAGTACAAAGTTGGTGGTTCAGTTCCCCTATCTTAATTACACAGTGACCGAGAGAAACTGTCTTGACTTGCTTATCCTCTGAGATATACATATATATATACAATATATATTAGTGAAACACATGGACCCATAGTCCAAGTTAAAGATGTGCAGATGTTTATACTACTTTAGTGTTCCAAATAGATATTCCTTTCAGTTCCTATAGAAGTTATGATGTATTTTATTACTTCTGTTGGATTATATGGAGCAAGATTATTTTTTCTAATTTGATAACACATTGTTTTGTTTTCACCATCAAAAAATACAGGTTGACACTGATCACATTGCTGATGTGACTTTGCTACTAAGTGGTTTTCAAAGAAACCTTGACCTATGGCTGTGCTGTTTACCACATTGCCATGTTGTCTCTATGGCAAACCTTTTCCTGCCCCGGTGCATTGTTTTCTGGAACTCACTTTGTGAATGCAGAGGTTGCTGTTATTATTTTTGAGAGTGATTTGAGCTCTTAAGATATGACAAAGAAGTTGTCTTTGTTACACTCAGTTACACAAACACCAATCCACACTCCTGTTCATACTAACTAAGAAACACCAAATCTCTAATTTGCATTTCTTTAGGGAGAATCTGGGGTGAATGTGCAAAGGTGCATTGCTCATATTTTACCAATAAGCCTTAATGTCAAATACAATCAGTCCCGCCAAATAGGCAAGTTTATTCCTCAACATGAATTCTTAGAAACATGTTTAGATTTGTATTTATGTTTCTATATAGTTATATATAAATATAATCTGGGAATTTAGGTAGTGGAAACCTGACATCTGCTTTACAGCTGGCCAGAAAAGTTTAATAATCTCTCAGGACATGGTGCATACGTGTTCAGAATTCATAATCAAGAGTAAGAATTGTATTTACCTGTGTATACTTTGGCAAGCTCGGCTTGTTAAAGGACATGCGTGTGGCAGATTGACTGGCAGGATGACACCCAGCCTCTTGATGCATCCAAATGATGCCATCTTTAACCTTTACGCCTGGTGCAGCTGTGTTGTTCTTATGTTAGAATAGACATTTCTTGCGGGGAGGGCTTCTGCTCTCTTTCTCCGATGTAGTGCCATCATCTTCATCTGAGTTCACCTCTGTTATAGCATGTCTTTATTTGCAAATAGCAGTGTCAGATCGGGGGGAGCGTGAACATGACTGAGAATAAAACTGAATTAAAAAAATAAAGCTAACCTTTACAGGAACCATAAATTTACACTGGCTGTTACAGACTCAAATCAACTTCATGTTTTTATTGTATAATATTAACAATAAGAGCAGCTCACTACTCAAAGCGGTAATTCTGGGAAGTAGCCAGAATCGAACCGGCCACCTCTTGATTATGAGTCAGCAGTTCTTACCTCTGCACCACCCAAGCAGTCGTGTCAATGTTGTAAACTAACCCGATTTCTTTTTTTTTCGGTTATACATTTGAGTAAAAGCACACTTGTTTTTATTATACTTGTACCTTTTGTGAAAGAGTTTATTTGATATTTGGACTCCAGTCTTCACACATTATACACTTCATGTCAACATTTTGTCGTTAGTACTAAAACATGAAAAACGTTTCTGTTTTAGGTATGTGTTCAACATTTCTTGCCTGTTATCCTACACTTACATAGATCTTTGTAGACACGGAACGCACATGAAATACATGTGTTCCAAATAACGATATATTATTTACCCTCTACAACTCCAAGTACCTCACTCGCAGATAAACAAGGCTTGAGCTGAGGACTTTTTGCCCGAGTTGAGTTCCGTTGAAGGGGGTGATGGGATAGCAGGCTGCTTGCTGCTTGTGCTGATCGACACATTTACAAAACAAAGGACGCTAATGGAGAGGTGCGATGGAATTTAAGGTGACGCTGGATTACAAGTTTTTTCGTAGGCTCCAGGGGTTCTAGTGTTAAAATGTCAGAATCTCACAAAAAAAATATTTTTTCCCCCATAAAATGCAATAGATACATTGCTTTACAATTTTGCAATTTTAAGATGATGATCACTTAAGGACACTCTTGACTGTAAAATAAACATCTTTGTTAAGTGTTAAAAATCTTTTTTTCATGTTAGGGCTGGTGGCCTGTAGACACCATTTTAGACTGCAAAAACACAGCTTTTCTTGGAGTTGCTTCACGCAATTTCCCAAGACAGATTAATGCATACTTTAATTGTAAAAAAAAAATAACTTTGGTGTGAAAAATGTCATAATTTAGCTTTTAATTGCTATAAATGTAGAACTATCCATCTATCCATTATCCAACCTGTTATATCCTAACTATAGGGTCACGGGGGTCTGCTGGAGCCAATCCCAGCCAACACAGGGCGCAAGGCAGGAAACAAACCCCGGGCAGGACACCAGCCCACCGCAGTAAATGTAGAGCTAACTATTTAAAAACTGCTAATCTAGCCATTGTATGGATTACCTCAGATGAAACTGTTGAGAAAGCTAACACAGTTTCAGAGTGACTCTCTCTCAAATATTATTATCCTCATGTTTGTTCAGCAGAGGTCACAAGTGACCTTTGCAAGAGAATCTTCGACTGTTTTACTTTTTTATGCACTTTCTTTTTTAGTTCTGTAAAATTCCAATAAAATAAACAGTATTGAACCATTCTGTGAACTCTGTGGCTAATCCATCATGTGTTGGGTAACTGTCAACTACTGACCACAGGGCCAGTTCTTACGGCACACACAAAAAGGCAGATGGGGTTCATTTAAAAATCTCATTTCCCTTCACGTTCTCCAAAAGGTTAGGAGTTGGGCTAATTCTGTATGGACGGAGTTTCTGCAGAAGCAGCTAGGAGTCCCACTGGGAACTTTATATTGCAAACCTGTTTCATGCTGACTATTGGAAAAAGACACAGAGGAATAGAAAGAAAAGATGAAGGTATATGCTTCAAGATATACTGATCCACTGCTGCTTTCTGTTACACAGACTTCCCCTGTGAAAGCCCTCTGCTTCAAAAATGACTTGCTGATGGCTAATTGTTGTGTCTTGTCTGTCTCATGGGAGTGAAGATTTGTGATGACAAAGTTAGGATTTCTGCTGCAGAAGACCTCTAATATTGGGAAAATCAAGTGTTTGGCAGTAGAAGAAGGCTCATTTAGACCCGAGCTTTCTCTGCCTTTATGTTGACTTTGATCTCCTTGGGATTTAGCCTAGTATCAACTAGCAGTGGAAAGCCAATATATTTTTATGTGCATATAAAACTTATCTGGCTGAAAGAAATAAATAGAAGATGGAATGTATAAAAAATAAATGGTATTTTGTCAGGATGGGTGTTATCAAATAATATTGATACAAAGACAAGGTTTTGAGAAAAATTCATGGTACAAAGTCTTATTTTTTGCATGGGATTAATGTAAGGTTTTTTTATATGCTTAACAGCCCCAGATATTTCTACAGAACAAGAAACATATTGTCAAACATGCACGCATGGGAGGCAACAAGTGGGTCTAGTTAATGCTGAAACTTCAGTATGATAGGCTAATTATGAACTCTAACTCTAACTCCCTTCCAGACCACGCCCTCCAATGACATCACTTCCACCTTTTCCCTGCAGACGAATGACCTCTTCCTCCCCCTCAGCTACAAAAACCCACCACCTCTGCTCTACATTCTGTCCTGTTTTGTGACTCAGTCTTTTGTGATTACTCGGCAGAATATTATGCATCCTTTTTCCCTTCAGCGATTCCACAATATACGAGGTGGATCCCCAAATCTTTATCGTTGTTTTTGCTTTCTTTACAATATATACATATTGTCACATATGTGCACATGGGAGACAGTCTAGGGGTGCAGGTGATGGTAATTTTCCTTCAGGGGGTGGCACTGTGTGATAACATTCTCTTCTTTCCTCACTCTACATATGAGAAGATTGACAGCTCTCCTCCACCAACATCAATCCCGGTGTCCATTCAGCTGGACCTGCCTCTTCCTACCTGACATATGGCCAGAAGAACCACCATCTTGGGCAGTCATGATAAGGACTCATATCAAGACATTTTTTCATATTTTCATGTGCTTCATTTTGAATTAATGCATTCAATTATAGGAGATCTTCAAAACACTAATTGTCTCTGTCCTTATTTCTTTCTATATGCACTGCCAAAATATGCATGTACAAAAGCAAGTCAAGAAAATTTAAATGGGAGGTGTTTTGCTTTTATTTAGCAAAAAATCTGCCAATGGGGTAAACAAAATTTACTTGACAAGATTTCTTAAAGTAAGCTAAATAACTGTAAATACAACTCTTTTGATAAGTCAATAATTCTTAGAATTAGGGAAACAAGATTTAATGTCATGATATAAAAACTTTTGACTTGCTTAGATTTCAATTTTTTGCACTATATATATATATATATATATATATATATATATATATATATATATATATATATATATACAGTATATATGGTGTTGCATGAGTTGCTGTCTAGCACCCAAAAGACGAAGCTGTCCAAGGGCTTCAGGAAAACCAGCTTTAGTTCAAATCAAAACAGGAATTGCCAGAGTATTCATTTAAACGGAAACTACCACTTCAATACCCACACACCCAGCAAATAAGCAGTGATGTTATCAGTCTTCCTGCCTTGGCTCCCTTATTCAAGAACAGATAGCACTGCTTGTCAGATTAGTCCAGTGGCTGTGGATAAGCGGCTGGGATCAGGTCATCCTGGAGGGGAGGAGACAGAAAAGAAAAGAGCAAGCCAGGTAAGTGGCCAGATTAAAGTGTTCCCCACATAAACCCTTGGCCGATGGACATGTCATGCGGTGAAGCTGTGAACTCGCAGTTGCCTCCGTGCTGTGGCAAACCTGTTGTTGCCTCCCAGGCAGACAAACAACCCTCGACAGACGAGTCACCAGCGTTTCAGCACTGGTGTCTCACAATATGTCTTTAAGTGTATATTGCCCTGGCCTACTAGGTTAGAAAACGTGTAAATGAATTAATCTTGGTGCCATGTAGTGGAGTTATTCGTTTATTTTAATGTTTTGCTGAGTGCCATCTAGTGGTGTTATACTGTGTTCCATTTGAACTGGGAAGTCAGAATTTTTTACTTCCTAGTCAATATTTTCAACTTTTTAAATGGGGCTGCGAGACGTGAACTCAGCTCTTCAGCACACCTCATTTAATTTTCAAATTTTCAAAACAAACTGTATTTTACAATTCAAATCAGAGTCGGAGTAATAATTATGTTGGCATGGTCATTTTAGTTCTGAGATCAGCTAAAATTTAAACAATGACCGTTATTAATACCTTTGCCAATAGACGTCAGAAGGACGGATGCCAAAACCGAACTGCCAAAAGATAGATTTCGACGTACCAAGCAAATGGCGATACGTTCTAAATTATTTACGGTTCCGGAGTTGTCAAAGGGTTTAAGTCAGTTGATGATGTTAGTCCTGGAAAGTACACCCCACCAAACCAGCGTTCCAAAAACCAACCGAACTTACTGTTATCTGCTCGAACCAACACTGACTTACTATACTCGGCCGTCCACCGGCATCACTGAAGCATTTGAACATTCTTAGCCAATCATGCAATACTGCGTCCGCATTTGCCACGTTATGTTCTAACTACAGAGGCAGAGTCCCATTGCATGGTTCTAGAGTCGAGGTATTGACGCGAACACCATACATACGGGGTATTGACGCGAACACCATACATACGAATAGTATCAAATTATACATAAGAATCATATGTGACAAACTGACTCTTTCATATATTTGCTGTACACGAGATTATTTATTTCATAAATGTCATTTTAATTATTTCATGTTGGCACAAATGGCATTCCATACTGATCAACAGAAAAACACTGCTTAATCTCAAAATGAAAACAAAACTCTGCAAACTGAACTAGATTAATAATAAATATAAACCACAAAATAAAAAATAATCACGTATGTGAAAGTATTAATATAGTGACTTTAAATCAAAACTAAAATGAGTGTAGCACAGCTTTAATTCTACCTAGAGCAGACAGTCCACACAAAACTCAGTGATTGTGGAAGAAGAAACAAGTAAGAGAGACCACCAAGAGACCTTTGAGAACTCAGAAGGAGTCACAAACTACAGTGGCTGAGATTGGAGAGAATCACAACTTTTTAGGAGAGTGGCAAAGAGAAAAGCAGAGCACATGACATCTCGGCTACAGTTTGCCAAAAGACACATGGGAGACTTTTTAGAAGCTTTGGGAAGGTTCAATGGTCTGATGAGACCAAGCCTGAGCTTTTTGGTCATGAGGCTAAACTCCATGTTTGGCACCAGCAAATTATCAAAAACAAACCATCTCCACAATGGAACATGATGGTGGCAGCAGGCCTTGGAAGGCTTGTGAGGTAAAATTAATGCAGCAAAATTCAAGGAAATTCTGGAGGAAACGCTATCTGTAAGAAACTGTGGTAAAGCCATGTTGTCGGGCTAGATGTGAGCCCAGGAAAGCATGACTTGATGTATTAGGTTACCCTTCTCTGTGAAGAAACAGAAAAAAATTAGTAATTACCTGAATGAAAGGAGGAGGTATGTTGCAGCACTGGCTGCTTACCTTAAGAAGCCGTGGAGCTGCATGGGAGTAGGTGAAGGTGGCAAACAAGCACGTGTGAACATGAGAAAATCAACAAGTGAGGTACCAATTATTAGAAACCATGCAAAGTCCTAAAGAGATTTCATGGATAGGTTTTAAGTGAGTGGGGTTCTGGAAAGGAGAATGGACTGAGGAATTGAGACCCCTTGATATAGGAGTTGTAATTAGAGGATTGAACGCAGTTTTGTTGATTTGACAGTGTACAAGCCTATGGGTGGGGTTGGAGAGTTGTCAAACTGGAATTGGGGGCACACATCCCACAAGGATATTTAGAATGTTGCAAGGGCTAGCGGGAGGATCATCTTCTGCTGGTTGTGGTTTATCAGTGAAGCATAGCAGTCTTCTGCAAGGTCCGTGTCAGGGGGAGGAGGTTATCCAGAGTCTGAGGTTACGTCCTGTGATTGCTAGTTGAGGTGGAGTCAAGAACCTGGGAGACACAGAATCTGCAGGGGCAATAGGGAATCATTTGATTTTGCTAATATTCTTCTGACAGTTCCTGAATGGGAAATAAGGTATGACAATGCCTGCTAATTGTAGTCCTCTGAAAGTCCTGAAAAGAAGAGGCAGCATTGTGAGCTGGTGGTATGAGATTGCATAGTAAACAGTTCTGAAAGACGTTTTTTGTGTCTCTGTCTCTCCATCTTCTCACTCTTGTCACTCATTTATGACTACAGATGCACATAGCTATTTGCAAGGTGCCTTTGCGCGGGGCATCACAAAAACCTACATCACCTGGGAAAAGATTTGTCTTCCAGCAAGACAAAGACCAGAAGCATAAAGGCAAAGCTTTACAGGAATGGCTTAAAGCAAGTTCTTGGGTGTCTGAGTTAGAGTTCACAGACCTCATTTATTTACCATGCATAGAAAAGAAGTACAAAATGTGAGAGAGTATGCAATTTCCCATGCAAACATTGGAATATATAAAAGAAAACTTGGCATGAAAGCATGCATAATCATTCATATCACTTAGGGAGAGAGGTAAGGAGCATGCGCTGATACAGTGTGTTGCATATTACTTAGTCATTATTTTAATGTGTGTTGACATGACAAATATAATATACAGTACCTCAAAAGTGGTGAATATGATTTACAGACTGTATTTTGGTTACCTTACAAAAGAGCCAATGCTTTGTGTTTGCAGTGAAGAGAGTTTTTGGTTTTTCATCAGTATGTATTGACTACCTGTTTTCTCAGGGAACTGGTCGACAGGTCAGGAATATCTCCGTCAAACTTCACTTCACCTCATGCTCACTAGGCTAGAAGCAATTAACCAATCGGCAAGACACTACATCTAGTTTTTGTATGGGGTTGGTGTACATACATAAAATATAACATGTTTTAGCCAACATAAAAAGGCAATTTGCAGCCATGTCTGGTTCTTCTAATGTAATCAGAGCATTATGCTACAGTTATAATGCAATAAGGGCCCCCAGTGAGAATAATGCTGCTTTTGTTAACCATAAGCAGTTACATTATATTAATGCACAAGTAATCCAAGGTGTCACAGACAAACATTGTGTCTCAATGTACTGGGTCAGCCTTTGTTTCATTTATTTTGAGGCAAAGTAGCTTTCATGGATGTGATGGTGCTGTACATATTGGTTGGCTTGTTGGTAAAGTGACTGGCAGAACCCTCAGTGTTTTCATATTGTCTGTACTATTCATTAGAAAAGCAGTCAGTCATTACATGTGCCAGGTGATAGAGGCTACCTGCTCCGATGCTGGTGCTTTATGGCTTTCCAGGACACCTAGAGTGTAGAAGAGATGTGCCATAATGTGGCACAGGACTTAGTTCTCTCAGTTGTGGAGCACAGCCAGAGACCTTTGAATGCAGGGGGTGGAGTCTCAACATATCTAGTGGGAGGTGCTTTAACGGCCAATGAAGTTCTGCCGCATCATGATTACATATGTATGAGGCTGATTAGCCCATTTATGGATGCTATGGATGGTGGCATTCGAGGTGCGTTCACATATGCATATTTATTTGTGAATTTCCCCTTGGGATTAATAAAGTATATCTATCTATCTATCTATCTATCTATAAGATAATTGCAATTTATAAACAGTGTAGAAACTGTGTAGAAACATGAATACGGCAAGTTTAAAAAATCCGATTTTTTTAGAGTATGTTTTTTCCTGTTTTTTTGGTCTGTACATATTTTCATGCACAAATCCATGCAAAGTTATATCAATAAGGCCCCAGATCGCAATCCGATTCAGTATTTGTGGCTGGACTTAAAAAAGGCTGCTCACTCACTATCATCATGATACCTGAAAGAGCCAGAGCAGTTTTGTAAAGAACAATGGGGGAAATGGCAAAGATGTTCAAAGCTGATGGAGGGACGGCCATGCCCACAGACTCCAGGTTTTAATGATTGCCAAAGCTGCACCTTCTAAATAACAGCCTTAACTGGGTGAATAGGTATGTGATCAGTCATTTTGTGCCTTTTATATTTGTAAATAATTTAGGTCACTTTACAGAGATCTGTTTTCACTTTGACATTAAAGAGTCTTTCTGTTGGTCAGTGACAAAAAAACCAAATTAAATCCACTGTGTTTTATAATAGTAAAACGTGAAGATTTCCAAGGGGTGAATACTCTTGATAGACGCTGCACACCCACTCTCACTCATACTGGGCCAAACCTTCTAACTTGCATGTCCCTGAGATGTGGGACAAAACTGGGCTATCTCAAAAGTTTACCAACCAGGCAGACATGCCCCATCTTGGTGAATTTGCATTTTTCTGAGTATGTCCTCTTGCTGCAGGTGCATAAATGCCAAATGCATTGGGTGCTACTTACATACACACAATGATTCTGACCTGAGAAAGGATTACTTCCTAGTTCATTATAACTTTCCGTCCATTTTCTGCTGCTTATCCAAGACTGGATCGTGGGGACAGCAGTCTAAGATACCTAAGCATTTATTTTCCCCATTACTTCCTCTAACTCCTCCAGGTGGATAATGAGGGACTCCTAGGCCAACCAACAGATATAATCTCTCCACCGTATCCTGAGTTTGCCCTGAGGTCTCCTCCCAGTTGGACATGCCTGAAGCACCTTAAATGGGGTGATGTCCAGGACCCATCCTAAACATATACCTGAAATACCTCAACTGGCACATTTTAGTGCAGAGAAGCTATCTTGAGCTCCTCTTGAATGTCTACGCTTCTCACCCTACCTCTAAAGCTGAGCAAGACGGAAAATTGTATCCACAGTCTAGTTCTTTTGGTCAATACTCAAAGCTAGTGACCGTAGATGAGAGTAGGGATGTAGATCAAATGGTAAAACAAGAGCTTCTCCTTTCGGCTTAGCTCCCTCTTCACAATGACTGACCGGAACAACTTCTGCATAACAGCGGATGCTGCTCCATTCCACCTGTCGATCTCCCACTCCCTTCATCCTTCACTCATAAATAATATATCAGACACAAATTCCTCTGCTTATGGCAGCACCCTATCCCCAACCCAGAGAGGGCACTCCACCATTTTCCAGGTGAAAGTTATGACCTTGGACCTGGAGGTGCTGATCCTCATGCCAGTAACTTCACACTCGGATGCAAATATTTTATGTGCATGTCTAAGGTCATAGACTGAAGAAACCAAAAAGACCCATATCATCCACAAAGCAGAGATGAGGCCACCAAAATTGACTCCTTCTGCCACATAGAAATTCTGTCCATAAAAATGATCTTTCATTGTAACCACCCAAAATAAATTAATCTCCATTTTTTCAAGCCTTCTGAATTTAGCTCTTCTATAAAACTGCCAAACTGCATGATCTGAGTTACCACCACTTATCTGGAAATTAATACAAGAAAGAAACTGTGCATGAGAGAAAACAAAGATATTAACAGAAAAAACATCAAAAGCATTGTTGTCCTCGCTTGCTGAAGCCAAACGAACAAGGATGTGGGCAAGGTTTAATCAAACTGGTGTCAATGTGAGACTGTTTTCTTGATTGGTGGCAGCACATTTGGTACAGGGAGGGACTGTCAGTGTAATGAGGGCACAAGGACAAGGGCTTTCTCCTGTAACATGTGCAAGATAAATAACAAAGGTACGGCCACCTGCCTAGTGATGGATTGCTGCAGTGTCTTCTTGTAACAACAAGCCGCCTACAAAGACATTACTTTTTTTTGCTCTTTATTCTTAACTGAGTTTCTCTTGAAATTTTGATTACGGTCTAACTATGCCACGCTGAGTCAGCATCATACACAAAATGAATGAGTCTGTTGGATCTTGGATACAATGATGTTCATTCTTCATAACAGGATTGGGGTGTGTTCTTTAAAATGCTCTTTTTTTCCACCTAGCAGAAATACTTTATAAAATGAAAAGAATAGAAGATTGAAAAGAAAGTTAGATTTAAGGTAGGTGAGGTACGTTTATGAAGCAGACAGAATACAGAGAAATAAGAGTAAATAGTGGAAATAAAACATGAGAAAAATAAAGCAGTGGGAAAATGTAGACCAGGACAGATCGAGGTCATTGGCCGCACTCACTTAAAGAATGATGACACAAGATGTGGATGTGAGAATGGAGTTAAGAAAGTGGGGTAGAAACCCACCTAAGAATGAGCTTAGCCCTTGGGTGTACTTGATTAACAGAAGACAGAGAGATCTAGGTGAATGTGATCAGTGTCATGCATAGGTGCCTGAGTATCACTTTCCAGGCTTGGACAAGGTATGCTATAAACCACCAGGACTGGTGGTGCCATAACTAACTGTTTCTTCTCTTTTCTTTTCCGTGGCTCAAGGGAAACTACCTACACAGGGCAACCCAGCCATGCCCTCACATAAGTAAGCCACACCCCTTAAGGGCAGGATGGTATAAAAGCTAATGGGTTCCTGGAGGATGGCGTCTCAGAGGAAGGAACTTTGCCCTGCATGCACGACCTCCCGAAGCTGGCCTTCTCAAGAGAGCTAATTTTTAGAAAAGCCATTAAAGCTAAAAGGGTAGATATTTTGCCTGTTTTCAGTTGCATCACTGCATGCTCATTTCTGCAATATTTTTTGAACAATTGCACTAAATGGGGTGGTGCAGTTGGCACCCCAAATCTTCTTTGGTCCTCCTGGTCCTTACTTATCAACTTCACCCTCCACATCTGATGTAGTTGACAGTATTTGTCGACGTAAAATGACTGAACCCACAGACCTTGCAGAGATCATCCAACAGCTGGAAGATCAGGTCAACCAGCTGCAGTTACAGCAGGAATGTGTGCATCTACTAGCTTTGCTTTTGTTGGGCGAGGCACAATGTGCTTACTATAATATGGAGGAGCACATATTGCCGATTACCCAACTTTAAAATGAGAGATTCTGGCCCGCAACAGGCTTGCCCTGGTCTGTCAGGCCCAGCACTGTCAGGACTGGTGGTTCAACTACGAAATTCCGGCACAAGCCCAGGCATTTTAGTTTGTAATGGTTGTAAAAGAAGCCCGGACACAGACAGACACTGAGACAGAAAGAGGTCTAAAAAGCACACTCAATTTATTATTTCCTTCTGCACACACAGCACACATTGCACTAATCCACAATAGTTGCTCTGTCCTTTACTTTCCTCTTTCTCTCAAGTCTTCTGCCGGCTCTACTCCTCTCCTCGCAAGCTCCATCTTCTTCCACCCTACTCTGGCTCAACTAATGGAGTGAGGTGGCCCCTTTTATAATGCCCCAGATGTGCTCCAGGTGCTTTGCGATGATCTTCCGGCGGCACTTCCTGAGTGTAGCAGAAGTGCTGCATGCAAGTTCCGCTCCTCTTCTGGCAGAACTTCCAGGTGTGGCGGAAGTGCTGCAGATCTTACTTCTGGAGTTGTCCAGGCACCCACTGGCTGTGGACATGGACCCCAACAAGTTTGAGTTTCAAAGTCCCATGCCCATGGCCCCAATGTAACCCAGGGGGGCTGCCATCTCATGAATTGCCCTTCTCTCGGCCCCCTACTCTTTCAGGGCCTCCCCAGCCATCCATCACATGGTTCAAATGTTACTGATGGAGTAGCAGTTTTATCTTCCAGCAGTTTTCAAGTAGTTTTTTGTGATGCTGAAGAAAGGTAGGGAGGTTACGCAAAGTGCGTGTCAAAATTCAAGACAGATCAAGAAACTGTTGGGGTTAAAAAAGGGCTCAGTAATATTTTAAAATAAGTTCATAAAGCACAGAGATTTTATTAATTTAGGTATGATTACAAGCCTTAAATTTAACTCCGTTTGGCTTGCTCTCTCTCTCAGGGGTGGGGATCGATCTGTTCTTAACTTAATTTTTCTCTTTGTAAAAACTTGATTGCTTTGTATGGATTGTAATAAAATTAATAAGAAAAATAAATAAATAAAAAAAGGGCCTTGCCCAGTTACTGGAAACAAGAGCTTGTGAGGCTCTTGTGAGAGCTCGACTCGAATATATAACTGGTGGATGTACCAAACCAATACTTTTTTGGACATGAGAAAAAAACTCTCAGTGTAAAATCTTACATTGCATAAGAAAGGAAAATGGCGAGGAGACACATGACCCTGGTGAGATAAGATGGGTGATCTGGGGGTTCTATGAGACTCTTTTTGCTGCACAGGAAGGTGAAGCTGAAGAACAACAGTCCTTTTTGAAGGATTTGCCTTACCTTCATGGCGCAGACTCCAAAGAGCTCGATGAGGAGTTGTGCTTAAGAGAACTTACTGCTCTATTGAAAGAGTTTAACAATGGAAAAGTTTCAGGCATTTATGTCATTCCAGGAGAATTTTATAGAACTTCTGGGATGTTATTGGTGTCGATGTATTAGAGGTGTTTACCCACAGTTATTAAAATGGGGGTTGTTACCTCAGAGTTGCCGCAGAGCAGTCATATCAAAAAAATATCAAAAACTGGAGGCCTGTGTCTCTCCTTTGTGTTGATTATAAAATCTTGTCAAAGGCACTGGCCAACAGAATGCAGACTGTTTTAGCCCAGGAGGCACATCCTGATCAGAGGTATTGTGTCCTTAATAGGACTACTTTCTTTTTAATTCAAGAGATTTTGCCTACATCAAACTTTTCAACTTTCAGACTGGTCTTGTTTCTATAGACCAAGAGAAGGCATTTGACAGGCTAATGCATTTTTGGGATCTAATGAAGGCTTTTGGGTCTGAGAGCCAGTTTATTAACTATATTCAGCTATATTCAGAGGAGTCAGGCAAGGGTGCTCCTTGTCTTGAATGCTCTACGTGTTGGCCTTAGAACCATTATTAGTTAAACTGAGAGGACTGTTGACTGGCTTATCAATTCCACATTGCACTGCAGAGCCTATTACGGTTTCGCTATTGAAAAAACACTATGCCATTTGAACATGAGTTGTCATTTGAATATTTCCCTTTCGATGTTTCCTTGCATTTTCAGTATCATGAACCATAACATGGAATACAGGCAAGATCTGGCATAGCGTTTTCAAATAATGATGTGCGTGTCAGAGAGAGGCAGAGACGGATTCAATCTCATTCAAGTGGTTACTGGAATATAAAATAAACACTTTCGCAAAGGTATAATGAAACAGGTGTGCTTTTATTCAAGAATACAACTGAATAACCAAAAATTCATGTGACAACAAGATACTAAGAAGACATGATTCTCCAACATTTGTGTTTCTGGTTATACCGCTGCAGCGATATTTTTTTACAGGTGGCAAAACTACACTGGCTGTTGCAGACTGAAATCAAAGGCGTCTTCTTTTTGGGTGCATACACCATCAGCACGACGCTGTCAGATCTAAACACTAGCGTGGTGAATTGTTCACGTACTGAAGTGACTTTAGATGAAAGTGGATGTCCCATTTTACTTATGGTGCAAAGCAGAGTTGCGTTGTGGTGCAGAGCAGTCTATTAGCCAGCTAAAACGCTGTGAAGAAGCTGTCTGTTGCTACGGTCCAGCCTTTATCCAGTTTGATAGCGGTTACAGGACATTATATCTTTGATTGTCGGAACAACAAATAATTCTGAGCAGGCATCAGGCACACTGCTGCTCTTGTGAAAAGAATGGAGATAAATGCCATCAATTCAGAGAGGGACAGGCAAGTTTGTTGTACCACATGAATGTGACTGAGAGAATAAAACTGAATAATAAAAAAACAAGTGCTAACTTTTATAAGTAGCTATAATTTACACTGGGCGTTACAGGCTCAAATCAAATAATATGTTTTTATTATATTGTAGAAATAATAATAATAATAATAGCAGCTCACTACTTAACACGCATAGCGCTTGGTCTCGAACCTGGGACCTTCTGGTTATAATGGCAACAGTTCTTACCTCTACACCATTCAATAATACGTGTAAAATCCCTGTCGATTGACATTTGAGTTTTAAACTCATTGACAGCCACATGTAAATCAAATGCTTTTTTTTCCCATTCTTTCTTGAATAAAAGCGCGTGTGTTTATTTGATATTTGGACTAAAGTATTCGCACATTATACACTTCTCGTCATTATTAGTATAACATGGAAAAAGTTTCTTCTTTAGGCATGTGTTCAGCATTTCCATTCATCCTACTCTTACCCAGATCATTGTGGACACAGAACATACATGAAATGCATGTATTCCAAATAACGATATACAGTAATCCCTCCTCGATCGCGGGGGGTTCTGGAACGCAAATCTGCGAAGTAGAAACCATATGTTTGTGTAGTTAGTTTTAGATATTTTAAGCCCTTATAAACTCTCCCACACTGTTAACATTATTAGAGCACTCTAGACATGAAATAACACCCTTTAGTCAAAAGTTTAAACTGTGCTCCATGACAAGACAGAGATGACAGTTCTTTCTCACAATTAAAAGAATGCAAATAGATCTTTTCTTCAGGAGCAGAGAATTTCAGAGGGAGAGAGAGAGCGCTCGCAAAGAAAAGCAAACAATCAAAAAATCAATACGTGTGCTTTTAAGTTTGCTGCGGCAATTTTTAGAGGAGCATTAGTATCTTCTAAGCAAACAGCCCCTCTGCTCACATCTCCTCCGTCAGGCGCAGAGAACGTCAGAGAGAGAGAGGGAGATTAAAGCAACAATCAAAAAATCAATACGTGTGCTTTTGTGCTTTTAAATATGCCGAGCACCGCAATAAAGCGGCATTTTTTTAGAGGAGCGTCAGTATCTTTTAAGCAAACAGCCTCTGTGCAAACCACCTCTGCTCACACCCCCTCCGTCAGGCGCAGAGAATGTCAGAGAGGGTGAGAGAGAGGCAGAGACAAGCAAACAATCAAGCTCCACGCGGGATTCATATCTTATAGCATTGAGGAGTTTTAGTTAATATGTAATACATACTCTGATTGGGTAGCTTCTAAGCCATCCGCCAATAGCGTCCCTTGTATGAAATCAACAGGGCAAACAAACTGAGGAAGCGTGTAGCATAAATTAAAAGACCCATTGTCCGCAGAAATCCGCGAACCAGCGAAAAATCTGTGATATATATTTAGATGTGCTTACATTTAAAATCCGCGATAAAGTGAAGCCGCGAAAGTCGAAGCGCGATATAGCGAGGGATTACTGTACTGTATTAATTACCCTATACAACTCTAGGCACCTCACACTCAGATAAGGAGCCTTGGCTTGAGTTGGGAGAGCTTTTTGCCTGCAAGCTGAGCTCTGTCAAGGTGTGGGATGGGACAGAAGGCTGCTTGTTGCTTGTGCTGATTTTTTCGTAGACTTCAGGAATTCTAGTATTAAAGGGAATGAGGACAGTCTCTCATTGTTCTGGGTTTTGGAAGAGCCAATTGTCAATAATATGAAGATTAGTAGTTCAGTGGGACTGTTGCAAACATTTAGTAGTCACCTGAAAAGTGGTGCATGTACAAAACTTAAACATATTATTGACTTCTGTTGGAAAAAAGCAAAAACAATTGCAAAGCAGACTGAAGTGTGGTCAGTGCAAGTGTCGGAGGCTTTTCTGATGTAAGTAGAGGCTTCACTGTCAGGTAAGAGCTTGATAATCCTGAGAGACATTTAGTAAACTGACTCATCCACCTGCGGATTCTGAGTTTCCTACACTTCTGATGTCTCCTGTGGGAGACTGGACAACAGCTGAACAGAACAAATTACTGTCAGTGGTGAGGCTGATGGAACTGCCTTTACCAGCGGCTACAAGGAAACAAATCCACCGGTTGTGCGTAAAAGTAAGACACAACGATTCCCTGAACACACTACCAGACACTCCATGGAGGAAAAAGATTGGATGCACAGAATTGTCAGTGTTTGCCTGGAGGTCACTGTACAAGCCACCATTGACCAGTAGGGTGAGTGATTTACAGAGGAGGGTTTTACATGGGATCTTAGCTGTGAACTCCTTCTTGTCAATTATTACTCTGGGGGTTATCTGACAATTGTTTTGTTTTTTTTTATATAACATTTTATTGAATTTATTAAGAGCAAATCACATTCCATACAAGCAAGTCAAATTTTACAAATCTAAATTCAAATCAAATCAACCCTCACTCATGAGAAAGAGAGCTAGGCCAACAGAGTAAAACTTTAGAAGTAGGAAAAATAAGTAAATAAATTAATGAATTAAAATAAATAAAAGAAGAGATTCCACTTCCTCAATTTAAATGCTTATTCTAAATTGTTATTGATTAGATCCTGCCACGGTTTAAAAAAGTTTTGCACAGATCCTCTAAGTGAGAATTTGATTTTTTCCAATTTCAAATAGTATATACCATCAGTTACCCACTGACTTAAAAGAGGTGGGTTAGGATTCTTCCATTTGAGCAAGATACGTCTATGTGCTAATAGTGTAGTAAAGGCAATTCCAGTTTGTTTGTCCTTCTCCACTTTAAGCCCATCTGGGAGTCCACCACACACAGTTGTTAACGGATTAGAAGGAATTGTGACACCAAGGCTGTCTGATAGACATTTAAAGATTATGGTCCAAAATGATGTTCATTTGGTGCAGGCCCAAAACAATTGTTTTTTTTTCTGTGGGCAAAGAGAGACAGTGTTTCACTGTTTAATGTTTTGTAGAAGGTTGGAGCCATTGTTCAATTTAATAGAGAGATTTACTGGCAGATCGGGAATGTTGTACACGAGGGTGGGCTTTCTGTTAGGATTTAAAATGATAAAAAGAAAACAATGTTATTTTGACAAATTTTATTATGGGACAAAGTAAATTAGCCAGATGGAAAACCAGAAAATGTAAAATTGAAAGGCAGGGCCTGCAGGATCCAATTGTATTTTTTAAACATTTTTGGATTTTAGGAGACCCAGGCCCCTCATGGACCCCGTGATCATCAGAGGTGACTGTGTGCAGAGGGTGCAGACCTATAAATACCTGGGAGTGCAGCTGGATAATAAATTGCACTGGACTGACAATACTGAAGCTCTGTGTAAGAGAGGACAGAGTTGACTATACTTTCTTAGAAGGCTGGCGTCCTTCAACATCTGCAATGTTCGTGCCGAGCGCCCTCTTGTACGTGGTGGTGTGCTGGGGAGGCAGCATAAAGTTGAAGGACACCTCACACCTGAACAAACTGGTGAGGAAGGCAGGCTCTATTGTAGGCATGGAGCTGGACAGTTTGACATCCATGGCAGAGCGACGTGCATCTTTAATTTAATATTGTTTTTTATCAGTATGCTGCTGCTGGAGTATGTGAATTTCCCCTTGGGATTAATAAAGTATCTATCTATCTATCTATCTATCTATCTATCTATCTATCTATCTATCTATGTTTTTGTATAGTTGACTGATGTTTTTCAATAAAAATAATTTTAAATTTTTTTAAATATCTGTCTATCTACAGGGACTGAATCCATGTTCCGTCCTAATGTTACTGTGCTACTTTGCAGTGTGCAAACTCTGCAGCAAATCCAGTGAGAGGAGGTTATTCAGCCAACATGTCTGTTATGTGGTCAGAGCAAAATTGCAAGTAGCATTTTCATTGTCTTCTGTTGTTTTATTGAAATTACAATCAAAATCAAATATTAGTATACTCAGTGCTAGAAGTATCCACAGGTCCACCATAAAATAATCTTAGTCTAAAAGATGTTTACAGACACTACTTGTTTGGACATGGTGTACTGTACCGTAGATTTGTTTTATGTATTAAGAAAGCACACAGAAGGAAATGCAAAAAGCGTTGACATTGTAGAATAGATATGTTGAAAAAAAGAAAAAATATCATATATAAATGAGAGAATGATCTAACTGTGGACACTAGTGGATAGGATGCTCCTCGTATATATAAATAAGTTATTTTTGCAAAAAACTAATTAAAGCAGGGTCCACCATTTTTAGAGAGACTTTGATACACTGCATTGCCACAAAGAATGGAAGAAAAATTAGGTATTTGGTGGTAAAAGGGGTGATATAGATAGTTAGTAAAGACAGGAGATGACTGGGGGCCAGATTAGACAAGACCATGGTGGACAAGTTAACTAGGACATTGGGAGGCACCCTACACTTTTCAAATGGTGTCCAGGGTTTTTATTTTTTGACCTCAGAGACTCAAGACCTAAGTTTTGCATCTCATCTGAAAAACAACACCATTTTTCACCACAGTGTTCCCATCAATGCATTGGGGCATTGGGATTCACACACAGACCACAGCTTAAGTGCCCCCTGATGCCCTCACCAACAGCTCTTCCAGCAGTAACCCAAGCTTCTTATACTACTGAAGACTGTAGTACTCCAGTCACACCTCAAAACACAAACATTCAAACTAAACAAATTGTTGTGCTTTAAATTAACTAAAGAGATCTTCATTTAGATCTTGATCTTTGTTTGTCCGCGAATTCCAAGCATGCGTAGACCACCTTTCAGTTTAGTACGTTGTTGTTACTCACAGATGTCAACAATGTGCCGGAATAACGAAAGGGGTGGTGGACAGTGTTACACTGGTTAGCTCCTGAGGCCTGGTTAGAGAATGAGATTCCTGAAGATAAAAGGTACGTGCCTACGTAACATATGAATGAAAGAAAGACAGTGGGTAAAATGAATGACAACGTAACAGCACGTTCCGGAAATTATTATTGTTACGTTGTAGCCGGCGAGTGCTGCTCGTCTCACAGTTGTACCGTGCCTTGCTCACATGTCAGTGAAGTGATCCCTATTTATTCTTTAAAGAGCTTGGATACCTATGTGTCCCCCTTTTAATAACCATTGCTCCGTGTATATCACCTTACTCTTTGGATTGCCACAAAGCAACCTGCGAGATTGGAGAAAGGTTGAGAAGACATCGTGAGAGGAAACGACAGCGTTGTGAAAACGAGATGGACTGTGAATGGACAGAAGCATAAATGCTCCTACACCACCACATCATTACTATTCGGACAGTGATTCCGAGTAGGCCGTTCCTATCGAATCAATGTTCAAAGGTTTTCTTTTGTAATTTTGTTTCCCTTATAAAAAATCATAATGCTGTGCGACGAAGGGCCCAGTTCATGACTGGCATCCGCATTTAAACAGGGAGCCCTTCACAGACAACTTTAACACACGCAGCGTAGTGGGGCACAAATGGCTAGTATATATATATATAAATATATATATATATATATAGACACTAGGGGGTCGCTGTTGCCCCATGTAACCCGCAGACAACACGTCCAGACACCAAGTAAAAGTACAAGAAATAATTTTAATTTCTCCAATAATGTGCACAAAGCACCTCCACCTCCACAATACACAATAAATCACAGATAATCGATACAATAAACACAATCAATCCTCCTGTCCACCCAGCAGCTCTGTCGCACTTCCTCCCAACTCCAGCTCAGCATGCTGGTTTCCCACAGTCCTTTAAATAGTCCTCGACCCGGAAGTGCTTCTGTCCTTCAGTCCATGTGATTTCATAGCACTTCTGGGTCAGATGAAAACTCTTATTTTTCTTCAACCCAGAAATACTTCAGTTCTTCCATCCCCATGACTTGTGAGTACTTCCGGACTATAATAGAAACAATCTTCGTGACTCCTTGTGGCGTCCCCAGGAGGGGGACTTAATAAGTAATAAGCAATCTCAATGCACGTAGAAAATCTAGGAAATACAGCATAAACTCCAATAATCTAATTAAAATTACTATTTTAGAGGAACAATGTATTAAAACTATAAAAACAGATCACAGATTAAACAAAAATACACACAGAGCGGCTAATAAAATAATTTAGTTCCTATTCCAAATATCAATAACGCACATAGTATTCATCTCTGCACCTCCGAAACATTAAATATGGCACTATTAAATGTTAGAGCTTTAACTAACAAAACATTTTTTATCAACGATCTTATTAGTGATAAAAAAATAGATTTTATTGCACTAAGTGAAACGTGGCTTAACTCAGATGCGCGCTGTTTTAATCGAATCTGCGCCTCCGGATTACAGTTTTACTCGTGCAGACCGCCAGGAAAAGGGGGCGGTTGGCAAACATTTACTCGAGCGATTAAAATGTAAAGATGTCAGTTTTGGTAATGTTCAAGTCCTTTGAGTAGCTCGCCGTTGTTATCCATGGAGATTCTCAAGTTCTAGTACTATCCGTGTATAGACCTCCTAAATATAACATGTCTTTTTATGAGTAATTCTCTGATTTAATGTCAATTTTAATTACTAACTATGACACACTCCTAATAGTTGGTGACTTTAATTTTCATATAGATAATCAGTGTGATCTAAAAGTAAAAGAATTTATGAACCTCCTGGATTCTTTTGATTTGAGACAACTCATAAATCAGCCTACACATAAAGCAGGTCATACGTTAGACTTAGTGATTACTAAAGGACTGAAAGTTGATATAAAACAGATCATTGATATTGGTCTATCAGACCATTTTCTTCTACTTTTAATATAGAAATAATGATAGAAAACACTCATGAGAAGCATATTGTTAAAAATCGCTTCTTTGACTTTAAAACTTACAAACATTCTAAGCAATCAGTCCGTTTATAGTGCCAGCTATAATAGCGAGGATAATGTAAATAGTAAGGTGGAAAGATTTAATACTAAAGTGAGAGCTGCTGTTGACATAGTTGCACCTGAAAAGACAGTGAAAAAATCTTCTAGCATTGTTATACCATGGAAGACCCAAAGAGTGTCTGATTTAAAGAGAACATGCCGTAGAGCGGAGCGTAATGGAGGAAGACTAAACTTACTATCCACTATGAAATATTAAAAGTCAAAATAACAGAATACAATAACACTGTCCGTCTTGAGAGCGCTGCTATTTCTCAAGATTATAAATAACAATGCTAGTAATCCCAGAGTCTTATTTTCTACAATTGATCACCTGCTAAACCCAGGTAACTCAAAGGAATGCCTCCTAAGTACTTCCAGTGAAACCTGTGAGGCTATCGCTGTATTTTTCAATCAAAAAATTAATGATATTAGAAATAACATAGTATATCTCCCCAACACTAAGGATCCTCCTAAACCCCAGCATCCTGTTATAAACAAATTAAACTCTTTCACTAGGATAGATTTACCTGATTTACAAAAATAATATCTCAATTAAAACCTCCACCTCGTCCTTGACCCGATACCAACAAGGTTTTTCAAAGAAGTATCAGGCGTGCTAATTGATAATGTTCTGACATAGTAAATTCGTCATTAGATACTGGGGTCTTCCCAGACTGTCTTAAGACTGCTGTAGTTAAACCCCTACTTAAGAAACATAATCTTGACCCTCGCTCTTGAAAATTTTAGACCCATCTCTAACCTGCCTTTCTTAAGTAAAGTTCTGGAGAAGGCAGTCATTATGCAGTTAAATGACCACCTCAATAAACATGCTATTCTTGATAAATTTCAGTCGGTTTTAGAACAAATCACAGCACAGAAACTGCACTCGTTAAAGTAGTAAATGATTTTGCGTGAAATGCAGACAGAGGCCATTTATCTGTTCTCATCCTCTTAGATCTGAGTGCTGCATTTGACACCATTGATCACAATATTCGCAGAAATCGCCTTAGTCAATGGGTGGGCCTCTCTGGCAGTGTCTTAAATTGGGTTTGAAACCTACCTGACAGGGAGAAAATTTTTGTTAGTTGTGGTAATTACAACTCAAGACACATGATATCCATATGGTGTTCCACAAGGCTCTATCCTGGGTCCGCTGTTTTCTCAATCTACATGCTTCCGTTAGGTCAGATTATCTCAGGGCACAACGTGAGCTACCACAGCTATGCTGATGACACACAGCTGTACTTATCAATAGCACCTGATGACCCGATTCTATTGATTCACTAACACAATGTCTGACTTGTATCTCAGAATGGATGAATAGTAACTTTCTCAAGCTAAATAAAAGAAAACTGAAATCTTAGTGATTAGCAATAATGGATACAATGAGGCTATTAGAAATAAACTGGATACATTAGGATTAAAAGTCAAGACGGAGGTAAAAAGCTTAGGGGTAATTGTTGACTGTAATCTGAATTTTAAATCACATATTAATCAGATCACTAGGACAGCATTTTTCACTTAAGAAACATAAGTAAAGTTAGACCTCTTATATCACTGAAAGATGCTGAGAAATTAGTTCACGCTTTGTTTTCAGTCGACTAGATTACTGTAACGCACTCCTCTCAGGACTACCCAAAAAAGACATAAATCGTTTGCAACTAGTGCAGAATGCAGCTGCTAGAATCCTAACTAGGAAAAGAAAATCCGAACACATTTCTCCAGTTTTGATGTCACTACACTGGTTACCTGTGTCATTCAGGATTGACTTTAAAATTCTGCTTATGGTTTATAAAGCCTTAAATAATCTCGCCCCATCTTATATATCGGAATGTCTGACACCTTATATTCCAAATCGTAACCTCAGATCCTCAAATGAGTGTCTCCTTAGAATTCCAAGAACAAAACTTAAAAGAAGTGGTGAGGCGGCCTTCTGCTGTTATGCACCTAAAATCTGGAATAGCCTGCCAATAGGAATTCGCCAGGCTGATACAGTAGAGCACTTTAAAACACTGCTGAAAACACATTACTTTAACATGGCCTTTTATAACTTCACTTTAACTTAATCCTGATACTCTGTATGTTCAATTCCTCATAATAACTATTCATGGTGGCTCTAAAATCGTACTGACCCCTACTCTCTCTTCTGTTTCTTTTTCCGGTTTCTTTGTGGTGGTGGCCTGCACCACCTCCACCTACTCAAAGCTTCATGATGCTCCAACAATGATGGATGGATTAAAAGGCAGAAGTCTACGTGACCATCATCATCAAGCCCTTCCGTGAGAACCCTAAATCCAAAGAGGACTGTTTCATTTATGTTAGGTAGAATGCCCAGAGGGGACTGGGCGGTCTCATGGTCTGGAATCCCTACAGATTTTATTTTTTCTCCAGCCGTCTGGAGTTTTTGTTTTTCTGTCCCCTGGCCATTGGACCTTACTCTTATTCGATGTTAATTAATGTTGATTTATTTTGTTTTCTTATTGTGTCTTTTATTTTTCTATTCTTCATTATGTAAAGCACTTTGAGCTACTGTTTGTATGAAAATGTGCTATATAAATAAATGTTGTTGTTGTTGTGAAGCCGAACTCCATTGTCCATGATGCCCTGCGGGAATTCGGGGCACCTCCATGTTGCAGGGAGGACTCCATCTAGCGGTGTGGATGTATTGACCAGGATAAGCTGCCGGCCATCTCTCACAATATACTGTATATCCAATGGCCTTATCTAATGGTGACTCCGATCCAAGTTGAGGTTTGGTGCACTGCCTAATGCTTCTTCTCCCCCTCTTTTCTTTGCAGATCTGTCAATAGACAGTGACATAATTTCCTGGCCATGGTTCCCTGGACCTGCCTCTTCCAGTCTGGCTTCCTCTTAAGGGGTTCTGCCACCATCTTAAACCAATCTAATCTGTTGACTCTCATCTGAAAAGATCTCTTTCTTATTTTGTTATTTTTTTTTCTTGTCAAAAATGTACGAGGTTCACCTTCAACAATTTATCTCTCTCCTGTGTATTATTTTACTATATGTAATGTGTGGGTCACTGACTTGCACAAGAGATAAGGAGATGAGTCCTGGTTTCCAAGAAAATCATCTTTATTGCAGAAAAAAACAGGAACAGGGTTTTCATTCACATGTGAGTTGTCACTTCAGCACACACAAACACAGCAATCTGTCAGCAACAGTCTGTCATCCTGCTTTAGCTCCCTTCTTCAGTTTAAAAGAATGAACAGCCTCCCTCATCAGGTACGTTCAGCGCCTGCTCGCTCTGGAGGAGAGGACAGAAAAAAGAGAGCAAGGCCAGGACAGTGGCTGGTTTTAGCTGTTTCCCATATCACCCATCAGGCGACAGACGTGTTACGAGATGAACCTGCAAACTTACAGTTGTACAGGTGGCGGACAAGCAATCCTCGCTTGTGTTTTAGTACACAGAGCAGTTAGGAGGTGTTGTCAGGGTCTCAAAATTCTCACTATATATATATATATATATATATATATATATATATATATATAGATATATATATATGTATGTGTGTGTGTGTGAGTGTGTATGAGATTATCTTTTTCCTTTATTTATGAAGTTTGCAAATCTAAAGTTCACAAACAAAAAACAAACAAAAGAGAAAGAAAAAGGGAAGCTGAAACTGCATAAACACATATTAAAAATGATGTCTGTGAGATGTAAACATATGAACTAACCACAAAATAAAAATAATGACAAGGATTCCCTTTCATTAAGAAAGAAGCAATGCAGAAAACAAAAAGGAGGAAAAGTAAGAGCATCTAATCTTTATATAATAGAGTCTGTAGAGGACAGAGCAGTACATCTAAAGGCTAACAGGGAGTAATGATTCTTGAGAAGTAATTCAAAAAGGGCTGCTGGGTGGAATTAAATTTATCAGTGTTACAAAGAAAGTAAAATCTTATTTTCTTGAGCTTAATGAAAAGCATTACATCCCTCGCCCATTACATCCCTCATCCAGCTTGCTTACAACATCTTAGAATGAGATGTCTCACAAGAAGAGTTATGAAAGACAAGATGCCAAACTGCCATTTCTTCTCTGGGAGACGTGGTCTGGCACAACACTAAAGAGAGGGAACAAAGGAGCTGGTTCAATATTTAGTTGTAATATAGCAGTTGTTCAGTTAAGAATGAAAGGAGGATTAGTGCTCATGGAGGACAGCCTTGTCCAATCATTCAGAGACTCACACGCCAAGTCAGACTCCCACAGGTGTTTAATAATAGAGAGGAAGGCCCAACATCTAAGAATTGGAATTGCGTCGTATATACGATAGAGCCCCAATTGTCTGCACACTGATTAGCTGAGGTTCCACAATACCTGAGGTGAACCTGCAGATGTAATACACTACATTTCTTATAATTCGTAAAAGCTTTGCCGTGAGTACTGTACCAAGCATGTAAATACCGTACTTCTAACCTCAGCTGTACCAAGCAAGCAGATCAAGGAGCTGGTGACTATGGGAATGTGGCCATGACTAACTCACTCCTCCCCAACAGCACCCCTCAGATATTGTGAGTGTGTCGCCAGCTTTGACTGTGTACGCATGCTCTACAGTTTCATTCACTTAGCGTTTTTGTGTCTGTACATTTATTTAGTTCATTAAGTCTTCATCGTGAATATCACAATTAGTGGGAAAAGGAAGCATCCTGTGAAACTTTAACCTGAAATGGCTGCGGCCATCAGTTTTATTCAACTCTCAGTTAATCGAGGTGAGTGTGTCGCCAGCTTTGACTGTGTACGCATGCTCTACAATTTCATTCACTTAGCGTTTTTGTGTCTGTAAATTTATGTGGTTCATTAAGTCTTCATCTTGAATATCACAATTAGTGGGAAAAGGAAGCATCCTGTGAAATTTTAACCTGAAATGGCCGCGGCCATCAGTTTTATTCAGTTTCTCAGTTGATCGAGATGGATTGGTCCACATAACCATGGAATGACTTGAAGTATTATGTCTATAAAAGAAAAGGCGGAAGGGAGTGAGGGGAATGATACAAAAATTATTCCAAACAAAAGCATGGATTTGTAAATAGTGGAAAAAAATTGTTCTGGGGTTTTCATATTTAATGGACAGTTGCTTGAGCGATTCAAAATAGTTGCATATATAAGAGTCTTTAATGCACTTAAATCCTTTTTATTGCCATATTCTAAAGGCCACTGTAAATCCTCTACTGAGTGAGGGTAAAGGCATTGACATTAGCTGGAGTTTAAAGTGTCTCCTAAACTTGGACCAGATCTTGGTTGATGGAACAGAGTATTAGCGGAAGAAGAGTGAGTAAAAAGTGGTAAAGAGAAGGAAAGAAAAAAGACCAATTGGTAATTGCTTACCTCCCAATAAACTAACTCAGAAGAAACAGAAGCTAAGTGTTAATTAAACCAGTTGGCTAAACTATGAATATTGGCTGGCCAGTAATAAAATCTAGAATTCGGCGTTGATTCATCACCCAGCTGCTTAGATCTTTGTAGAAAAGATTTATGTATGCAATGTGTCTCATTAACTCATTATAAACATTTTCTGTCTGTGTTGGTTTGTTCTGAAAAAGTATATGTTTATTTTTGTTTCATTCTGTTCATTGTTTACACAGCACTAGTATTGTATCACGTGACTGTGGGCATTGTTTTCATGAGATTCGAGAAAATGGGGTATAAATATGTAATTGCCAATGCTGCATTTTCATGAAATTTCACATGAAGACCTGACCAACCTATTGAACATTACTGTATCACAGCACTAAGGAATAGACAGAGTTGTGAAGTACTTTTTAATCCCGTTTCTTATTGTGCTCACTTCACACCCAGCTCCCCCACAAATACGTACACTGGGAAGAGGGAAATAAGTGTGATTACAAAAGGGAAATAAAATCGAAATTGTGGCAGGGACAGGTCATTAGGATTAAAGGGACCGTGGTTAGAAACAAGATAAAAAGTCCAGGAGGCTATGTCCATCCTTTCGGTGCCATGGCTGGGAAAAAGTGGGGAGGTGGATTATGCCATGAACAAGTCTCATATGCTCGTGAGCTGGCGATGGCCTTCTGTGACTCAAAAGTGTCTAAGAAACATTTGTTTAAGTGTATGTGTCTGTATGACTTGCTCCACTCTCCAGGCTGTCTGTTTCATGCTCTGTGCCCAGAGCTACCAGCAAACAAAGGCATTTTTCCCACCTCCTGTCACCCAGCACCAGAAGAAGCTGGTATAAAAGTGCATATACAGCATCACACAAAAGTGAGTACACCCCTCGCATTTTATGTAAATATTTTATTATATCTTTTCATGGGACAACACTAAAGATATGACACTTTGATACAATGTAAAGTAGTCAGTGTACAGCTTGTATAACACTGTAAATTTGATGTCCCCTCAAAATAACTGAACACACAGCCATTAATGTCTAAACCGCTGGCAACAAAAGTGAGTACACCCCTAAGTTAAAAATGTCCAAATTGTGCCCAAAGTGTCAATATTTTGTGTGGCCACCATTATTTTCCAGCACTGCCTTAACTCTCTTGGGCATGGAGGTCACTAGAGCTTCACAGGTTGCCACTGGAATCCTCTTCCACTCCTCCATGACGACATCACGGAGCTGGTGGCTGTTAGAGACCTTCCGTTTGAGGATGCCCCACAGATGCTCAATAGTGTTTAGGTCTGGAGACATGCTTGGCCAGTCCAGCACCTTTAGCCTCAGTTTCTTTAGCAAGGCAGTGGTCGTCTTGGAGGTGTGTTTGGGGTCGCTATCATGTTGAAATACTGCCCTGCGGCCCAGTTTCCGAAGGCAGGGGATCATACTCTGCTTCAGTATGTCACAGTACATGTTGGCATTCATAGATGGTTCCCTCAATGAAGTGTAGCTCCCCAGTGCCAGCAGCACTCATGCAGCCCCAAACCATGACACTCCCACCACCATGACTGACTGTAGGCAAGACACACTTGTCTTTGTACTCCTCACCTGGTTACCGCCACACACGCCTGACACCATCTGAACCAAATAAGTTTATCTTGGTCTCATCAGACCACAGGACATGTCATTAGTCTGATTGTCTTCAGCAAACTGTTTGCAGGCTTTCTTGTGCATCATCTTTAGAAGAGGTTTCCTTCTGGGACGACAGCCATGCAGATCAATTTGATGCAGTGTGCGGTGGGCATATGGTCTGAGCACTGACAGGCTGACCCCCCCACCCCTTCAACCTCTGCAGCAATGCTGGCAGCACTCATACGTCTATTTTCAAAAGACAACCTCTGGATATGACGCGGAGCACGTGCACTCAACTTCTTTGGTCGACCATGGCAAGGCTTGTTCTGAGCGAAACCTGTCCTGTTAAACCTGTCGCTGTATTGTCTTGGCCACCGTGCTGCAGCTCAGTTTCAGGGTGTTGGCAATCTTCTTATAGCCTCGGCCATCTTTATGTAGAGCAACAATTCTTTTATTCAGATCCACATAGAGTTCTTTGCCATGAGATGCCATGTTGAACTTCCAGTGACCAGTATGAGAGAGAGAGTGTGAGAGCGATAACACCAAATTTAACACACCTGGGACTTTGTAATACTAACGAGTCACATGACCCCAGGGAGGGTAAATGGCTAATTGGGCACAATTTGCACATTTTTCACTTAGGGGTGTACTCACTTTTGTTGCCAGTGGTTTAAACATTAATGGCTGTGTTTTGAGTTATTTTGAGGGGACAGCAAATTTACACTGTTATACAAGCTGTACACCGACTACTTTACATTGCATCAAAGTGTCATATCTTCAGTATTGTCCCATGAAAAGATATAATAAAATATTTACAAAAATGTGAGGGGTGTACTCACTTTTGTTAAATACTCTATACACTTAGTTTATACCTTGTGCCAAACAGTATAACATTGCAATGCAGTGAGACATGACGTCTAAACCTGACACTGTCACATATGTGTGCCTTGGGGACAGCTTTAAGGCTCTGGTGGTGGTAATTCCCTACCGATCCACATGGTGGCAGTCTATACTATCACCTCTTCTCTTCCACCATCTACAGATCGGATGAGTAACAGCCTTACCACCTCTGACATCACTTCCTTTGTACATCCACCTGGACCCGCCTCTTCCTGTCTGGCCTGTACTTAAACGTAAGTGTAACCTTCTTGGAGCAGTCACTCTTGAGACTCATATCTGTGAAGTCTTTTTTTTCTTGTTAACACATTTAAACTTTGCTTTTGTTTTGTCAGTTATACAGGGTTTGCCAACTCTTTCTGCTTGTTTGTATTTTTTCTTACAACACAATGCTAGCTGACGCAGTGGGGCACAAAAGAAACTTAATTCCAGGGTTGTGCATCATGAAATGCCTGTACATTATATACTGTGAAAACTGTGAAAGCGCTGGGATAAGTGGATTGCGTCTCATAGAGAGTATTTTGAAGGAAAGGGAATTGCTGTTTTCTAATTAAGATTGTGGAGCAATTCCAGGAATTTCTGCCGTGTATGATTTTATTCCCTGATTTTCTTTCATGACTTTTATTTTGATATTTGACATTGGTGCTCACTCTTCTTTTGACAGACGTTTAAGACCCCTGTCCGATCTTTTGACTGCCCTTTCCTGTTTGGTACCTTCACTTCCTTCTCTGTTAATTTTTTCCTTTGGAGAAAATCATTGCAGCATTCATTAGGTGAGTCTTTAGGTTTGCCTCTTTACAGAATAAACTGATAAAGCCAAAATGTTGAGTCTTTTACCATCTTTTCAATTTTTTTCAGTCCTTTATCTACTTTTTACTTTTGTACATGTTCTGAAAAGCATTAGCCATACCTCTTGAAATATAAAACTTTCTAAGCAATTTATAATGCCTGCTGACTGCCTGAGTTCATGTGCGTTGACCAGAAAACAGAAAACTGTAACAATATTGAATCAGTAACATTTTACATATTGAAATGTTATCTCAACTCAGTCCTTTAAAACAGAAAAGAAATAGAAGTTCAAAAGAAATAAATGTATTCAGTTACATTCCTTCCTATGCTTTAACTCTAAGAATTCACAAAGGTGATAAAATGTCAATTTAATTTTGACAGTCTAAATGCGAAGTGTTCTGAAGTATAATACATTTACTTCTTCAGTTGTTCTTCTGTAATTGATAATCTAATTTAGAGAGAAGGATCTCATTTTTTACAAGGATATTGTACAAACACATCAAAGCTATTTTCTTCTGTTTTCAACACTCGGTCAGCAGCTCTTAATTCACATCACACCTATCGTAAGGGATATTATTTTAAATAACTTTACAATACATGCTTTATGAATAAATTGTACTTCATATATTGTCTCTCATGCTGCACAGCACAGCATCATTTCAGACTGACTGCATCTAAAGCACGTACAAGCTGCACTGCCATTTTTACTTGTTTCAGAAAAATTCCTTGAAATGTGCACTCAGAGGTTGCAGAGTAAAGCAGTGGTAGGGAATGAACTTGGAACTTTGTAAATTCAGTCCATTTTCACAGCCATTAGATCACACTACAGTTATTAAACCATGCATGGAGCCATAAAAAATTAGTAATTAAGTCAGTACAATAAATGCTACTGAGCGGCACTTCAATAAGGTTAAGGACAGACATGTAGTCTATAGGCTTGGATAATGAGCGACCTGGAAATTAACTGTCATGGATTTTGAATTAGAAGGCTAATAGAAAAAGAAACTTGTCTGAAGTTTGGATATAACTGGGGGAAAAAAACTGGAGGGAGCTGATGATCCAGTTAGTGTGCTCCAGTTGCAATAAAGTCAGTTTGATCCGCACCATTGACTGGCTGTGTGACCTTGAGTGAGTCTCATTGCTGGCCAGTATTCTAATTTGAGAAGCAATTATACTGTGTACTCGTGATAATGAAGCTGATCTATAGCTCTAATGTCTGTGCATTATGGGGACGGTTATTTTATATTCAACTGTTGTGAAGTAATTATAAAACACATTTTATATGTACGCCACTAAGCAACACAGTGATTAGCTCTCCTGCCTCATATCTCAGTGACCAGTGCTAAATACCCTGCCCATGTAGTTTCTGTGTGGATCCTACATGTTTTTCCCTGTACTGAAATGAGTATTATCTGTTGTAACAAAGGCACTATATAGGCGCCTGACCTGAGACAGACTCACATCGGAGGCATGTATAAAACCAAGAAACTTTTTAGTTTTCCACCTGTGGGGCACATCTTCCCCGTGTGGTGTGGGGAATATACTGCCCATTAGGGCTCAGGAGTCCCAGCTGCAGCACCCCCTGGCGGCGCCTGTGGGACCAAACAGGGCTGTACCCAACTCCAATTCCCATGGAGCCCTGCATGATACAGAGGCACCGCTCCAACCCAGGGGGCTTCCATCTATTCACAGTGCATCACATTTTGTTATGTTACAGCCTTATTGCAAAATGGATTAAATTCATTTTTTTCCTCAGAATTCTACACACAACACCCCATAATGACGTGAAAAAAGTTTACTTGAGATTTTTGATAATTTATTAAAAATAAAAAAATTGAGAAAGCATTGTACATAAGTATTTACAGCCTTTGCCATGAAGCCCAAAATTGAGCTCAGGTGCATCCTGTTTCCCCTGATCATCCTTTCTGCAGCTTAATTGGAGTCCACCTGTGGTAAATTCAGTTGATGTGACATGATTTGGAAAGGCACACACCTACTATATAAGGTCCCACAGTCGACAGTTCATGTCAAAGCACAAACCAAGCATGAAGTCAAAGGAATTGTCTGTAGACCTCCGAGACAGGATTGTCTCAAAGGCACAAATCTGGGGAAGGTTACAGAAAATTTCTGCTGCTTTGAAGGTCCCAATGAGCACAGTGGCCTCCATCATCCGTAAGTGGAAGAAGTTCAAAACCACCAGGACTCTTCCTAGAGCTGGCCGGCCATCTAAACTGAGCGATCGGGGGAGAAGGGCCTTAGTCAAGGAGGTGACCAAGAACCCGATGGTCACTCTGTCAGAGCACCAGAGGTCCTCTGTGGAGAGAGGAGAACCTTCCAGAAGGACAACCATCTCTGCAGCAATCCACCAATCAGGCCTGTATGATATGTTGGCCAGACGGAAGCCACTCCTTAGTAAAAGGCACCTAAAGGACTCTCAGACCATGAGAAACAAAATTCTCCGGTCTGATGAGACAAAGATTGAACTCTTTGTTGTGAATGCCAGGCATCACGTTTGGAGGAAACCAGGCACTGCTCACCACCAGGCCAATACCATCCATACAGTGAAGCATGGTGGTGGCAGCACCAAGCTGTTGGGATGTTTTTCAGCGGCAGGAATGGGGAGACTAGTCAGGATAAAGGAAAAGATGACTGCAGCAATGTACAGAGACATCCTGGATGAAAACCTGCTCCAGAGCGCTCTTGACCTCAGACTGCGGCGACGGTTCATCTTTCAGCAGGACAACGACCCTAAGCACACAGCCAAGATATCAAAGGAGTGGCTTCAGGACAACTCTGTGAATGTTGTTGAGTGGCCCAAACTTGAATCCGATTGAACATCTCTGGAGAGATCTTAAAATGGCTGTGCACCGACGCTTCCCATCCAACCTGGTGGAGCTTGAGAGGTGCTGCAAAGAGGAATGGGTGAAACTGGCCATGGGTAGGTGTGCCAAGCTTGTGGCATCATATTCAAAAAGACTTGAGGCTGTAATTGCTGCCAAAGGTGCATCGACAAAGTATTGAGCAAAGGCTGTGAATACTTATGTACATGTGATTTCTCAGTTTTTTTATTTTTAATAAATTTGCAAAAACCTCAAGTAAACTTTTTTCACGTTGTCTCATTATGGGGTGTTGTGTGTAGAATTCTGAGGAAAAAAAATGAATTTAATCCATTTTGGAATAAGGCTGCAACATAACAAAATGTGGAAAAAGTGATGCGCTGTGAAAACTTTCCCGATGCACTGTATAGTGAAGGGGCATCCCGGCTGGGCATTGACCCCGTCCATCCGCCATACTGTATATTTAGGTTTTCTCCTATGATCCTCAAGTACCCCCCCATGTAAGAAGGAAATCAAAACTCAAACCTTCTCTTCACTACTCCTACCATGCTTACACATATACTCAGACATTATGAATATCACATATATCAATAATAAATCAGGTATAGGCACTATAGTTGGAGAAAAAAAATGAAAAAAACGTATTTGTTAATTACTGTGTTGGCACCCGGGAAACTTAGCAGAAGGACACTGGATTTTCACGGTTGTAAATGTGTGATTACAGTACAAATAAATTCCACAAATATTTCTGAGCATGAATAAGCAAATGAGACGAGGTCAATCAAACATTTGTCATGCAGAATGCAATGCTGGAGGTTCAAACTGTAATAAAACAAAGGTAGGTCGTATCAGTCAAATACGTGGCATGGCCACATTTACAGAAAAACAAACACAAAACACTCAATATACAGTACTGTGCAATAGTAGATCATGAACTAAAACAAAATTAAAATCAATTTAAAAAAGAAAAAGTAATAGTTCAGCCTGCAGCTGCATGCCACTATAATAAGTCATTAATACTTGGTTATCTAAAGTACAACTGCACCAAGGGTGATGCGGGTTATTGCTTAGTGTAAAAGTAGTTGTTAAACCAATGAACTTACCATCTGAAGAGGTGAACTTGACTAGTCCATAAACTCAGATTCAGCTGAATTTATATCCTCAAAATCGCAGTGCACAAACAAATGTGAATGAGATAAACACACACAATACAATTTAAACACTCAAAGTAAGGTAACCCTAGTAATCAGTTTATTTTCTTGGAAAAAAGGCTTCCCACAAAATCCAAAATCTTGGACACCAGGACTAAAGTGCCTCCATCTTAAATAGTGCTGTGGTGATGAAGTCACAGAGGGTAGCATTGCAGCATCACTTCTAACAATACAGCAGCTGCCATCCAAAGAAACAAAATAAATTGAGAAATTCAGAACAAGTCACCCACCTGAAGCTAAGCATAGTCAGGCCCGGTAAGTACATGGATGGGACATCATCTAGAAAAAGCTTGGGTTTCTGCTGGCAGAGGCATTGGTGGATTCCAGTGCTCCAGTGCAGTGCTATAAAAATTGGCTTTGTCTTGTAGATGAGATGTAAAACTGAGGACCTGACTCTCTGAAAAGATCCTTGGACATCTTTCGAAAAAGAGTAGAGTATACGCCGATGTCCTGGCTAAATTGCCCATCATGGTATTGTCCATTCTGGCCCCCTAATCATTCCCTGTCTCTTATTGGTTAATTATCCCTCTCACCCCTTCATCCACCTAATAGCTAATATGTGGCGATTGTATTGGCTTAAAATGGCTGCTATCGAATCATCCAGGTGGGTGCTACACATTAATAGTGGATGAAGTGGCTCACCTCTGTCAATGAAAAATGCTTTGAGTAGAGAAAAGTGCTATATAAATGTAATTAATTATCACATTTAAAAGAGAGTTGACAAGTTATTTACTGTGTTTCTGGTTATTAGAGATTTCTTTTTGACCTTGATGTTCTGATTTTGGCAATACGCTATTTAGAATTCCCAGTAAACAACTTTGCTTCTTTATTTTTGATTACAATCCATCTCCTAGGCTCCAGCAGCCCGTCACCCTGGTCTGAATTAAGCAGGTTAGAAAATGACATGACATGACAATCCATCTCCTGATCCCTTATTTGCCAGCATTTTTTGTCGCAGGGAAATGTCGGCTTAAAAAAGCAAGTGGGCTTTGCCTATGCTGCAGTCTAACTGAACAGCTAGGTCTTCTATCTGGCATTACAAAATAATATTTTTTTCACTGACTTCTTTTATTCTGTGGCAGAACAGAGATCTGAGAAACTGACTAAATGACTCTTCAGGTCTCTTTAAAATGTTTACAAGCTCTGATGTGACCCCTGTTGCCAGCTTGTAATCCTTTGCACGAGTGATGTCATGTGCGGCAACTGTTGTAACACAAAGTCACAAACATGTCACGGAGGGGATGTGGGGTATCCAAAAGACCCACAAAACAGGCTAAGACCATCACAGGCCTGCCCTGAAGAGGCTCATCCCAAGTCAGCCAGTCTCCAACTGCTACCTACAGGCTTTGATCTACACAGGCATAAAAAGGGGAGATGGCATTAAACATTTAAAAATGCAATAAATTCCTAAATTTCACAAACATGCATTCAAGTCAAGTTGGGGAGCAAGCACTGGTACAGCATGTTGCCGCACCCACTACACTGTGAAACAACTCAGGATCCCAGTTGGCAACCCCCCAGGCAGACACGCAGTCCAGTCCTACCCTCCGGAAATGACCCTCCATCTGCCGCAGTCAGGTGTTACGTGGGCGACCCCTTGGCCTGGTCCAGCTACTCGGGTCCCAAACAATGAGGATCCTACAAGCTGCCTCACCCTCGGGGAAACGTGCCACATGGCCGTAGTGCCGTAACTGATGCTCCCTCACAATGCAGGTAATGTGCCTCATTCGGGACTCCATGAGCAACCGCTCATTCGACACAAAGTCAAACCAACGGTACCCAAGGATTATCCGGAGAGACACAGTACCAAAGGAGTCCAGTCTTCATCTCAGGTCACTCATATAGCAATCATATAGCAAAACAGGAAGCACCAGGACTCTAAAGACTTGGCATTCAAATGGGGATAAACCATAAAAACTCTAGCTTGTAATTAAACAAGAAACGAGAATTTTTATAAAAGAAAAATGTATTGAAATAAGGCAGTAAATGGGTAAATATAACAAAAAATGCTCAAAAGAGCAGAAAGGAGTTACCTAAAGGGCAATTCAGAGTTAACTAGTCCCAATACGCTCAACCAAAGGCAAAGATCCAGAAGCAGTAGTAGAATAATTCAGAAAATCCAAAACCAGAAACAATGCTTACCGTAAACTATTAACAAACACAATGAACCACTGCTGAATCCTTGGCCAACATGTTAAGCCAGAGAGAGGACTTTGCAGCAGTGACGCCCGGTTGGCCACGTCCTTCTAGAGCTCTGCCCACATTTAAAGAGAGAAAACAAAGATAATCAATAAACAAAACTAACAGACATCTTATATATAAACGCCTACGCGTGGAAATGTGTCTGTCTGTCTGTCTGTCCAGTCCGGAAGTGCGAGGCTACAGCATGAATCTGAAAGAAAGCGAGGAAATACAAACAAGAGAGAAACTCGCTTAACCGTGATAGACAATGGGGGGTGAGCATGGCCGCAAAACAAAACCGCTGATTCTGCATTTCATTTTTTTTTATGATGATTTTAATAGTTTCTAGGAGCCTGGGCTTTTTACAGCATGGGCTTACACAGCTAGTAACATATAAATATGAACAATAATAACAGAGTATTTATAAAAACAAACAAAAAAATAAATAAATAAAAGCTAGGGGTAAAGAAACTCTCTCCCCAGCCACTGCACAATGCGTCACAGCAAGAAAAACTCAACACAACAGCAACCACAGAAAAAACAAAATGGCACAGAGGCAGAATGAAGACACACAGTAATAAAAATAATTATTTAAATCTCCAGAGTTTATAGTCACTCCTCTGGTTTATGATTACTTTTCACTGTTGTTTACTGTTTCCCCTATTTTTTGTAATATTGTTCTGTTCATTTATTATTTGTCTAATTATGCATTATCTTTTATTTTTATTCAATTTAGCTATTCGGTAGTATCACTGTGTGTTTTATGGTTCTTTTATATTATTTGAATTTTGTGGGTGGATCTTAAGAAAAGGAGCTCCTGTCCATCACCGTGATTGTACCGCCCCCAGTACTATAAAGGCAGGCTGGGAACTGAAGTCCAGGTGGTTTATTATGAGTGCGCTCTGATGGATTTTGGTGGAAATTATGAGTATTGCATTTGATCTTTGGCTCTCAACTATTTTTTCCTTCAGTTACTTGGATTTTCTTCTGGACGTTGTATTTGGACTTGGTTACTTTGGAACATTTTTAAACAAGTCATTTCTGCTTATTTTTCATAATTATTGTGTTGTATTTTCCTTATCCTGCCAATAAATCCTTCATTCATAAAGTTTCTTTGTTGCCTTGCTCTGTACAAGCCAAGGGTGATGTGGTGATCCTCTCTCCCTCTCTTTTTTATTTAATTTTATTGATTTTATTGGAATCACACAACATTCCACACAAATAGATCAATTTTACAAGAATAGGACTGAAAACAAATCAACTCCCACACCTGAGAAAGAGAGCATGGGCGGCAGAATAAAACTTAAACCTAGTAAAAATAAGTAAAATATAAATTAATACTGTAAGTGAATATAGATAAATGGAGAAGAAAAAGAAAAAAACAAGAGAATGGGTGATCCTCTCTCTTCTGGGGCTTCAATACATTACATAGTATATTTTTTGACCTTTGATGATGAAACACACTTTGGCCTGGTGCAGAACAAAGCCAGCCACTCTAGAGGAAACTAGGCTGTCTTCTGGTGCATCAATTCGGGGCAAGCTGGCGGGATTCAAGTGTACTTCCCTGGCTGTTTTTTGAAGCCCTCACACCACTTTGTCCATATTGTGATAAAAATCATAACACTAAGCCATAGCACTGCTAATCACCTGAGCCTACTGTAGCCCTTACAGGCTGACTTTTCAGTTCAGCTCCTACTCTCTCCTTTCCTTGAAACAGACAACATGGTCCCTTTGACTTATCTTTTACTCTTAGTAGAGCACTGGTTATCCCTGGAAGTTACCTGTTAGTGTTCTCTCTCCTGAACAGTTGTAGTCCCTGTTGCTGTTTCAGGTAGATCTACCACACAGTAGTGCAGGGGTTCTTAACCTGAGGTCCGTGGACCAATAGGGGGTCCATGGATGGGTTTCAGGGTGTCTGTGAGGGTCAGATAAAAATTAACATTTATATTCACTATGCAGCTTGGTACTGTTGATTTAGAGTAGAGGTAGTAGTAGTAGTAGTAATAATGGTTGTAGAAAACGTTGTAGTAGTAGTAGATCTGTTTTAATTTGCACAAGAGGATTCTATTTTGGGCGGTACAGTGGCGCAGTGGGTAGCGCTGCTGCCTCACAGTTAGGAGACCCGCATTCACTTCCCGGGTCCTCCCTGCGTGGAGTTTGTATGTAGTCCTTGTGTCTGCGTGTGTTTCCTCCCACAGTCCAAAGACATGCAGGTTAGGTACATTGGCAATTCTGAATTGTCCCTGGTGAGTGGGTGTGTGTGTGTGTGTGTGCACGTCCTGTAGTGGGCTGGCGCCCTCCCTTGTTTCCTGCCTTAAGCCCTGTGTTGGCTGGGATTGGCTCCAACAGACCCCCGTGACCCTGTAGTTAGGATATCGCGGGTTGGATAATGGATGGATGGATGGATTGTATTTCATAATTATAATGAGTGGTCATTACGTTTGGCATAAAAAAGGATTTTGTTTTTTAGATTGTCAAAATTTACATACATTACATCTATCCATCCATTTTCTTAACCTGCCTATCCAAGGCAGTGTTGGGGGCAGCAGGAGCAAAACCGAGCAATGAACTGCAAGACAGGAAAAACATCTGGCCAGGGTGCCAGTCCATTACACGGTGAAAACGCACACACACACGCACACGGGCCAATTTGGTACCACCAGTTCACCTAACCTGATGTATGCTACATTTAAATACAATAGACAAACAGATACAACTTTATCCCTAGGGGGAAATTTGGTTTATGCAAATTGGTTTATTTGCATTTGGAAATTTAAGTTTAAAAGTTCAGTAATAAGAGTCAATGTGTAATAAGAAAGCAATGGGTGCAAGGTAGAGATTGGCCCAGAAATGGCTCTTGTTCATCACAAATGAAATACACTTGTTCTCTCTTCCACATTTCTAATTTATTTATTCTAAAAGCAGCGTCACAAGGGGCTACAGCCTATCCAGGCAGCATTTGTTGTAAGGTAGGGACCTATCTTTTGTGGGGTGACAGTCCCAGTTAGCTATTTTTGCATACATATTTACGAATAATCTTACCATAGTTCAGCCCCACAATTACTGATCAGTCGCAGACATTCTGTTCCCTCAGTATACACTGCTGGCAGACGCTCTCGGCTACTCTTATTTGGTTTTATGCATAGTCAGTGTAAGTAACATAAAACAATAGGCTTTATTTAAATAAAGCTATATTCATTAGTGCTGCACTTGCCTGGTATTTAGCTGTGATTAAATGCTTATCAACACAACCACATTTAGATATATTTATGACGTTTCCTGAAATTGTGGCACATTTGATTTAACTATGTCAATAAGGCAGCTGACCTCTCTACAAACAGTGTTGTCAAATCGATTACAGTGTTCAAGCAAAGTAAACGAAATTGCAATTTCAGGAAACAATTATAGATGAAATTAGCCATGCTAATGTCCTAACTGGTCAGTTGTATCCACACTATGACACCTTGAATGTTGCATTCTGGAATTCAAACGATTACTTTTATTTCTTCATTTATTTCGCTCCGCACCAGTGGAATCTACATAGAACTTTAATCATTTAGGCTTCCTTTTGTTTGCATAACAAGTATATAAAGTCTTGCCTTGTGGCTAAGTGAAATCAGTCCGGCAGAGTTATTCTCTTGGTCTGTGGCAATTGGTAGGATATATGAGACAGTAGGATCAACAGTACAGAGTAACAGGGATTGTGGAAGAGAGGTGAAAAAGAGGGAGAAGAGTGTCAGGAGTGATTTGTGACAGACGGGTATCAGCAAGAGTGACAGGGAAGGTCTACAGGACGGTAGGGAGACCAACTATGTTATATGGGCTGGAGACGGTGGCACTGACCAGAAAGCAGGAGACAGAGCTGGAGGTGGCAGAGTTAAAGATGGTAAGATTTGCACTGGGGGTGACAAGGATGGATAGGACTAGAAATAAGGACATTAGAGGGTCAACACAAGTTGGACGGTTGGGAAACAAAGTCAGACCGGTGAGATTGCGTTGGTGTGGACAAGTGCAGAGGAGAGATGCTGGGTATACTGGGAGAAGGATGCTAAGGATAGAGCTGACAGGGAAGAGGAAAAGAGGAAGGCCTAAGAGAAGGTGTATGGATGTGGTGAGAGAGGACATGCAGGTGATGGGTGTAACAGAACAAGATGCAGAGAACAAAAAGATATGGAAAAGGATGATCCGCTGTGGTGACCCCTAACGGGAGCAGCCAAAAGAAGAAGAAGTGAACACCCAGTTCTGGAAGGTGATGTGTTGGAAGCAGGAAAAATAAGCAAGTGTAGTATGTGAAGGTTGGAACCCAAAGTTTCCCAGCAGAACATTGCCCAGAACAGCACACTGCCTCTGCCAGATTCTCTTCTTCCCATAATGCATCCTGTTGTCATCTCTTTCCCAGTGTAGAATAAGGACACAAACACCGTCAAAGGTTTGGGGGCATTCCCTGTATACTGTAGCGACAAACAAGGTAATGATATCTTCACAGACAGAGTTCAAATTGGACCTGACAAAAAGAGAATGGAGACAGTAAATAGTTGGCTGCAGGAAGTGATGTCATGGTTTTATGTCTAGGAAAGAGAGACGCTGACAGCTGGTAAGTGCAACAACTTCAAAACCTTTTTTATTGTCCTCTCTCCTTGTTCTCTTCCAGACCCAAGCAATCAAGCTCATCTCACCAAACAGCAGACCTACCGCACATGACTGCATAATCGAACCCTGCAATTAATATCACAGTGCAGATATATAACACATGGGTGAATAGCATTCTGGAACTAAAAGTGATGCCAGGAAGAGGTGGGGTCTTGAGAGCTGGAACCGGAAGTGATATCATTAGGCAGTTTGTGCTATAGTAGCTCTTCTGTAAGATCGTGACATGCATTTATGAGCCTTGGACACCCTTAACCTTGTCAGCACTTCACTGGTTGTCCTTCCTTGAACCACTTTGGTATTAACTACTGCATACTGGGAACAGTCCACAAGATCTGTCATTTGGAGATGCTTTGCCCCAGTCTTCTAGCCATCACAATTTGGTTCTTGTAGAAGTCACTCAGATCCTTATGCTTGCTCATTTTTCCTGCTTTCAACACATCACCTTCAAGAACTGAGTGTTCACTTGCCGTCATATATATCTCCACCCATTGTCAGGTGACAGGTAATGAGATAATCAGTGTTATTCAGGTTTTAATATTGTGGATGATCAGAGAAAGAGAGAGGAGTGGCTCCTTGAGCAGAAGTATTCAATATTCTCTCAGGACAGTAAAGGACAACTGCTAGAAGGTTCCAGCAATGACTGATGCTCTATTTAGAGTGAGAAAGGGGTCACTCAGGACTGTATTAGCGCTTAAAAGTAGAGAAGCTGGACTGAAGGGATACTGTAGACTCAGAAGGGGGAAACTGGCCACCCCTAAAGTGTGTTCCAGCCTGATGACTCTAAATGCACTGAAATGCCATCCTTAACATTCAAAGTTAAAGATTAAGCCCTGAAACACTTCTGTAAGGTTGAGTGAAGGGACATAAGCAGCCCCTAAATCAGTGGTTCTCAAACTGTGGGGCGGGCCCGCCTAGATGTGAAAAAAAGAAAACAAGAATCGAAAATAAGAAAAATACATCTATTGAAGCCAAAACAAATGAACTTAAACTACATTCTGATACTAGAAAAATAAATATAGAGTTAGATAAATGTCGATAAAAGTTATGTAGGTATGATAAAACATGCATCTATGATATATCATTAATTAAAAAAGAAGAAATTGGTATTAGTGGGGTCCTTTAAAATAAAACCTTAGGGGGGCACGATTAAAACTGTTATGAAAACTCGGGTCGCAAATACTTAAAGGTTGAGAAACGCTGCCCTAAATTGTGTTCTAGTGTAATGACTTTGTAGTTTAAGAAGGCCCACCTCTGACCCAAGTGATTTAAATTTTTAAAAGTATTACATATATTAAAGTATTAAAGCTTGTATTAAACAAAGTTTTGAAATAACACTTCAAGGTTATTAACCTGTCTCTCCTAGCAAAGCTAAGCTGATGATTTTTTCTCTTTTATCATTTCCATTCATTACATTAGCATGCGTAAAAAAAATCTAACCCTCCTAGAATATGACGGCGAATGCATATGATTGCCATTATCAGGTTAGCATACAATGGCCCATATTGGAGGGAAATGTTAATGGCCCTTTATAGCCATTTCTGAGTTACCTCTGACTGAAAACACAGAACCCTCCCATTGTTGGCCATTGACATGCAACAGAATGCCTCAGAGCTAAATCATTCCCATCATGTGCCAGACTAAAGCCAATAACAAAGCAGAAATTAAAAAGTAGTTCTTCACTCGAAGAAAGCCGTCACATCTGCCTAAATTTCCTCCAATTCCCTGACTAGGGTTTCAGATGAGTGGTAGGCCTTTGTGTAGATGCATTAACATGCACTTTACAGACTGAAAAGATACAATGAGGAGTTTGTCTGTCCTCTACAAAAGGAAAGTGGCTTTTAATGCAAGTGGCATTTTATGCCAGACAGGTAATGGAAGTTCAGTCACTATACAATAAAACGGGAAATTTCCAGCTCAGTGGGATTTTGGAGTTAATAGCTGATGAGGTTTAAGTACAACTGCTTGGCAGAAATGCTTTTCTTGTTAATGTCAATACGTTTTGGGTGGGGGGTTATTATGTCAAGAAACACACACACTTTGTTTGCAGGTACCCCTTTCTGTGTGTTTTGATCCCAATGTGTAATTCCATATATATATCTGTAGTGTATGACAGATTTGTGGTAGGATCCTGAATCTCAAAGGTACTTGCTGCTTTAAACTTCCATCCCAAAATGGGTTTATAATGGACAATAGAAAGAATTTCATTTCAGCCTTTAGCCATTGTTTTCCAAATTTTACAGATGTAATATCACTAATGATTATATCTGACAGTTTAAAGATAATAAATTTCCAATCGTCCATCCGTCCAATATTTAACTCATTGAATCCTGTTTAGGGTCTTTCGACGATGTGGGTTCTGGCTCCACACTCCCATCTGATTTTTGGAAGCACTTGAACCCAACACAGTCGATAACGTAACCGAGTGAGCTAGTCAGTGAAGGCAATAAACATCTAAGCAAGGGGATGGTTGAAAGTGCAACAGTGCTTTTATTTAAAACTGTCCATCAAAACAGGTGTTCACATAAATAAAGTGCAGTTCATTCAAAAAGAGTCAATAAATAAATAATCCAATAAAACATGTGGAGGTTAAAAATATAGAAAAAACAATCCTTTAAAACGAGAGGTAAAATGTTTAAGGAAGCAGTCTTTAAAAACAACAAGAACAAACCCAGTGCCTTCTTTTAAAACTAGCGTCCCTCTTGCTTCACCCATCAGGGCCACGCAACAAGGGAGACGTTCACTCTGCAGCTGACCTTCTCTATGCCTCTGCTACTGCCAGTCGCCTTCCCGATCCTTGGCTCCGGTCGGCTCCCACCTGACAGTGACTTGGGAATCCCATAATGGCCAAGGCTCTCACATTCGGGACACTGCGCCCCGCGTCCCAAGTCCCGACTCCCGCTAGCGACTGCGGAGAGTCCTGCACCTTCCCGGTCACTCCCGCCCTGCAACAAACTTCTGCGGGCGTGACCACAACCACTTCTCCCAGGTGTTGGCCAAACACCCAGGCAGCCTTCAGGTGCCTGCGAGCGTTTGCTCGCCTCCTTCCTGCTGCACCGATTTGCTCGCGCTCTCTCCTTTCTCTCCTTCCTGCTTCCAACCTCCATTTCCTTCTCTCTCCTCTCTCTTGTTCCTTTCTCAATCCCCCCACAACCGACTCGCGCTTCTTTTAAAATGACGAGGGCCACAGCAGCTGCAGCATTAGCCACGGGACAATCACGAATGTGGGCAGTTCTTCACCTGTGCACTAGGTGAGAAACGCCCAACCCTATGGATCGCCCCGCGGCTCGCTATGGCCCAACGACTCCTTGCTAAGCCGCGAGCACGTCGATTATTTATTTAAAAATGGCCTTTACTCATTGAGCTGTGGACCCGCTATACCACAGGGTCATGGAAGCCCAGGACATATTCCAGCAGATATCAATTTGAGTCATTTCTCTTGTATTGTGTTTGACGCAAATCTGCCCAAAAATGACAAATTAGAAAATGGACGTATGATGTAGCATTCAGGTGTTTGCCAAGGTTGCGCAGGCACAGTAGCCATCAAAGCAGTGACTTCAGCAGGTTGGTTCTAACACCTGATCAATCCATTTCAGTGTCGTGGTGACCACAGGCTGTTCCACTGGGACTGAGAAATAAATGATGAAAGCAGACATGGGAAGGACTCTAGGGGACCACTGTCACTCACACACACACACATAAACACACAGCGACTGTAAGAGCCAATCTTAGAAAGTTAAACTCATACTAGTGTTTGCTTAATTAATTTGAATAGAATATCATTTTCTTTCATAGTCATAGACAATGGTATAGCCTTTCACCCCCTGTAAGATAATATGAGATAGGACTTTCTTGCTATAACTAAGATAACAGTGTGTTAATGGAGTCAGTTGTTTTTAAGATTAGGTCCCAGTACTAGCAGGGACTGTAAGTCCCATTTACAGCATGAAAATGGGATAGGCATAGAGTTTTCTGACCATTCAGAAATTATTATTTCCTAAAGTTTTTTAGGTGGTTGGCCAAAAACTGGAATTCGATTTGATTCAGAGAATCGACTAAACTGGATAGTTTCATCTATCTTAATAGTTGTTACTTTTTTTATCCTTGTCACCCTATAGTGGTGACATGCTATACTGGACTAATGGGCTGAAATGGTAAATTTATCAATTTAAAATTAAATCTATAATACAAGAAAGTATGAAGAAAGTGAAGTATTTTGAACATTTTGTGAATCCACTGTAGAGCAAGATCTACATTTCCTTGCTCACAGTTGTCATTATTAGTCTCAGAATTCCTTTCAAATGTGTACCTGCAATGCAAAACGTAGTAGGCCAGAAGGAAAAAAATGGTTGGTGTTGTGAGCTCCTCCATGTTACTGAAAGCTCCATCACTCTGATGCACATTTTTCTTTGACTCCCTCATCTTGTTTTCCAGAAGGTAAAAGCAGACAACAGATTGCACTCCTCTAACCTTGAATCCTTTTAACGTATCAGTTAGGCAGTAGCATCACACTCTGACTGAACCATCTAAAATCTCGCCCTTGTTTGCTGGACTTTATAGTCAGTCAGGGTGCCTGGAGAACATCTGTGACCCCCTAGAGTGTAAAGGTTCTGCTTTAAGCGTGCCCAGGGACTCGCCCACACCGTCAAAGTGGCAGATTTGCACCTCCTTCTTATTCTTACCCAAATTGTGTGCAAAAATGGTATGCTTAAAGTAGTGATTTTATAGAACAACAATGTCATTTGATTGACTGTTTCACAGAAAAACTTGCAGCATGTCATTCACTGTAAGTGTACAGCATCTGATTGCTTTTGGGGGTTGTTTTTTCCCCCCACATGCATCTAAACATCCAACAAGTGAACAGCATTTGCAGTTTTCAGCATTTGTGCATAAGTGACATGAGGCAATTCAGCTGTAAGAGTAAACATTTGCAGTTTCCTTTCCAAACCATTGAATAAATAACCACAGGAATACATCATTCCTTACATGAGTGAAACGAGTTTGTCCAGATCTGCCTTTGCAAACATCATTGCGATGCATCTGCCCGCCACCTCAGGCAGTCTCTGCCATATTTCATACAAGTGCTTGTTATGCACAAGTTGGTTTCTATGACAACTGATACAATCTTCTCTCCGTGTTTTAAACGCATGGAAAATGAAGGCCCACAGCGCACAAGGATCCTCGCCATCCTGGCCTCATTCTAATATGCCTCTGAAGCCTGAAACGTCACCTTTGATTGTACAGAAACAAGAAACCCGTGTTACCGATATAACCTTAACTCTTAAATATTGTAGAATCAAACCAGATGTTATACTTTCAGCTAGGTTTAAAAAATAATAAGAAACCACCTTAGTTTTATACTATGTCTAGACTGATGAAACAAGTCTTAGTGTGAAAGGTTCAATCTTGAAACATTTAAACTTCATGAGAATTCAGGCCAAATCATTTCAGTACCTTTTCTGCAGATTCCTCACGTATGAAAACTATTTCTTTTTTTCTTCTAAATTTAAATACAAATAATTTTCACTCAGGACAGCTTGAGGTGGTGTGGTGTTTAGCTCTTCATGGCTTTGTCTGAACCCTGCACTTTTCGTGTTTCTCCAAAGTTTATGTGGATTTGTTTCTGAGTGTTCCAGCTCTCCATCCACATCGATGTAAAGATGTTAGGTCAGCTTACCTTGTGATTCTGGATTGACCCTGTGGGAGTGTGTGCTCTGCAGTGGCCTGCTGCCATCTTGTTAATTACATTAAACATGTACAGTGGGTTAAAAAAATATTCAGATCTCCTTTTCTTCATACTTTATTGTTGTGTTGATTTCGTGATTTTGAAGGTGACTCTTCCTATGAAGTCAGTAGATGGATTGGGAGAGTATGAGGGTGTCATGTAGTCGCTGGAAAGGGGTGTGTGTCGCTCCTGATATCCACGCAAAAAGGACGAAGGTCCAAGTCTTTAGAGTCCTGGTGCTTCCTGTCTTGCTTTATGGTATGGAGACATGGACGCTATCCGGTGACCTGAGACGAAGACTGGACTCCTTCGGTTCTGTGTCTCTTCTGAGAATCCTTGGGTACCACTAGTTTGACTTTGTGTCAAAAGAGAGGTTGCTTATAGAGTCCAGAATGAGGCACATTACCTACATTGTGAGGAACTGTCAGTTACGGCACTACGGCCATGTGGTGCAATTCCCTGAGGGTGAGCCAGCTTGCAGGATCCTCATTGTTGAGAACCCGTGGCTGGACAAGGCCAAGGGGACGCCCACATAACATCTGGCTGCCGCAGATAGATGGTCATTTCCAGAGGTGGGGACTGGACCGCGTGTCTGCATAAGGGGTTGCCAACCAGGATCCTGAGCTGTTTCATCATGTGGTGGGTGCGGCAACACGCTGCATCAGTACATGTTCCCCAACCTGACCTGACCTGATCTGATCAATTAATAATTGATAGAAAAGCAGGTTACTTCCAGGTTTACTAGTGGTGGAACTCCATGGGACGGCGACAATTCATAGCCAGCTTTACGTGGACCGGCAGTAAGCAGTAACAGGGTTAATACGCTTGGCAAGCCTGTCTATTCACTTCTAGCCTCAAAATGTCTACATTGGGCACGCTGGTTTAAAGTATTGGAAAGAGAGAAATGCTGGTGCACTGGTTTTCTTCTGTTTACTCTCAAGTCACTGGGCAGACTTCATAAAGCAGAAACAACATGCTGATGGAAAGGTTTCTATGCACACCGTGATGGACTTGTAAATGCTGGATTGCCTGCCCGTACAAACAGCCAGTGACAGCGAGTAACTTTCTGCCTGTGCACGCAGTCTGCTGGTGTGTCACTAACTTGTACTGGGGATCTGTTTGACGTCATTGTCAGCTATTGGAAGTGAAAAAGAGGAAAATATGTAATACCTACAAGCTGATGTAACTGCTCTCATGGTAAAATTGAAACAGTAATCTAATTCATAGCTGAAGTCACACAGAATGTTTCTCTGTAATAAGACAGATGAGTTTGCAGCTTTGCCAATACTTTTAAATGGGAAATTCTGAAGTTTCAGAATTTTGTACAGGATGATCTTTTTGAGATATTTCAACAAAAACTGAACTGTCTGCTACAATGTGCGCCACATTTCAACAAAACCTGTCCACTGTGGGCTGAGGTGTTTCATATGGACAGATTAATGGCCAGACATTGGCTATTACAATAGGTGTTTTGTGCATTATATGCAAGCGTACCAGAAAAGGGGTGTGGGCTCTCAAGCCACTGGGCAGACTTCATAAAGCGAAAACAACATGTTGATGCTGTTGATTTCATTTTAAATGGATGCCATTTTTGCCCATTAAGGTCAATATGCATTATGACAAAGTGAAAACACATTTTCAGAAAGGTTTTCAAATTTAATTAAAATTAACTAAAAAAGCAAAACCAAATTCTCTCCTTTGTATAAGTGTTCAGACCCTTTATTCAGTATTTTGTGGAAGACCGTTTTCGAGTCTTCTTGTGTAAGTCTCTACAAGCTTGTGCACCTGGATTTAGGCAGTTTATCCCGTTCTTCCTGGCAGATCATCTCAAGCTCTATTGGATTGAATGGGAAGGCTCTGTAAACTGCCATCTTCAAGTCTCTCCACAGATGCTCCATTGGGTTTAATTCTGGGCTTTGGCTGGGCCACTCAAGGACATTCAGAGACGTGTTCTGAAGCCACTTCAGCATTGTCTTGGCTTTATGCTTTGGGTCGTTGAGTGCGTTTACATGCACACACGTAAGTGGATTAAAGTGAATAACCTGGTTAAGGCAGAAACCTGATTTCTTAATAACCTGCATTTAATGTAAACGTCTGGAGTTCTCTTTGGTCAAAAATTGCGTAAAAAAGAGTTACACATCATCATCGGTGAATCTGAAAATATGCATGATGCCTGTTATCATTTTCTTGTGTTATATAAATGTGTTTAGTCAAATTGACACTTTATTTGTAAGTTTCTGTTGCCTGATTTTTCACAGTACACTCTTTTCTGATTGGCTGTGCGACTGAGCCATGCAAAGGACCCATGACGTGTGCTTCTGGAATAATAATAACGCAGGTACTTTTAAGTCAGTAAGAAAGTATTAGGTTACTCGTTACTTTAAAAAGTTGTCTGACTACATAATGTGCCTTACTTTTAACCCGACTGCTGTCAAGATTGTGTTGCTGAATTTAGCACTGAATGTTGACCTCATCAACATAAATGTAGCTATCTCTGAAATACTGAGACTGATTATTTCAGTCAGGAAAAGTAAAGCTGCTATCACCTGAATATTTGCCTCTAGAAATGTATTTTGTAGATGCTTTTACCAATTACTGCTGAAAGCGGAGGCAAAGCAATTCATGCGCAGGCTGACAGAGTGCAACAGACATTTGCAGTCTACAGAATCCTTAACAGTTAATCCGGTTAAGGGTTTATTTGGCAAAATGATCAGGTTATTCACAGAAATATCTACCTCTGTTAACCTGGTTTTCTCAGAGGCCAATAACCTGATTTCTCTAACCAGAATACGGGTTTACATGGCATATTAAAAATCAGGTTTCCCTGAACAATTAATTAATTCATTCATTCATTCAATTGAACAATTGAACAGTTCAATCATGGAGAATCCACTGCATCCACTGAACAGGATCATCTCCAGACAGAGGAGAAGCTTCAGTGACAGACTGCGGTCACCGTCCTGCTCCACTGACAGACTGAGGAGAACCCACACTATGCGACTCTTCAATTCCACCCGGGGGAGGTAAACGATAACATTATACAAAGTTATGGTCTGTGTTACCTGCATTTTTATCACTCTTTAATTTAATATTGTTCTTTATTAGTATGCTGCTGCTGGTGTATGTGAATTTCCCCTTGGGATTAATAAAGTATCTATCTAGCTATCTATCTATCTACAACAGGATTATTGAAGCTCATATAAATGTACTGACTGATGTACTAAAAGGTGAGCCATCACCCCTGTCTGAGCAGGATTTCTTTAAGATCCTCTCTGTATTTGGCTGCATTCATCTTTCCCTCAATCCTGACCAGTCTCCTTGTCCCCATTGCTGAGACGTACCCCCATAGCATGATGCTCCCGTCGCCACGCTTCACCTTAGGGTTGGTATTGAGCAGGCAATGCTTGGAGTTCTGCCCAAAGAGTTCAGTTTTTGTCTCATCAGACCAATGAATCTTTTTCCTCCTGCTCTCAGAGTCCTTTAAATGCCACTTGGCCAACTCCAAGACAGAGTCAGACACTCTACCATAAATGCCTGATTAATGAAATCCTGCTGGGATGGTCATTCTTCTATCAGGATCTCCCATCTCAGCAGAGGACTCCTAAAGCTTTGTTGGAGTGACCACTGCTTTCTTAGTCACCTCCCTGATTAAGGCACTTCTTGCCCAGTTACTCAGTTTGTCATCTCTATGAAGAGTCCTAGTCGTTCCAAACTTCTTCTGCTTCACAATTCTTGAGGTCATTGTACTCCTGGAAACACTCAAAGCTTTATAAATAGTTTTATCCCCTTTCCCTGATATGTGTCTTACCCAGATTTGATTGCAGAGGTTTAGAGAGAGTTCCTTGGACTTCATGACTTGTTTTCTTTCCTGACATGAGGTGTGAATTGTGGGACCCCATATAAACAGGCATGGGCCTTTCTTAATGATGTCTTAATAAATTCAGTTTTCCAAAAGTAGAGTCCAGTCAAGTTCTAGAAACATCTCAAGGGGAATTAAAGCAAACAGGATGTATCTGACCACAATTTGGTGTGCCACAATAAAGGGTCTGAATGCTTATATGAGTGAGAGATTTCAGTTTTTTATTTTTAATAAATTTGCAAACCTTTCTGAAAACATGTTTTCACTTTATCATTGTGGGTAATTAAGTGTAGATAAGTGGGCAAAAATAGAAATGTATCCATTTAAAATTAAAAAGTGAAGGACTTTGCATATTCTCTGCATCCACTGTACTTTGTAATAATAGCACAGGAAATAAAATAATGAATTAGAGTGAAGATTAGAAATTTGGGAAGCAGCTAAACAATTACACAATTATTCATTAGCTTGTATAATAAAGTGGCTTTTAATATGGTTGCAGAGGTCACAACCTATTCCAGTAAAATATAAAATACTGTAAACTTATGACAGGAACTGGAAATATTTCACTAGCAACCAAAAGATTCTGAACAGTATGATGATATAGTATATCAGGTTATGAAAAAAATCTTTTTGTGAAATTTATCATGCTGTTTACTTGGAGAAGAGATATTACTTCTCTTTTTATATTTTATGCAGTCAGAGTTTTTATATTTCAGGAGGATTATACAATTATTTCCTATTGCGTTTATTATTTGAAAATGACAATGGTAGGCCTCAGCCAGATAAAACTGGAATTGTTTTAAAAATGTGCTATGCTGTGAGTTAGCGGTATCAACTATTGCATCATAAATGTAGAGAAAAGAACTGTGCTTTGATCTCACTGCATCATTCAGCATTTCAGCAGTCATTTGTAGTTATAAAGTCCAGCAGCTAACTGACATTTACAAGCCCAGTTACTGTATGTGTATGCTTAGAATTAAAGAATTAAAGGAAGAATCTTCTAATTTGACTAAACTTAAGACAGCAGTCACAGTGAGGTACTATAAATGCATATTGCCATAGATGTAAAGGAGCCCCTGTAGTGTTTCCTGACACACTTCTGCTGAAACCTTGTTTGGCTGAAAGTCCTCAGTGTTAGTGTGTCAGAGAGAAGATGTACAACATTATTCATTATGGCACTCAATTTTGTTTTAATTATCTCGTTCGCTACGACCTCTGGGGAGTCCAGAGTGCATCTCATAACTGAGCTTTCCCTTGAAATTAGCTTTTTGATTTGGTGGGCTTCCCTTGGAGTGATGTTTCCAGCTCAGCAGACCACAGTATAGAAGATTGCACTGGCCATCATAGAGTTGTAGAAGATGTGAAGGATGTCATTACCTACATTAAAGGAATGCAGTCTCCTAAGGAAAAAGATCCTGCTCTGCCCTTCCATATGTAACTACTCTGTGTTATGAGACCACTCCAGCCTGTCACTGATGTGGACCCTCAAGTACTTCTAACAGCACTCCACCTCCGCTTCCATTCCCTGAATAGTGACCAGACATAGAGGGTCTTTGGTGCAAACAAACTCAACAAGCAGTTCCTTGGTTTTATTGATGTTAAGTTGCAAACAATTCTTTCTGCACCAAGAAACAAACTTCTCTACCTGACTTTCATACTCCCCCTTATCAATACACCCCATAAGTGTAGAATCATCTGAGAATTTCTGCATATGACATGGCCCGGTGTTATATTTGTATTCATAAGTCTACAGAGAAGGGGAGACAGAACTGTTACTTGTGGAGCTCCAGTGTTGCTCACATCCGTATAAGAAACAAAGGCCTTGAGTCTCACAAACTGTGGTCTGCCTGACAGATAGTCCATTATGCAGACCACCATAGGCTCATCCACCTGCATATCTCTGAGTTCAACCCTGAACAGGGATGGCTGGATGGTACTGAAGGTACTGAAAAAATCAATAAACACAATCCTCACAGTGCTGCCAGTTTGTCCAGGTGAGAATAAGCCTTGTGGAACAGATAGAAAATTGCATCTTTCACTCCAGTCTTTTTCTTATAGGCAAGTTGTAGTGGGACCAAGTGGTCTTTCACAAGAGGACCCATTTAGTCCAGGTCCTGTTTCACAAAGGTCTTCACAATGTGGGGTGTAAGGGCCACTAGTCTGTAATCATTAGGTGAAGAGGTGCCTGCCGTCTTTGGAACAGGAACAAATCAGAATGTTCTCCACAGCAGTGGCTCTTTCTGGAGCCATGGGGACAAACAGAACAGGTGACAGAGGACACCACAAAGCTGGTCAGCACAAGCCTTAAGTACTTGAGAACTGACTGCATCCTGTGTGTAGCCTCCTCAGTTGTCTCCTCACTGGGTCTTCAGTTATGGACACCAAATACTGATGATCAGAGGTGGACTTATCACTGGCCATACCAGCTGAAGTGATGGAGTTAGTGGAGGGAGTGAAAATATATTAGAAAATTGTTATGGGGTGTTAGCTTTGTCCATATTTGCCTATAGCACCTCAACCCAGGAGTGTTTGAGTCCAGTAATTATGCACAATCCATTCCAAACATCTTTCATGCTATTGTGCTATTCTGATTTTGGTTTCTATTTTAGCTCTGTAAGCTTCCTTCTCTTCACATTTTTGTTCAGCACTCTCTTTATGTCCTTCAGAGTCTCTTCATGACCAGATTTTGGTAACACCAATGGAAAGCAACAGACATATTTTGAACTTGAAATCTAACAAATAAACAATATTTACCATCCAAACTACAGTAGAGTCTCGCTTATCCGACCTTCGCTTATCCAACATTTTGTATTATCCGATGTCCCACCGCAAAAAACGCATCAATCGGCAACAAGAACTGCAAGTTGCGAGCGTGAGCGTAGTCTATTTTTTTGTTGCTAAGTTCATTTTTTCAGTAAAATTTTGATGTTTTTTGTTGTAAAACATGATTACAGTGGATTATGTGGCCAGCCCTCTCTGGCGTGTGTGCGTGGTGTCTCTCTCTCGTGTGTGTGTGTGTGTGTGTGCGCGTCTCTCTCGTGTGTGTGTGTGTGTGCGTGCATGCGTACGTACGTGAGTCTCTCTTTCTCTCGTGCGTGTGTGTGTGTGTGCGCATGTGTCTCTCTCTCGCACATGCGTGTGTCTGTCTGTGTCTCTCTCGCGCTGCACAGGGAATGCACAGGGAGAGACTGAACACGTGCGGAAATCATTGGCGCGCACAAACCGAAAGGGAAACTGGCTTGTTCCTATACTGAGTGTGTGGTCGTGAACAGAGGCAAAAGTTTGGCAGACTTTCTGGTCATAATCCAAATGTACGTTTTCAGAGACGTTCATGAACCAGGCCACTGTATTAGGTTCATAATGTGTAAAATTATAACATAGCTTGGTGTTTAATAGGCTTTTTCATAACACCTCCCATTATCTGACATTTTCGCATATCCGACGTTCTGCCGGCCCGTTTATGTCGGATAAGCGAGACTCTACTGTATGTGTAAGACCTGCATATTAACAGGAAATGAGTAATACTAATGTAAAAAAGTATCAACTTTTCAGCTTTGAAATGCCAATGGTAAAGAATTTTTATCACATTTTCTTTTCCTTTATTTATTGTTGTGTTTCACATTACTTTTATTTATTTATGTATTTATTTATTTTCAAAAATATTCCTCCATACACCATAGCCTCAGACTGGTCAATCACGGCAGATCTGAGCAAGCAGTTAAAGTTTAAAATATGGCAAGATATGATCATTTTTTCAGAGGCCAGCAAGCAGTTGATCATACTTAAACTCACAACGCCCTGTGAAGAACACAAGGAGCTCATGGAGAAGTGTCAAATTGGTGAGGTAGGTTGGTGGCTCTTTGCAGGATGGTTGCTCTGGCAGGGAGTTATCTTGACTGGGGATGATGGGGGCTTCAAAGAGAAGAGCCATAAGAGCTATGACATCAGCCAAGGAGAATGCCACTATGGGTTATACAGATCAGAAGATCAATCCCGGCTGGGTTACCTTGGTGAAGGTGTATGATGTTGAGTCCTTAAACACCTGAGGACCTCTGAAACATCACTGATGAAGAAATCAAAATGCATATAAGAAGGTGTATCTTAGAACTAGAACAAGCATTATTATAATGTCAGGGTCCTACATTAACCCTAGTAAAACCCACGCCATACAAAGGGCTGTCTGTATGACAACAATGCACTGATCTGCACCTTGTAAAATTACCATTAGGCATTTTCTCACCACAGGAACTTTGTTTTCAGGATCCAATGAGTTCCTGTACAATGCAGGCCCTGAGCCACTTCTGGTCTGTGGCCACTTTTGTGTGTTGCATTCTCATCTTACAACAGGAACTGTAAACTTTATGCAAATTATGTGACAATTAAAGAAGAGTGAGGTGTGAAGTGAGGCACATTTGGGAGATGATGGGGGACCCCCACACTTATTGCTTCAAAGTAGAGTATGGTGCAACGCACCTGGGAGGTTGCTATGACGAGTGATGTGGTGCAGTTAAGTTTTCACTGGGGACCCCTGCCTTATTGCTTCAAAGTGATCATGACTACATGGGGGAGATTATTGCTTCAGTGCGGTGTACAATGTCACACACCAGGGAGGTGGCTATGAAAAGTGACGCAGTGCAACCTGTCACCATGATCAGGAGTTCACAGGAGACCTCCACCTTATTGATCTGAAGCAATTGCAACTTCACAGGGAGATTATTGCTTCAATGCATTGCATGATGTGGCACACCAGGGAGGCGGCTATGAAGAGTGATGTGGTGTGAGGTGCAACACTCCACCATCATAGATAACTCTCCAAAATTCAAACTACTAATTCAACCAATCATTGCATAAGCCTCACACACCATGGTTCCTGGTTGAACGAAAAGAACATACACTGGAGTAGGAGCTAATAAAGTACCAGGAACTACCTACCAGGAATTACAAATCGCCTGGGTTCCTGCACTGGGAATGCAACAGAAGTCCTGTGGTTTCCAAATAGTCTCCAGTTCCTGAAAACAAATTTCTGTGGTGGGGAAGCATGACCATTTAATTATGGTAATGCACAGAAATCGGAGTTATACCACACCTAGTATTGTGAAATTCTTATTAATTACATTAAAAAAGAAAGAAACTAAATAATACAGACGGCCAACATTTGTGTCCAGCCACCCGTAACAGCCTAACCGTAGACAGCCTTTTGTTAATAGGTTAGCCACAATCCATTTGTACATCTCACACTACAAATTCTGGAGGCACAATCTTCAGGCTGACGTCCCTGCGCATCCAATTTTCTCTTAATTGGCAGCTCAAAAAGACAGAAGACTGTCTTTGCCATTTCAGCCACGCCATGCTGCTGCGCAGTTTTCTTCCCCTCCATCTGTTTATCACATTGTTCGGATGGCCTTATTGAGACATAGTTTTTCTTATTTTTTGCATGTGTGGCTGTAATTTGGCACCATTCTTGTCCAATTAATAACAGACATCTTTAAATTGGGCGATCACTCATGTACATAAAGTTTAAAAACACAAGGTGTCTTTCCCACATCTCTTTCTCTCGCCTCTCTCTCTGTGTATTAATTTCCCTCCAACAGGGGTGTTGTTCAATTAGAAAGAATAACTGAAAACACTCGGCTGTTAATATACTTGAGAAAATGTCAACAGACATGGTTAAAAAGGTGACAACGGGCTGACAGCATCACGCAGTGCTGCTCAGTGACATCTATAACGGAGCCAATTTCCTTGTGTCCGTTTTATTTAATCACTCTTGAGAAAGAGCTCTCGAAGCTCCACTGCATTTCTTGATAGGTAAATCGCATATTAAAAAATAAACCTCAAGTGGGAAAAACCAGGTGTAACAGAAAGCAGTATATTAAAAGCTTGATTTCTGTACTATGAGCTTCCTGTAATATGATAAAGCAAAATAAGTTGTGGGGAAGTGAAGGAGGGGTTGGGCAAATTTATTGAAATGCCAGTAACTGTAAACGGTTACCTGATGATTGTATTAAAATAATGAAAAAAATATAAAATGGACTTCTTATTCAAAATACTAGTGTAGCTACTTGACTGATGAGTCTATTAACACAGAAAATACGTGACCTACTTATTCCTATTCTTAGAAGATCTCATGTAAAACAGAGTAAGGAGGATAAATGCACTTGTAAAGTCTGTGATGTTGGTTTATTCATTATGCATTTACCATGGACGGCATATTGCACACTATTATCTTGCATGTAATATGGTACCAAGTAACTTAAGCTCTGTAATTCATATTACTATTAAATGTTTGACTGTAACATCCGACAAAGTGCCGGCAAGCGTGTTGCATTGCTATTAGATTTTCAATTTTAATAAAAAAAAAAAAATGTTTTCTTTCATCTGCTATGGATTGGTGTGTCATCTTGGACTGGTTCTTGCCTTGGCCATTGGCCCCTGTAACCCTGAATGGGATTAAACTGGTTTGAGAATGTTTCATTATATTCTTCGAAGGTGAACTAAACTCTTATATTATGCTAGCTTATTGTCCTTCATGTAGTGCTGCTGCCTCGCAATTAGGAGACCCGGGTTCACTTCCAGGGTCCTCCCTGCGTGGAGTTTGCATGTTCTGCCTGGGTTTCCTTCGGGTGCTCTGGTTTCTTTTCACAGTCCAAAGACATGCAGGTTAGGCGCATTTTGCGATCCTAATTTGTCCCTAGTGTGTGCTTGGTGTGGTGTGTGTGAGCCCTGTGGTGGGCTGGCGCCCTGCCTGGGGTTTGTTTACTGCCTTGCGCCATGTGTTGGCTGGGATTGGCTCCAGCAGACCCCCATGACCCTGTAGTTAGGATATAGTGGGTTGGAAAATGGATGGAAATACAACAAGTGTGGTCAGTTAGGGGTGCTTTTGAGCCATCCGCAAACCCAAATCATTTAAACCAAAGATATAAAAAAGAGGTTTTAACAATGAAACAACACCCAAGGAAATGGTATAAACATGAGGAGATATGAGAATATCAAATAAACAGAAGCAAAATTCTGCATCTGGCAAAGTGACTGTCCATGTGATACACAAACGAAGCCCGCCTTTACCACCTTTGTGCATATTTTCACCATTCTCTGATCTCTCTTCCATATGCCATTCATTTTTTCTTTTATTGTGTTTACTCTCCAAAACTCTCTGCTAAAAACTGTTTCTCTTTTTCAAATACTGTGCCTTGTTTCCAAATGCTTCTGGTAATCTGGAAATTTACATTGACATTTATTTGCTTAGCAGACGGTTTTATCTAAAGTGACTTACATATAGTGCCGTCCCTAGCCAAAATGAGGCCCTAAGTGGAATTTTCCTTTTGGGCCCCCCAAACTCCTTGACCCACCCATCCCTAAAACCACTACATAAGTCAGCATTTCTCAACCTTGAAGTATTTGAGACCCGAGTTTTCATAACTGTTTTAATCGCGTCCCCCTAACGTTTTTTTGAAAGGAGCCCACTAATATCAATTTGTTCTTTTTTAATTAATGATATATCACAGATGCATATTGTATTATACCTACTTATATTTTATCGACATTTACCTAACTTTTCTAGTATCAGAATGTAATTAAAGTTCATCATAGATGTATTTTTCATATTTTTAATTCTTGTTTTCTTTTTTTCACATCTTTGCGCCTCCCCTAGGGGGGCCCGCCCCACAGTTTGAGAACCACTGACATAAGCATTTCTTACAGTAGCTTTAATTTACAAAACAAATATATAAATTATAAATGAGCAAATAAGCACACATCACAAACTTAACTAAAAATATTAAAAGTCAAATAAAATTTCTTTTTCAAATAATCAAAACTTGAAAATTTAAATGTGTCAGGGTTTCTTCAGGCTCTTTGTTCCATATCATAACAGCACCTCTCTATATTTTCTGAAGGCAAAATCATCTATGAGGTCTTCACACGATAACTTCTGTACGAGGTCTGAGTTGATGCTGATGATAGCCAAGCTGCTTACACGTCATTGTGCCCTGGATGACCTCAAGCATGTCTTGATGGGCCTAACTTTTGATAAACTTCACTCAGCTGATGCAGCTGTAACTGGAAGGGGTGCCGTAATCCAGAGGGCAAACCATAGATTTGGACTTCAGTGGTATTTAATGGCAATGATATACCAACTGATTTGTTTCCTATTAAAATAAAGGCCTAATAAATAGTAGTAATAATAATGGTCCAGGGTATCAATATGCTTTGTTACTTGATATACCCAACAGAACCATTTGTGACATGTGATACAACAAGAATAAAAACAACAATCTTAATACTAATACGGATTAATAAAGTATCTATCTATCTATCTATCTATCTACTAATAGCCATATAAATATATATGGTATATATCTATATATTTAAAAGCCAAATACCACTGACTCACTCATCACAAAATCTCCCGAATCATGACGACTTGGGACTTGAACTTTGAAATGCAGGTTACCCTTGGCCCATAGGTGCTTGCTAAGAAACGGTTTAAAAAATTTTGTGGTCCAAGTGCGAAATTTCTTATGGATTTTTAGAGCCGTTTGTATGTCTGTCCGCTTTTCACGCGAGAACAACTTAATGGATTTAGACTGGATTTTTTTTCTATAATTTGCTTGAACATTCTGTTGATTTTGCGACTTTCTCATCGAGTTAAGTATCATAGTTCGCTTCCGGTACTGATTTATTAGTGTGAATCCGAGAGATTCATCGGGCTGCGTGGAGGGGGCGGGGCTCTCCTCACTCACGCATCTGCCTCCGGGCATAACCTTAACTCCGCTTAGCTAGCGAACAAAAGAACTACTTAATGGATTTAGATCTTTTTCTCTATAATTTGCTTGAAAATTCCGGTTGAGTTTGCAACTTCTCTCATTGCGCTAAGAATCATAGTTCGCTTGCAGAAGCGATATATTGGCGGTAATCCGAGACAGAGGCTGCAGGCTGAGGGGAGGAAGAAGGGTGACGTCAGGAGTAGAGAGCTGGGAAGGGCCTGCTCACTGTCCTCTTTCACTAATACGTCAGCGAAGCCACGGGAGATGGCTAGTATATGTACAGGGTAGGATTCAAAAGTAATGAGCCTTTGTTCAAAACGACAAATTTATTGAGTAAATCGGTACAACTAATTAATAGTCTTCAAAACAGGCACCTCCTGCATCAATACACTTTTGTAGGCGGCTTTTCCATGACTCGAAGGCATCCACGTAGGCCTGTTCCGGGATGGTTGCAAGGGCTGCCTTGACATTTTGCTTGGATGTCCTCAATCGAGTCGAAGCGTTTTCCTTTCAGCGCTGATTTTAAGCGCGGAAACAAGAAGAAGTCAGAAGGCGACACGTCCGGACTGTAGGGAGGCTGGGGGACCACCGGAACGTTCACCCGGGCCAGGTAGGCGTTCACAACGAAGGTGGTGTGGCTGGCGCGTTATCGTGGTGAAGCTTCCAGCTGTCCTTGATGTCCCCTCGCTTGCGCGCAATGCTTCTTTTCAGCCTTTTCAGGACTTCCAAGTAGTAAGCAGCATTCACGGCCTGTCCTTGTGGGACAAACTCGTAGTGGATGATCCCCTTCACTCCGAAGAACTTGATCGCGTACCGTTGCTCTAACGAACTTTCCATTCCGCCGTGTAACGCACTACCGTACAGGGGTTCCCGTCAAGGCCGATCTTTCGGAGCGGTAGGACCTCCGTTGCGTTGTGAAGCCAACACCCACCATCGCCGGCAAGTATATATATATTATAATGTCCCTTTCCAGATGGGAGAACTAAACCACACAAGCAAGTGGTTGTAGCACTCCAGAAACAAAAGTTTTATTGCTCTTCTGCCTTAACTGAACAATGCAAACACCAAAATAAACACAAAATCAAAACCACAGTGCCCAACGAAAACTAGATGGACAACCACATGTTATCAACTTGAACACTTACCTTGCCAACCTTACCAATTCAAACACTTTTCTTTTTTAAGATAAAAATTTATGGAACTTCCTTTACAATTTTCCGCCCCCAGAATTCCAGTGGATGCTTTATTTAAGAATGTCAGATATGGCTCCTCTGCCCACTTCTCTCCGTAGCACTCTGAGCAACTCCATTTACGTGGCTTTTAAAACACACTGCCTCGGTGGTAATTTCTTTATCAGACTATTATATATATATATATATATATATATATACACACACACACACACACAAAACACACGCACATACATGTTAAATATTCAGTGTATGCATATACAGTATATGCTTGATAAACTTGTTTAATGCAGTAAGTATGGGGTCAAAATGAAGCTGAATATTTAGATAGTTGAAAAAAATTAACATGTGAATGCATCACCTACACTTGTGAAATGATCTAAGTTTCACTTTGTCTTTCCAATTACAGTAGGCGGTAATAAGGCATTAACTAAATCAGGAATGTTAGCTGCCAATAAAATAAACCAACAGTTGAAGATAATTGGAGCTCATTGCTCTTTTTGTGTGGTTAAGTTCCTTTCCTGGTGCTTTCCCACAATTCCACCAGTAACTAACTAGTACACAAAACAGCCTGAGTGAGGGTGAAAATTCCACATGCAAGAGCACTCAGGGCACCTGATATGTCGACTGACGTTAGCAGCCTCTAACAATGTGAGTAAGTTCCGAGGTCTACATGGTAGTAATAAAACATCCACAACCACATGTTAGTTAAGTACTGTAACATCAGATTTGCTCAGCTCTTGATATTAAAACTCTTACTCATTATACTGCTCCACTGTTACCTCAGAAAACTGCTAGCATAGTGTAATGGCAACTGATGTAACATTAACTGGCTTGCTGCAAGTTTCCCAAATTTACATTTCTAAACACACCTGCAAGTGCAGCACTAGCTGCTTCTTCGTGCTTTCATTTTTATTCGTTTGCTCGTCACTGGTGTTGTCTTGAAGCCAGTTTTTTGCTTGTTAAAGGAACATTATCACAACAGGTGACAGTCAAGTGATATTAACTTGATGATTCATGAAACAATGGCACCAACAACACAGATTCTGGCTGCCACCCTTCTATCACAGGCCTAAGTGCAGTGAATGATTTGCTCTTATGAAGAGGAAGTTCTGCTTACAAAAGAGGTCCACATAATTGAGTAAAACATTAGTATGGGGGGCTGTTTTGGAACAAGTGTTTTAGGGTAAGTGTACAAAACTGATCACTGCAAGAGAAAAGCTCAGAAGAAAATGCAACGAACATCAAAAACAGCACAGTCCTAACACTAGAGCCTGTTTGAAAAATAAGCTAACACTTGAAGTTAATTTTATTTTCTGAGGGATGATGCACAGTATGATTACCACATATTTATATCATTATACAAAGTCACATGATGAATACCAAACAGTATCTCGTAAAGAAAGAGAAACATAAAACAAATAACTTTAATTCTAATCATGAAATGCATGTCAGAAATTAAATCCTCATACAGTATGTCAAATCCTCAAAATAGACATAAATACTGTATATAAGCAGATATCTTGCTCTGTAGCTTGAGGGCCCAGTAGCCATAAGCTTGACCTCCCACTGTTATTTTATTAACCCATGGAATCTTAAGTAGGGAGAAATCTTGAGATCTTAATGTGCACTCAGATTTATAAGTAATGAGAAGTTCAGATTCAGTAAGTGAGCAGAGCCTTGGCCATTTAAAGCTTTATATATTAAAAGGAGGATTCCAACACCAGTGGAACAACTTAAGAACTGGAGTTATGTGTTCATACTTTCTAGTTCTTGTAAGGATTCTTGCAGAAGCATTAACTGAAAGCTGCATAAAGAATGATTAGAACAGTCAGTGAAAAAAACACATTGCAGTAGTCTGTCCTATTAGAAATAAATGCATGAATTAATTTCTTAGTATTCACCATATTTAAAATACTTGTATTTTAGTCTCTTCACTTAACTGAATAATGCCAATACCCAGGAAAAAATTGCTTTCCATATACTAATAAAAATACAATTTATCAACTCACTGAGAACTCTAAGTAGTAAAGGTTAATTACAGAACCAAAGTGATAGGTTGCGCTGTGCTTGCGTTGAGATACATAGGACATTGTCTCTGCCTACCAGCCATTTCCAATGCAAAAGCCTCTCTTTTTCATCCCTCTGTCACCTTATTCCTGTCACTAGTTATTTATTTAAGAATGTTAATTTTTTTTTGCAATTTTTTGTTTTTGTTTTTCACAATGCTGTTTTGTTTTCGATGATGATGCCATTTTGCAGTGTTGTGGTATGGCACCACCATATTCTTTATGGCTATGGTGCCCATTACCAATAATATCGGCATGATATGTGACACCATGTGAACTTGACTTCTAATTTCACCAAACAGATCTTATTAGTGATGGTGGCACGGAGCACACAGCATCTAATTTTGGAACCACTTCTTGTCAATCAATGTCATTCTTTGCAATAGTTAGGCATAATTAAATAAGTTAGTTGTAGATATTATGTTGTGTTTCAGCCAGGGTTTTTCCCTATCTTAAGAATCTTTTTTCGTTTTTTGTTTTTCAGATATTATTTTTCACATATTTTTATTAATTCTGTTTGTTTTGATGTTGATAGAGTAATATTGTCCTATGAAATAATAGGATTTGTTGGTGATGGTTTTTAATTTTACTATAATGTTATATATTTTCTGCTTTTGCTACCTGCCCTGCCTCCTGTATGTGGAGCCTTGAACAACTTAGTTTTAGTTTTCCTTTTTGACCAGAGGGTTTTTTTTTTTTTCTCTTCTGTTAAGAGCATTAGTTGTAAAAGCCACAGTCCCATTGTCCTTATCAGGTTACATTTTTGGAATTGTGTTCACTATCTAAAGTTGATATATTTTACTGTCGGCATCTCCAAGTTTTAGGTCTGTTGTCAGGGTTGCATTCTGCATTTCTAGGGACATGACTTATGAGGTCATGACGTCCGGTTCATCAGTGCGATAGGACAAAAGGTCAACCAGGAGCTCATTTTTTTTATTCAATCTGCAGATTCAATAGCTTTAAAAAAAAGCTCTAATTGCTACCATTTAAATTTGTGAATAGGCTGCCTGGGTCCAGTGTTCCCACACAAATGTGAGCACAGGTCCAGATATTGCATGTTAGTTTGAGGCCAGTAACCCCATTTTGAGATTTTATGTTGAGGAATCACAATACCTTTTTGACCTTTTATTTTAAACAATTGATATTCCTTGTCTTTTCTTGGTATTCACAAATTTTGCCTGTTTCTGAATATACCTAAGTCTCTTCCTTTGAGTTATGATTTATCTCCCATTCTTGTTTTTCCTCTTTCTCTGCCATCAGGTATTCGTGTGTTGTAGGCAAATCCTAACACCACCCAGCTCAAAGAATGTTCGATGGCCTTCACTTCAGATTAAATTCCAGAATCTCTTCTAAAGTCAGGCATAGCACACTTTGGCTACAGGGACTTAAGGCTCAGCTTCCTGTAGCATGGTTTGCTTTTCCTTCACCCTTCTGTCCTAAGAAGCTCATTGCAACGTAAGTCCATTCTTTTTGTTTTTCTGAATCACTTTTGCGACTGTATTCCGACTAATTGGCAATGATGTCCTAATTTTCTTATAGCCTTGACCTTTTTTTGTGAAAAAAATTGACTTTCTTTCTCAAGTCTTATGACATATCTCTTCCATGTGGTGCCATTATTGTCAGCATCAAAAGGGAGGGGATTTTAAATTTGAAATACCACCCTTAATTGTCAGTTATCTAGTGGTCACCTGTGGGATGATTGATGAGACTCATCTGTTGTTAAATTTGTGTTATCGAGTGTTATTCCTAAGACCTTCACTGGGGTGAACTCATTTTTGCACCAAGGTCTTACATCATGTTGTTAAAGAAAATTCCACTTTTGTGTTTTGGACTGACAACTTTCATCTGCAACCAATAAACTGGATTTGTTGGATTGTCTTATGGTATAGGATCCCATTGAAAGTGTTAATTGCACACGGAGACAATGATTTTCTCAAAAATCTTTTGGGGTGTACTCATTTACTCTGTACTGTCATTTTAAGAGGAGAGCAATCTCAGTGTAATGCACGGAAGCTTTAATTATTTAAATTAGTATGCCTTAATTAACAACCATTTTCAAGGTCTTGAAACATTACAACCGTATGAACATATTTTTATAATTAATGCTCGGGCACATGAAGCGACTTGCTCATATAGACAAAGAGGCAGGATTTAAACTGGCAAATTTAGGGGTTAACCTGAAGTTGCTTCCTACCTTTGCAAAACTCCCATATCCCTTCAGGGTCAGGCGAACCAATTTTTTTTCCCTAAGATTTAAAGATTTTGGTTGGTATGAATAAATTATTTTGTGCCCTTGTGTAACTGGGCACCATTGCATTGACTGGTAAAGCAGGCCATTTTCAAGGGTAAAGAGGTGTAACAGGAACTGGATAATACTTCCAGAGTTTTAAACACTTCATTTAAATATTCCACTGGATTACGCAACATAAAATGGATTAAACAGGTTTGTTAGGAATGGATGAGCTAATATTTGATTAAATCTACTGATCTGAAAAATTCAGGATAGACAATTCTTGTGGAAAGCCTGAGTGACATAGACGTGAAAACTGTGACAGCGAAGCGTGACGCCTGAAGTCAAAAAATAAATGACTGCTGTTAACTGACGGGTTTCTATTTCATTATTCCTTTTTACACAAAACTCATTTTTATTTTAAAAGATCAGCAAGACATGGTTTACGATGATTAATATAAAAAGGCATAGACGATTTTTAGTGGTATTATTTTTTCTGTTGTTTCTGCTATGCACTAGACTCTGCCTGACATGTTTTATCCTAACAAAGATTAACCAATTACAAGTGTAATTAAGTAATAATATCTAACACAGAACACTACCTTGTAGAAAATGATTACATGAACAAATTTATGTATCCAGCAAGAAGGGGAAGCAGCACTCATTTGTGAAAGCCCTGTAATTGGGAAGATAGTATCTAGCGCTCACAGAGGATTTATGTTTTATGCTGTTTACTCCTGTAGCCAATTGTGCTAATGTGCGCTAGAAAGGCAGATGCTGGCTGGCATGTGACATTGAACATTCTACTGCTTTCTGTACTTCCCTGATTATATCATTGCACAATGTGTGCATGGCTGCTGCAAAAACATAAAGGACTGATTAGTGAGCTGAAATACACACCTAAGTACACACACAATTTTTGTCCACAACCACAATGATGCTAGTGTCATTAGAGACACCGTGATGGGTGTCGCTATTTTACAATAAAGCCACCAAGAGACAACTTAAATTACAAGTGATGTGAGATTAGCCAAGAAAATCTGACTGTACTAGTGGGTCTTAAGTTGGGGTGAGTATTGTGGAATAACTTTCAAGTCATCGCTATAAATGAAATCCAAAGACTTCCTTTCTTTACGCCAGCTGTTGGAGGCTCACCATGTGAGCTGCAAGGCCGTCCATAGCAAGTCTGGTTAGTCCTAAGAGAACAGCTCCTCTTATCACTTAGGTTCATTTACATATAGCAGCTGCTAAACATTTCAATCCCACCAATGAGCACTCAGATAAAAGGCACATTCAAGCAATACCTTTCTAAAATTAAAAAACCTCCAAAGGTTTCGAAATAGTTCAAACATTAAATGTCTTGTCTAAACATTTGGATTACAGAATAAGACTTCTTATATGGGAACTGTTATCACCGAACAAAGCACAAAGTTATACGTTATATGTGATCTAATTTCCTAATTTGAAGTGTGCTGGTACAAATTAAGTCAGGAACTCCAAGTTTAAAATGCAGGTACATTCAAGTGCTTTTTTCTTTTCCCTTTCATGAGTCTTCTGCTTACTCACGTAGCAAGTTCCAAAAAACTGAAGAACTCTCCTCCTCACTCTAAATTCTGTACATCGGCTCCTCTTTCTCCTGACAGTAATCTTGAAGGCCGTGTGGTGTAGTAGGTAAGGCACCAGACTATAAACTTCAGGGTTGGCTGTTTGCCTACTAAAAGTTATTCACTGGGTTAATCTACCTGTTCTCCAACAAGAAAAATATATGGCAATAAAAGTGACATATTGTGTATTGTGCAGCAAATAAAATCAGTAATGAGTATGTGGGGTGATTTATGCTTAGCTGCCAGAGTACACTTAAATTCGTACTTGCATGTCTGACTAACATGCAACATGTGGCCACTAATCAGCAGCATGATAAATAAAAATATATTAAAATATAATTAGAAATACCAATCCGTGTACCAGTTGCACTCATTACTCCTGTTTTTCATACCAGTTTTCCAAAATGTTCTGGAAAAACTGAGAGAAAAACGGCACTACACTTAGCATACTATAACCACTTCACCTGCCTGTTTGGTGGGTTTAAATTACTGCATAACGATGCTGACCTACAGTAAGTGATTGTTTTAGTATTTCCATAATCTGTTTTTACACTTAGCTAGCTTATATACACCCATACAAAAGTATTTTTGCATCGACGCTATATGGGCATCAGAGCAAGGCTTATGTAAGCCTCCGGTTTAGACATTGCCTTGTTAGAGTATGAAAAATCTGCCATTATTATATAGAATTGTAACATTTATTGGACAGATGTTGTAAATAATACTTAAATAAGATGATAAAAAAGCAGATGGGTTAGGGGTAGGGGTAGGGTTAGGGTGCTACTGTCTACTGCATCCTCACGACATTACACCATTCAGCCACTGGATTTTTTTTTCCAAACCAAGGCAACTGGGCACATCTGAAGAATCACAAAGAAAACTCAGAATCAGAATATTTTTATTGTCATTCTAACAAATACAGCAAAATTAGGTGCAGTCCCGGTGGCGCAGTGGGTACCGCTGCTGCCTTGCAGTAAGGAGACCCGGGTTCACTTCTCGGATCCTCCTTGCGTGAAGTTTGCATGTTCTCCCCGTGTCTGCGTGGGTTTCCTCCCACAGTCCAAAGACATGCAGGTTAGGTGCATTGCCGATCCTAAATTGTCCCAAGTGTGTGCTTGGTGTGTGGGTGTGTGTGTGCCCTGCAGTGGGCTGGCACTCTGCCCAGGGTTTGGCTCCAACAGACCCCTGTGGCCCTGTAGTTAGGATATAGCAGGTTGGATTATAGATGGATAGGTGCAGTCCCTGCGGTGTCAAAATATAAATAAATACAATTACAAAAGGATAAGAAGAAATAAGGTAGAAGACAAACATTCAACATAAGACTTTATTACACATGAAACACTATTGCACAAGATGTCATCTATTGCACTGCTGCACTGGAGGTGATTAGGTGGCATTCAGTGCCCTAATAGCAATAGGGTAGAAACTGTTATTCAGTCTGTCTTTGTTTTGATGTTCCTCTATCTTTTGCCTGATGGCAACAGTTGGAACATGTCATGAGGGATGTGCGAGTAGTCTTTTAAGATATTTTCAGGTTTTCTGAGGCAGCGAGAGCCGTGCAGTTCATCCAGAGAGGGTAAAGAACAGCCGATGATCTGCTAGGCAGTCTTTATGATCCGCTGAAGTGTTTTCCTCTGCGCTGTTGTGCAGCTGGAAAACCCCACACAGAGGCACTAGCACAGGATACTCTCAATAAACCAGTGATAGAAGGACACCAGCAGTTTTTGGGGGGATATATTTTTCATGAGGACTCTCAGGAAATAAACTCAGCTCAGCTGTGTTCACACCCCAGGACAGGTCTTCCATGATGTGGACTCCCAGGAAGTGGAAGTCTGACACCTTCTCCACACAGCCCCCTCTTTTTCCTGAAGTCCACAACGAGCTCCTTGGTCTTAATTGTGTTCAGGAGCAGGTTGTTGTCAGTGCACCATGCTGTCAGCCGCTCCACTTCGTCCCTGTCGGCGGACTCATCCACCCTTGAGATGAGCCCCAGTACAGTGGTGTCGTCTGCAAATTTGACGATGGTGTTGCTGTGGTGGGCAGAGGCGCAGTCATGTGCGCACAGCGTGAAGAGTCTCGGCCATTTCTGATGTCCTCCTTGTCGCTAGACCTGCTCGTATTTTCAAGTTTAAACCAGTATTACAAGCCAAGGTAATTGTGTAAGTGCTTTTTGTCTCTAATACTGTTGTGCTTTGTTTTGAGGGGGCTCTGTGTTTTAAGGCTAATTACATCTTGTCTAAAGAAGGGGCCTGAGTTGCCTCAAAAGCTTACATATTGTAATCTTGCTAGTTTGCCAATAAAATGTGTCATTTTTGCCTGACTTCTCACTGAGGCTAACAAGATAAATCCTATCTTTTTGGGGTGCCTTCTGTAAAATGCCTACTTTATCTTGTAAGTTACCTTGGACTAAGGCATCAGCCATATACATAATAATAAATACAAAATTCTTAGAACTACAGTGCCTTCAAAAAGTATTGAGACCCTTTCAGATTTTTTTGCCTTTTTTATGTTGTAGCCTTGTGCTAAAAATGTTTAAATTCATTTTTTTTCCTCATCAAGCAACACTCAGTACCCCAGAATAAAAAAGTGAAAATGGGGTGTAAAAATTGTTTGCAAATTTATTAAAAATAAGAAATATTTTGTATTGACACAAGTATTCAGACCCTTTAATCACCACTTCATTGAAGCCACTTTGGCAGCGATGACAGCCTGGAGTCTTCTTGGGTATGACGTGCCCTGTCATCGCCCATGATACTTTCTTTGTTACTGTCAGACATTTGCTTGCCATTTGCATTCTTGTTGACACTAATACCAAGCCTGTCAGTGTTTTGTTATATATTAATAGGTAGAGGGTGCCTGGCTGGCAGTGTGTATCCAAAACAAAGTGTGCCACAGTGATGGCAAAATTCAAGGCTGTTACTCTAGGAGAGTGAAAGAGAGGCAGAAACTTGCAACATCACTGGAAAAAGAACACTTTCTTCAATAACTCTATAAGACTGGTACCACAACATTTGCCAGGCATTCCTGACCATCTACACTAAAAGAGAGTAAAGACACTGAGGGCTGTGCCAGAACACCTTGTGGATAATGGCACCCATTAGGTTGACCTCTTCTGTTATTATATATATGCCATATAATTTTAGTTTGGGTATAGAGGTTAGCACATTTCTTTACACCTCCTGAATCCTGCATTCAAATATTAAGCTGGGCATCGTCTAAATGGTGTTCACACATTCTCTTGTAGCTCTCTGAGTTTTTTTCCCCCAAGTAGTTCTTATTTCCTCCCATTATTACCCTAAACCTGCCCTTCACATAGGTGTGTGTGTGCCCTTCACTTTAAGCTCAGTGCTAACAGGTTAGGCTTCAGGTCAAACATCCTTCCATGGGTTGCCGGAAAAGCACCACAGCAAGTGTATTTGTCACCAGGGACAGGGCTGACCCATTGACATTATGTCTTGCACTCAGTCCTGTACAACAAGAGTCTCTTACGCTTAAGAAACATTATTGCGTGTAGCATCTTGTTCTGGACCTTCTGGTATACTGAGCATTGTGGCCTGTTTTTTTGTAGTCAATGTGTGAAAACGTCTCAATGGCGAGGACGACTCTGACGCGCAATCTCACTCGACGCACACTACTTGTCCGTCTGCAACGTTAGCACATCATGAAAATGGAACTCATTTACTCCGCTTGGATAACTGGTTTGATATTAATTTTTTCATGTTATTTTCTGCACTTTGAGGAGATGGTGTATAAATGAAGCAATTTGAAAGAAAATGTGGGGTATTATTGGTTCAATATGGTATGCAGCATTTTATGTTACAATACAGGGCAATCCTGTATTACAAGAAACAAGCAACCATTATCAAGTAACAACACAGGAAACAATCAAGCGCTATCAATGGACTTGGATTCATTTAGCACTGTTTCAATAAGTGTGAAGTGCGGTCAAATTGACCAGGTTAAAGTAAAGCATCTATGGATTAATTAAAAAACTTAATTGCAAAAAATTTTAATCATTTAATTGTACACATTAATGAAGATTAATCAGCAGCTGTAATATATATAGACATTAAGCATCCATCCATCCATTATCCATACCACTATATCCTAAAACAGGGTCATAGGGGTCTGCTGGAGCCAATCCCAGCCAACAAACCCCGGGCAGGGCGCCAGCCCACCACAGGGCACACACCAAGCACAATTTAGGATCGCAAATGCACCTAACCTGCATGTTTTTGGACTGTGGGAGGAAACCCACGCAGACACGGGGAGAACATGCAGACTCCACACAGGGAGAACCCAGGAAGTGAACCCGGGTCCCCTAACTGCGAGGCAGCAGTGCTACCACTGCGCCACTGTGCCGCCCTTAGACATAAAACATTTACTTATAAAATAAATCAAAAATATCTTAAGAAAAAAGGGATAATCCACCATCTCACCCAGCAGTGTGGTGAAGTAGTTAAGGCTTTTGACGTTAAAACAATTTTTTAACATGCTGGTGCACCAACTGTAAATGAACAATTCCATACAATGAGTTCTGATTCTAATCTTCACTTTACTTCTCACGTTGGATTTTCATGAAGCAATTGCAGTCCCAGGTCAAATTATCATTGAATTTGCATTATTTTCTCCCCAGATTTTTACAGCAAATAGAAATGAAAATTAAGTAGCCCTGTAAACATCTGGGGCCTCATGCATAAATGGTGCATATGTACAAAAATGTTGCGTACTCCCATTTCCACGCTCAAATTGTGATGTTTAAAACCTAAACTTGACATAAAGCCACGCACATTTTCACGCCAGCTAAATGCTTGGCGTACACAAGTTCTCTGCTTGGTTTTGCAAACTGGCAGCACCCAGCGTCAAAGCAGTGCTTTTGTTCCAGTGTGGCTTGCCTTTCCTTTTTAGATGCACATCCCTGACGCGACTTTATAAATACTCTGAAATTAACTGCATATTGTGTATTACTTTAAGGCATCTGATTATAATTAACCTGTAACAATATAATGGTCCACAGAATGGCCAAACTATTCCAAATACCATAACTTCTTTAGCATTGTTACTCTCAAGTATTTATCCCACTGTATCTGAGTGTGGAATCACAGCTGTACAGCAGCTGATCGGAAAGAGAATTACTGGTATACAGCATCAAGCACACACTGTCTCAGCCATGCTGCCTATTTGAACTGCTCTCATCCAACAAACCCTTCAGAGTCTTTCCTGTACGGACCTCGCGGTTCAGAAACAGTTTCATCCCATGAACTCTAAACGCACTCAATCAGTCCATCAAGTGCTCCTTGTAGAACTGTTTGTACTTATAAGTACAATTACCTCGTTGTAAACTTGTACTACAGTTATAATATTGCACAACCTGAGCCACCTTATAAAGCGCGTATTTACATGACAATATCATTTTAATATGAAATGCTGCAAAATATGTTTATTACATTATACAGATAAAACTTTAACTTCATTTAAATAATCTATATTGTTAATAATTAAACATGTGAGGACATGGTGTCACAGCGCTAGCTAGTTCTGTGATTGTTCCTGCCTCACGCTGTATTCTTGCTGGGGCTGGCACGACACTGGAAGAATAGATGGATAGAATAATTAAACATGTACTACAAACATATTTCAGTGTTCCTTAAATGTTTTGAAGAATCTGCGTTCTCAGCTTACAGATGGCTTGACATCTAATACAGGACTGATTGTGTGGCGATTGGGTATTTGGAGAAAGAAAAGTAAGGACAGGAATTGGAGGTTAGTACGTTTGAAAGAGACAGTACTGCTGCAAAAAATGATTTCATCGAAGGTCGTGCAAGGCGCAGCAAGCATCTTACGTGAGGCAGGAACAATCGCTGGATGAGGTGATTCGAGATTTAAGTTGATATTTCGAGTTTTTTTCCCACTGTGTGCCTGTTTTTTTTTCTTTTTTCTGTACCCTAATAAGCTTTCATATGACACTCAGACGGTGGGCTACGACTTGCCTTTTCATGGTGACTTTTATATCAGAGAACTTCTTTTTTATTTCAGGCACTGAGCGACTTTGTGAACTTAAGCTTTCAAGTTTCTCCGACACGCTATGTCACTCAATCAACTTCCTTTTGTTGTTTATACCACTGTTTAAACCAACAAATAGTACGTTTTTCATTGCCTTCACTTGGCATTCACTGAAATTCTTCTTTTTATCATGTGCTTTTGCCATTGCCTTTTCACAGAATGCTGAGCTTAAGGGCTATTTATATTGACCGGGAAGTCGGTGATCGCACAGATTTATGCATCTGCATTTTTTTGTGTGTGCGCACACTTCCGCTTTTGTCCTTACGCCATGTTTTAGTGTGAATCCTATGCATGCTGTTATGCATGAGGCCCCTGGTCAGACATGGAGTTCACCTCAAGTGAACAGTCAGGTAAGAAAGAAGATACCAACAGGTCAATGAGAAAACTGAAGAATGTGTGGAGTTGTGTGGCTCACTGTGCATATTTGTCATCCATAGCTTGGATACTCTGCAAATCTAGCCTGTAATAAGAAATCACCATTGATGAAAGGCCACCACACTCAAATTCACATCTTTCAGAGTAGGATTTGGTGGTTTTCTACTCTATACCATTTGCATACTATCCACTTTTCTTGCATTGTCTTAACTTCCCTTATCAAGAGGTGCTTAATTTTGATTGGTAAATAGTGAAGGAAAATGTCATCTTTCTGTTGCTAAAGAACCTGTAATGGACAAATACAAAATGTCGATGTACCAGCAAGGTAGTTTCCTGTTTTCAAAAAGTGTTGAGTCATTCATTAAATGCACAAGTACACTGCCAGCAGCCACCATCACACTCCCTTCCTTATCTCATTGGATTCCCATTGTCTCTCTCTGTCGCTTTCTCTCCTGGTAGTCTGTCCTCACAGCCTCCCATATCAATAAACTGTCACCGAGATGACAGAAAATCATTTTATGGGCGTTCCAGTGGGCAGAGCTAGTTAGAGGTTAATCATCCTTTACCAGTGTTGGGACATTTTTGCCATGACAATAGTGAATACACATGTTAGCTCTGGTTTGAGATGCTACCAGTTCCTGTATTCCTTTGTAATCGTTGTCCATAAAGGCAGTTTCATCATTACACTCCTGACATTGTCTGTTAAATTATTCAGTTTTATTAAATAAGGTAAGTAATACATTATCTTATTATAATATCTTCTACTATAACATCTTTGATGGACAAGCTTGGTTTTCATTTACATTTTTTGACAAATTATTCCGCTTTACAAAATCCCCTTTGCCAAAATGTGTACAATACTTATAATGTACTATTTCACCATATGGGCAGTCCAGCAGGATAAAATCAGCAGATGTTCCAGCAGACAGCTTTTCTACTTGTATACAGGTGAGAATAAAGTATTACTAATGACATAAATATGTTCCATGCATATTTTAAAGTCTGTCCATCTGTCCTTCTAACCTACTTACTCCAGTTTGGAGATAGAGTCCACTGGGGCAACGATGAGCAAAAGGAAAGAATTAATGAAGTGATGGGGTGCCATTGCCAGTCCATCTCGGACACATCCACATTCCCACTCAGTCATACTCCATCCATCCATTATCCAACCCGCTATATCCTAACTGCAGGGTCACGGGGGTCTGCTGGAGCCAATCCCAGCCAACACAGGGCGCAAGGCAGGAAACAAAGCCCGGGCAGGGCGCCAGCCCACCGCAGTCTGAGAAGACATGATTTTGCATTTTCACATGGTTTATTTTTCAGTTTTAGTAATTTTAAATTACATGGGGTTTGCCCACACGTTTTCCGACACTCTAACTGTCTGTTATCTTATTACAATCAATATGTATATAAACATATTTGTTTATTTATTTATGTATATACACACATTGTACTTTTTGCCTCAGTGTGTGGTGTCTCTGCGGGAGGGTTACATGTTAGAACAGCCTGGACAGTTTCCTAGCTTCTCCATTAAAGATAAATAAAATGCTGTTTTCACAATTTAAATTCACATTTATGTGCTTAGCAGACACAATTATCCAAAGTGACTTACATAGGAGCTCTACATAATCGAGTAAACATCATTCTGGGATCTATTTCAAGTTCAAGCACTTTATTGTCATGGTGTAACACAATGAAATTACTATTTGTGACAGCCCCAAGGTGCATTTAAAGAAAAGTCAAATAATTCCAAATATGTTGTATACAGGATTTAGGATTAAAAGTCAAGACGGAGGTAAAGAACTTAGGGGTAACTGTTGACTGTGACCTGAATTTTAAATTGCATATTAATCAGACCTCTAGAACAGCATTTTTTCACTTAAGAAATATAGCAAAAGTTAGACCTCTTATAACACTGCAAGATTCTAGGAAAAATTAGTTCACGCTTTTGTTTTCAGTCGACTAGATTACTGTAAGGCACTCCTCTCAGAACTACCCAAAAAAGATATAAATCGTTTGCAACGAGTGCAGAATGCAACTGCTAGAATCATAACTTGGAAAAGAAAATCTGAACACATTACTACAGTTTTGATGTCACTACACTGGTTACCTGTGTCATTCAGAATTGACTTTAAAATGCTGCTTATGGTTTATAAAGCTTTAAAAAATCTCGCTCCATCTTATACATCAGAATGTCTTACACCTTAGACTTCAAATCGTAACCTTAGATCCTCAAATGAGTGTCTGCTTAGAATTCCAAGAACAAAACTTAAAAGAATTGGTGAGGTGGGCGGCCTTCTGCTGTTATGCACCTAAAATCTGGAATAGCCTGCCAGTAGGAATTTGCCATGCTGATACAGTGGAGCACTTTAAAAAAACTGCTGAAAACACATTACTTTAACATGGCTTTCTGATAACTTCACCTTAATTTAATCCTGATGCTCTGTATATTCAATTCATTATCATTACTATTCATGGTGGCTCTAAAATTCAAACTAACACCTACCCTCTCTTCTGTTTCTTTTCCTGGTTTTCTGTGGTGGCGATCTGCGCCACCACCACCTAATCAAAGCACCATGATGTTCCTACATTGATGGATGAAAAGCCAGAAGTCTACATGACCATCATCATCAAGTCCTTCCATGAGAACCTTGAATACAAAGAGGACAGTTTAATTTATGTCAGGTAGAATGCCCAGAGGGGACTGGGTGGTCTCATGGTCTGAACCCCTGCAGATTTTATTTTTTCTCTCCAGCCATCTGGAGTTTTTTTTGTTTTTTCTGTCATCCCTGGCCATCGGTCCTTACTTTTATTCTATGTTAAATAGTGTTGTCTTATTCTGATTCTTACTTTGTCTTTTATTTCTCTTCATCATGTAAAGCACTTTGAGCTACATTATTTGTATGAAAATGTGCTGTATAAATAAATGTTGTTGTTGTTGTTCATGGCTGTGTTAAGTGATCAAGTAACCAGAGCAAATTATTATTGCTCAAAGTACAGCAGCATAAACTGTTATTGCACCTGTTCATGAATAGTACATTACATATTCTATATTGTATTCCATTAGTATCTTGCACATTACCAGTATAGCTTATTGCACATGTTTAATTAAAAATTATCTCAGACTGAGGAGATTCAGAGTTCAGAAAGTTTATGGCGGATGGTGAAAAGCTATTTATTAGTCCGTTTGTGCGTCCACAGATTGACCTAAAGCGTCTTCCTGACGGGAGGAGCTCAAACAAAAAATTTCCAGGATGAGTTTTGTCCTTGAGAATGTTTTCAGCCCTTCTCACACAGCGAGTCTTGTACGAGAGTTCAAGTGATGGCAGTTCAGTCCCAATAATGGCCTCTGCTGTTTTACGACCCGCTGCAGGGCTTCTTTAGCAGCCTTAGTGCCGCTGTTGTACCTGCAGGCTACCATGCAGTTAGTTAAGATGCTCTCTAAAGTGCAGCTATAGAAATTAACCAGCAGATTCTGGGGGAGGTCATTTGGGAAAGAAGTGTTACAGGACAAAACTACAAGGGTACAATGTGGCTGCAGCTATGAAATACAACCAAAAATGGTAGCATCTGGAAAAGAGAAATGGAATAGTGCGAATGCTACAACAAAAAAAACCCAAAACAATTATAGTGTATAAAAGTCCAAAGGTGAAATAAAATCCATCTCAGGAGGCACAAATGAGGCTTCATCACAGTTCAGTCCATCTGCACAGATTTCCTGAATCTTTTGGCTCCATTAGCTCCTTCCCTCTTCCTGGGGACTCTATCCACACGTACTGTAGGTGCTTGTTGTGTCCTCTTAACCAATGGACCTCCAGGGTGGTCACAGCACTTCCTATATAAATGCCTAGTTGTCCAGCCTCCTGAAAAGAACCTTCCACTTCTCTCTTGAGTAGTCGCTGTCACTCCAGGTGTCTGGCTCCATCCTGCTTGTAGGTCTGCTGGAATGCTGCTCTGTTCACCCCAGCCCATAAGCATTTAGTCTATGTGTACAAAGGTGCTGCATTATTTAGATATTAGTTAGATGGACAGCATCACCGGGATAAGCAATAGTAGAGTCTGGGCTTAGCATATGTACTCATTTATGGTACAAATGGAGAGTTTATTAAAGATTTTACAAAATAAATTAAAACCCTTATATCTTTCTTTTGTGACAAAATATTTGAGAAACACAAGAAAAAAATTACAGAGGACCTTTGCAACAGTAATGAAAAAGAATTTCACACGGCAGATGAAGTCCAGTGAATACATAGCAGGAATGACCGTCCTTCATACAACTTCATGAGAAAACGGTCTATTAGAAATGTTAATATTCAAATATTCAATCTGGAAAATCAACAACAAAAATATATTTCACAATACCAATGAAATCAACACTTCACATTTAAGCCATGTAAAATAATATGTAACATAAAATCCTGAATGGTAATGGAAAGAACTCTGTTTCTGCTTTTAAAAGACGACTGAGAAGAACTAAAACACTGGAATGTCAGTGTCAATGAGAGTGTTCAGTCGGGGGGCTCTATGCATCTCTTGCTTCTTGAATTCATAAATATTAATGTTATATAGAGCACAGTGTACGTGCACTGGCCGTGTATTTGCTCTTGCGCCTCGGTTACTTTCAATTTGCTTCTATAGAATTAATACCATTCCATTTAAAAAAGGATCAGACACAGATGCTAAATCGTTTGTTTCCTCATTGCCTCCACTGCAGTTGGCCTGCTGAGGTGTTTGCTTCACAGTCTGTATAACTTCATGCAGATTTGCACTGTAAGGGAAAGAAAGACACCCAAATTTTAAAGAGCTGAAATGTGTTCAGTTTTCAAACTTTCTTCTGCCAATTCAGGATAGTGGGGTGTCTGAGATTAATTCAGCAGTGTTATCTCTGTCATAGAAACCCATCACAAAATACTCAAACACAGGCACAAATACCAGAGGTGATGTGGAGTTGCCCAATAACATGGCAACAGTAGCAGGAGGAGTTTTGTCACATGTGTAGGGTACAATGAATTCTTATTTGTATAATCAAGAAACATACAAGACGTCACCACTCTTCCGGTCCATAATTAACATTTAATGGTCGCTCCTGTCACCTTGACTCTGAAACTGAGAGAAGGGAGTGTCCTTATTAAATAATTTAGGTCCTTTAATAAAGGTGAATCTGGAGCTACGTTGGTCAACAATTAAACAATATCAACCTGTATTATTGCTAAGTTGTATAACAATGTATAGGTTAGGTAAATCAATGTGTTTTTTTTATTTTATTATACTTTTGTAACATCTCAGAATGGGTTTACGTGGCTTTCTCTTGTGATAATGCGGCATTCACCATATTTGGAGCCCTGTGTCATTTCACCTTCCCACTTCAGTGCATTCACATGAGTTTCCAGTCAGTTTCCAATGTTTCTGCTGTTAATTTGTTACTTGACCTGTAAAAAAAAGCAATTTAAGAGAAACTGTGCATTTTTCATGAAAATAAAGAGTAAACCAAATGTATTCAATTTGTATCACTTCACTCTGAATGCAGTTCGACTACAAAAGTGCCATTTGTGACTAACCAGTTTATATTTTTTATTTTATTCCTTCATCTTTCGGCTGCTCCCGTTAGGGGTTGCCACAGCGGATCATCTTCTTTCATATCTTTCTGTCCTCTGCATCTTGTTCTGTTATACCCATCACCTTCATGTTCTCTCTCACCACACCCATAAACCTTCTCTTAGGCCTTCCTCTTTTCCTCACGCCTGGTGGCTTTATCCTTCTCCCAATATACCAAGCATCTCTCCTCTGCACATGTCCAAATCAATGCAATCTCGCCTCTCTGACTTTGTCTCACAACCGTCCAACTTGAGCGGACCCTCTAATGTACTTATTTCTAATCCTATCCATCTAGGTCAGTGCTACATCATAACTCGGAGAATCTGGGCAGCTTAATTTTCTCCAGATTGTCCGACTCATAGATCCAACTTCTTCAGGTGTTTGCTTGGACTTTTCGGCTCGGAAACTCTGATTTACTGTCTGTCCAAGGAGACATGAATGCAAAGGGGCCAAAAGCCTAAACACTTAAAAGAGGCCCTAAGTTAGTCATACTCAGAAAAGGGAAAGGATAGCACTAAAAACCCGGCTCAATTAAATAAGACTTTTTAAATTTAATTTAATAAACAAAGAACAGTTCAATTAAAACTTCAAAATTTCAAAACCACTAAATAGCTACATGCTAATTCCTAAACAGGCAAAATATACAACAGTCAAGTGCTATAAAAACTACATGAAAACATTCAAAATTCCAATGAATGTATAAATATTATGGAGCCAAAGAGCACAGCAAAGTCAGCTAATGGCACAGTAATGACTTGTAGCGATCAGGTGGTTTAAATTGAGCTCTTCAGGTCCACTTGAAGGCCTTAATTGAATAAAAAAGGCATTGGACAAAATTATGAAAACTACAGAAAAAAGTAAACAGAGAGCAAAAATTGAGATGGGAAAAAATTACAAAATTTACAAACTATGAGAAATAATGTAAAGATGTATTTGGGACAACAGGAGATTCATCTGTTTCACACTTGTATATTATCAGACATACAGTTCTTTATGGGTTTTGATGAGGAGAAACAAAAGAATAAGATTATGGATGATGCACGGTCACTATCTGATAATCCGGCAGGCACAAGATGTCAAAGGATGAATGGAAGACAAAGACGTAGTCAAATGAAAAACACAGTGAGGGTCAGAACCAGGAGAACAACTGAGAACAACTACTGTATCAGTAACCTAAGCCAAGAATGGCAAGACAACATTGAAGTCAGAAAGAGTGTAGAGAGTTCAAAACCAGAGAAACAAAACAAAGAAGATGTTTTAAAAGATTTGAAGTATTTTGGAATCCATGTAGTCGAATGACCTTTGATCCCATCACGTTGTGATTGATAGGTCATGACCTCTAAGGACATGCCTATTCTGGGATGGTATTAGTAATGGAAATTAATAATAGTGCCATCAGAATGGTAGAGATATAAGGGCCAAAATCACAAACCAAAATTAAACTACAACTATGTCTTTATTATAAAAAGAATCCTGGAGAGAAACAGTAGGGTGACGAGACGTGATCTTATATGATCACGGAAGACACTTAAAAGACCCACGAGACTAAAGATATTGGCCACGGAGCGTCTCGCAGGGACCTTAAACATGAGACTTTGTGCCAAAAGTTTGACCCAGGACCGTCTCGCAATGACATAGAAGATTCTTGCAAGACATGCCCTACTTACAAATAAATAAGAGCATGGGCAGCAACACACTTAGTCGTGTTTTGGTTCTCAGCACATATAAAGCGTATAAGGACAATATGTTATAAATGAAACATAGACGAGTAAGCAAAGAAGAAAGCATCGTGAAGAAAAGAGACTCAAAAGCGTTGGAGAGACAAAAAAGAAAAAGAATAATCTAGGTGCAAATTCAGAAAATAAGGAAAGTAATTATCAGCCCGGAACAAGTGGAATTGAAAAAAAAAGCACGTCCAATTCGGACGTTGGTGCTAAACACATGCAGAGCAGGTTAGAGATTATGAAAGCAGTGGAATTCAAAAGGCTCAAAAAAAAAAAAAGTTGGCGCGATACATATGTGGAGAAAGTTAAGGAATATGAAAGTAGGAAAATTAGAAAGTTTAAAAAAGAGAGAGTACAGATCGCAGGAGCGGAAACAAACGGAAATTATTACTCGAAAAAGGGAAAGTAATCACCATGGACCAGGTGTCATTGAAACAAAAGCAGGATAAAGTGAGGTCAGAAATAAAAGGCAGAGTAGAAAACAAAGTAAAACGTCATAAAAAGGCTAAAAAACAAGGGGGGCAAACACATGCAGAGCAGGTTAGAGATAATGAAAACTGGAATTCAAAAGACTCGTAGAAACACATGCGGAGCAAGATACAGAATGTGAAAGCAGAAAAAACGTCAGTGTCAAAAAGAAAGTAAGCATCGCATTAGCACAAAGAAAGAGAGATTATTACTCGGAGAAATCTTGAAAAGACGATTAGAGATCGAATATATGGACACAGGTGATATGTCAGAAGTATGTAAATATTGTATGGCTATGAAGTTTAAGACAGAGAATTTCAAAAACGGAATTTACCTCACATGCATTTATTGGTTACTTTGTAAAAAAAATATTAAATGCTGATAATGTAGATCGCTTTGTCTGTGCTGAAATTCAAAACAGAGAAAGCTGTCCTAAATGATGGTAAAAAGTCATTAAACAAGTTCTCACTGACCTCATTAAAAATTTTCAGCACATTGGGACTCGAAAGATTCCAAATATTGCTTTTACAGAAGTTCTGAAATAAAAGTGAAACTAATGAAATAGCAACAATTCAAAGAAAAAAAAAATCTTAAAAGTGTGTATCCGGAAAAATAAAAATGGGAGTTGACAAGCGAAGCGAGCAGGGGGCGAAGCTCCCTAGTATTTTAAAAACAAATGAATCCAATGAACATCTTAGGGTATAAAATCCCCAACACAGGAGTTCTTAACACTAACCCAGTTTCTGTGTGTGCCTTTAGAAAGCAGGGCAAACACCTGGAAGATGCCTGAGGTCACTTTGCTTCAGCCAGACAATCCCCTGTCCCTTCCAGTCCACTGACTATATAAACAGCCATCATCCTGGATTTCATTTGGGAACCTACTTCATAGAGCTCCACCATGGAGAAGTATAATTTTGAAGCTCATAGGAGTTGCAGAACTGGCAACAGGCGCCAGTGATTGTTTTTCGTCTTGGACATTAAAGAGCAGATGGAGGTATGAGCTGGGTGGACGGGGCGATGAGTTCTTTGGAACAACTCTTTATCTCACTTTGTCTCTCATTCACAATATATTACGCTCAGAGGGGAGTGATATTTCTCCCAGCTTTTATTTTTGGCTACTGTACACTTAGAATTTTCAGGAAAAAAGGCAGGCACCTTTAAAAGATGGCCCTAACAGACTTATTTAATGAAGAGATTACTTTCCACCTCTGCAGTGGTGAGGAGACATCTAAAGATGCTGGCCACAAAGCTAGTAAGCAAGGTCACTGCCCTGGGCCCAAAATGTGACGATAAAGAGGGAGTCACAGGAAAGAGATTCACTTGCACTTCATTACACATCCTTGCCATTATTTAAAATGGCTCTTCTTCTGCTGTGCAATGTGTAATATATACAAATCAAGCAGTTAGTAAACCATGCTAGACTGACAGAATAACTTTCCACTATTAGACTAGTTAAAAGATAATGAGCACACAGTAAATAAAATGGCTTCTTATTTCATTCCTTGACAATGCTGAATTGTCTCTTAAGTAAATGTGATGTGAATTACTGGCAGAGAGGCAGAAATATTTGCAAGCAGATAGGCAGTGATAGCACAGATGATGGAAGTTACGACCGAATGGATAAAAGCAAACCTTCATATTATGAACAAAGGGTGATAAATTAAATCCTATTAGTCACGTCCATTTTCATTACAGGTAATGTGTCATGGAGTATACCGCCACACAGAATGTACAGAGGACAAAAGTTAAAAGTCAATGAAATCACTCCTGCTATTTGTCTTTTAGTAAGCTTTGGTTCAAAGCCCATCTAAGTAGGATGTCTAATTATTACATGAATGTTGCTCTTCCTGCCTTGGGGTACTTTATTTTCATAATGTTCCTTTGTAATGACTCCAGTTTAACATACTGTAACAGCATAAATATTCCTCTTCTACCCTCTGGTTTCTTCTCTCCTTTCATTGTTGGGTGAACATGATATTAAAAGGATTATTACCTGATTTATCTACTGAGCTGGAGCACATTTTCTCCTGTGACCGAATATTAAATTTCCCTTAATGCTATGAGGAAAAACAAAAAGTGACATTATCTTAGGATTGTGGCCTTAGCATGAGAGTAGGAGGGAGACGTTGAGTGCTTTAATGATTCTTAGAGCCATGTTGTCTAAAGATGTGTGCTGCTGTTAAGGTTACTGACAACGTATTGATCTAGGAGGAGAGCACAAAGAAAATCAGAACTAACATGTTCTAATTAAATTACGGAGAGCTTGGAAAAAACAGCAAAGGCAAAGGGTTGGGTGGGAAGCAGGAGTGGGAGGGCCCCGGCATACTGCAGACCTTATTAGTGAAAACTGGCTCTTGTGGTGTGGAAAGTAACTGAAAAATACTGGGATGATATAAATGAAGTTATCTGGATGTACAGCATTGGCTCTAGAAACACACCTCTCAACTAAGAGTGGCCCCCCTCTTGTCGACTCTGGAGCTACCCTATGAGAGAAGTCCTGGGTGCCATAATCTAGGAGTTTCCTTTAACATGTGGGACTCCACTAACTGGACGGTAAAGTGCTATGCCATCTAACAGACCACTTAGAAATGAAGTCCCTCTGACTCTTGAAAGTCACGTAAGACTTTTAGGGATAGCCATATAGAACCATCAATAAAATGTCATGTTATTGGTCTGATGGCACAAGCCAGAGCAGTAACTGAGATCATACCAGGTTATCAATGATTCTTCATGCACTTTGTTGTCTTATAGGAAACAATATACTTTTTTCAGCTAATGCATTTTTACCACGTTAGCTCATAATTTAGATTAAATCTAACCTGCTAATTTATAAAATATTCAGATTTAATAGTTATGAAAAGTTAAAAGTAAATGGAGATCTATTGGCATTTTTTTCTATCCAAAAATGGCACATACCGAAATATTCTGTTTATTAATTGATACATTTCGAATGTCCATCAGTGTTCATCAGCCAGGTGCCCAGCATAGCGCACAGGGCACTGACATCCAATGCCTGTGTCTGAGTAAACCAAACCACTGCTTACAATCGAAGCATAAATGTATTTGTCAGAATGACAGATGAGGCTTGCCTTCATCTCCCAGAGATCTTCCACACCAGTTTTCTTCAGTGTGTTTTGACTATCTGGTTCAAAAGAGTACATTTGCTAGCTTCTTTTTATGTTGGGAGGCATGTATGCTTGTCAGATTAATTCAACAGCAAAGACAGGGAAACTTAACATCAAATGAATACATTCTGTGTGCTTGAGGCCTGACAGGCAAGGTTAGTACAAAATGAAATGGTGGGCTTTGCACCAATTCAATTTTTTCCATAAAAGTATACGAAAAAAGGTCAGTATTAAGGTAAAAGTCTTGTAAGAGGAAGACAAGAATAGTCAGGATGCCGCAAGGCTCTAGAAACTCAAGCAGAAGCTGCAAGAAAGGGACTTCTCAAGCTAAAATAAAAGTAATCTATAGGAAATAAAGTTTAGCATGTGGCTCACTCATAAGTAAGGTCACCATTATGACATCAGACACGCACATATGCATGTAGGGCAGGCCACCAGCTGTCAGGACTTCATTCTGGCCTCACACGTTCTCCTTTGGTTTTTGTTAATGTTTCCCCCATTTTTTCATTTTGTTTTGTATTTTTAACTTTTCCTTTGTTGTGCTCTTTGTTTGTTTCGGACAGGGCTTCTGATTGAATTAGAGTCCTCAGTTGTGGCGGTCATTAAGCGCTATATAAAGACATTTGTCATTACAGCTACTTTGCTGTGGTTTTAGTTATTTTACAGCTGAGCTCTCCAGCTCCATTTTGTGCATGACCTTTTCTTTTATTGTAAGTCTCATAGCCTTTAACCATTTCGATTGTATAGTTTCTCTGGTTCTGCCAGTTGCTTTGTCATATTTTTTTGTTTAGAATTTAGAATTTTGAACTTTTGGTTTTTGATTTAGTATTAATTAATTTCAGTTGTTAAGTTTCAGCTAAGGTTTGTTCCCAGACTTACGTATACAGTATTTTCCTTTTTTATTGTAATTTCTGTTGTTGTGGTAATGATTATTTTTCCTGTGTGTTTGTGTTATAATGTCATTTTGGTTAATTACTAGTTTAAATATTATTTATTATTTATATATTGTGTATGTTTTGTGTTATGTGTATGTTTACATGTTTTGTGTATGTATATATTGTGAATTTCCCCTTGGGATTAATAAAGTATCTATCTATCTATCTATCTATCTATCTATCTATCTATCTATCTATCTATCTACCTGTTCCTGTCTTGTGCCCTATGCTTGCTAGGATGGGTTCCAGCCACCCCACAACCCCCAATCAGGATTAAGTGGGCTATAATGATGGTGTATTATGTGATATTTCCCTTTACTTACCCTTTACCTAGGGGTAAGTGTACTCATCAGATTTGTTACCAGGTTGGTCTGCTGTTGCCCTTTTTTAGATTAACACACGCGTACATAGCTATACGCATGCACACAGAAACTCAACAGTGCCCTATGAATGACACACACGCAGCTGGTTAACCTCTAGCACTTTAAACCACACAAGTGCCTTAGGAATAACACAACTTGTCACTGTCCTAGGACTTCATGAGACTTACATACACACTGACCCTAACCACAACAGTGCCCCATGAATGACACACACACAGCTGGTTAACCTCTGGCACTTTAAACTGCACAAGTGTCTTATGAATTACACAGCCTGTTATTCTCTCAGCACTTGAAGAGACTTACTTATTATCGGCATGAATAACATACGATGTTTTAATGATATCTCAGACCTAAATATTACTTTTGGTCTACAATACATGTAAACGTACAAAGGCTCCGCACTCTTGACTATAGGCCATTTGTCAGCCAAGAATGCCTTAATTTATGTACTTTTTCCTACTATTGGGTGAAGCTCACACCCTCGGCCATAATAAACCTCGCAGCACAAGGCAAATCTCCAGCTGCACCAGAAGCTCAAAGAAATCTACCTTATTACTTCAATCACTCTAGACATTAAGACAAAGTATAGAAAGTTAAAAACAGCATGGTATTTATTACAGGAATAATAATACCAATAGAACAAAGAATAATATAACATAAGACTGATAGTAAAGTTTGTATATATATATAGTCTTTAGAAAAAGCTTACGAAAAGTTAAAAATACCATGCGAGTACTCTCTCCCCTGGTCCTTCCATCCAGCTGGCATCCCAAGCCAGGTAATGGCCGTGGCCGCCCATCACAAAGGGCATGGGGCTGGTTTCTGCTTAGTTTAAAGCATGTTTTCCCTTTTCTGCCATTTTGAGCTTTTCATTACAGCATGAGTTAGTTGTTTTCATTTCTTTTTTTACTTGAATTTAGAATTTAGATTGTGAATTTGGTATTTTGGTCAATTGTTTTTGAGTGTCCCAAATATTTATTTAATAAATATAATTTTTTGACATTTTTGACCATACTTTTTTAGGTACAAATCATAACAGCAGCAGCATCTGATTTCATACATATCATGACCACCAGGTGCTTTCATGAAAATGCAAACAGACCAAATTTGAAATTGAACAGTGTATTAATTTTTAAGGACATTACAGAAGGGAAATCAAGTCCAGTGTAGCTGAAGTAGAACTGCAAACGGTGAGAAGATCTTTTATCATGTTCAAAAATTGAATTTAAAAAGCTAAATTCACTATTTATCATAACCAGAGTTACAACCAAAGTTTTCTAACCAGGAGAGAGAGCAAAACCTCAATAAGCCATTCCTTAATTTTGCAACGTTTCCAACCTGTTTAATGTGCATGGCCATATTTTATAACACAGCTGCCATTATGTCATGGGTCAAGTAACCCATACGTCCACATTAGCAGCATAGTGCCTAAACACACAAAATGGCAGCATCCTTTACAAACAACAGAAAAGGGCAACGCCTGTTCCAACAAATACACACAATGGTGATCTCCATGAAAAAATAACATTTCGAATTTGACTATAACAATCAAGGTCCACAATGGTAGCACAATGAATTTGAAATTTATAAGATTTTTGAATAAACGGTGACACTTAAGAAGCTAAAAATATTATGATTTTGACAGTACATACTTCAGCTCCCAAAGATCTATTGCTTGGCCCTCAGCTGCCATACTCTTTTCTCATATAACTGCTCCATTCTATCATTTCTCGCAGACACCATCACTTTGACTTCATCTGAATGTTTAGAAAAACCACGGAGTCAGCTGAACAAAGTCAGCCAGAATACCAAATGACTGGTACCAATAACGAAGAATAGACCACTAGGACTGGACTATTAATCACTCCTGGAAAGCTGCATCAAAACAAAAAAGGGAATACAAATCATCTTTCACTTTGGGTAACTTCTGTCTTATCATATTATGGACATCCATTCCAATCACACCCACATTAATCAAATTTTGGAACTGTGTACATAGCTTTTCGTCTTTCTTGTGTTCACATCTGATTGTCTAATTATGGTATTGCAAAAAATGTACATATTGTTTAATATTTTTTACTTCAAAGCATTCCCTGGTTTGACTGCTTAATTACACAAGTAGTGGAGTGGTTACTACAGTGGGGTTTCGTTTTGGTTTATCAACATCCATTCCACTTTATTAAAGCATACCAGGAAGATTATTACTCATTTCTTTTGATGATCTTACTACCCTTTAAAGTTTGCGTTTGCCACAGCCTTTATTAGCACTCATGTAGGATTAAATTATACTCCTCAACCTATCCAAAATGTACATCTTTGTGATATATAGCTAGGCTCGAGTTCTTGGAGAAGAAATGGCCATGGAGAGAACATGCAACGGCACACAGCGAGCCACTGAACTGGAAATCAAACTTAAATCCCTGGAGTTGTGAAGCAGCAGCACTGGTTCAGGACATATCTAAGTGGTAGACACTTTTCAGTGACTTTAAATTCCTCTTTTTCATCTACTGCTCCTCTACTGTCCCTCAGGGATCCATTTTGGGTCCTATCTTGTTCTCTATATAAAACGTTCCTCCCCCACACTATGCGACTCTTCAATTCCACCCGGGGGAGTAAATGCTAACATTACTCAAAGTTATTGTCTGCTTTTTTATTTTTATTTTTTCATTTTTCATTTTTATTACTATTTAATTTAATATTGTTTCTTTGTATCAGTATACTGCTGCTGGATTATGTGAATTTCCCCTTGGGATTAATAAAGTATTTATCTATCTATCATATAGTACCTTTCATATCTATCTATCTATCTATCTATCTATCTATCTATCTATCTATCTATCTATCTATCTATCTATCTATCTATCTATCTATCTATCTATCTATCTATATACCTTCACCCTATTGGAGCTATTGTTAGGAAATTTAACATTTCTTTTCACTGCTATGCTGATGATACTCAGGTTTATATTCCCATCTGCAACTCTGCAATAAATCAACCACACAACTGTCTTTCTGAACTAAGATTCTGGATGGCTAATAATTTTCTTGATCTGAATCAAAATAAAATGGAGGTGCTTATAGTGGGTCCATCAGCTAAAGCCCATATTGGTCGTGGACTTCTCGGCTCTTTCTCTGTCTAGCAAACCTCAAGTCCGCAATCTAGGTGTTATCTTTGACAGTAACCTCTCTTTTGAGAAACAAGTTAATTCTGTAGTCAAGAGTTGCTTTTTCCAGCTTCGTCTATTAGGTAAGATCAAGCCCTTTTTATCTTCTAGGGATCTTGAGAAAGCTACTCCTGCTTTTATCTTTTCTCGTCTTTATTACTGCAGCTCTCTGTATTCTGGGATAAGCAAATCTCTGATATGGAGGTTACAGTTGGTCCAGAGTGCTGCCGCTCACTTTCTGGTTGGGGCAAGAAAGTCGGACTCTGTTTCTCCAATATTAGCTTCTTTACACTGGCTGCCTGTCAGTTTTCGAATTGATTTTAAAATCTTGTTGCTAGTTTTTAAACCTTTACATGGGCTCGCTCCTGCATATTTATCTGAATTGTGTGTTTTACAGCAGCCATTCAGAGTGCTTAGATCTTCTGGTCAGTTGTCTCTTGTTGTCCCTCAAGTACCAAGTGTCAAACTAAGGGGGACAGACAGCCTCGCCTGTGGAACTCTTTACCTCGTTACATAAAGGAGTCGCCTACAATTCAAAACGAGATTAAAGACTCATTTCTATTCACTTGCATTCTGTGACCTTCAGTAATACTGGTGGCTTCCTCATTATGATTATGTCACATTACTTCTATTTATTATTTATTTTATTTATGTTCATTTATTTTATTTCTATTTATGTTATTCATGTTAATTGTATGTTTTCTTTTATTCTATTATTGTAAAGCACTTTGGCCACAGCATTCCTATGTTACTTTAAATGTGCTATAGAAATAAATTGACATTGACATTGACACTAAACACTAAGTGTCACTGTGCTGCTTATCAATGCAGAACTTCAAATCAAAAGGAGACAGGACAAGTGAAGTTTCAAAGAGTAGACCAGAACAATCTGTCAATGTTGTTTTTTTAGCTAATAGGTCTATTGTACTTTTTTAAAAGTTAAGGTATCTACTTCAGTTGCATTATGTGGTAATTTATTCCAGAGTCCCACACCAGTTGCTATGAAGAAGTGCTTCCTAAATTCCATCTTGATTTCACTTCTGCAACAGCAACTTCTTACAAAAGCAATTGAATGTATAACAGAAAATTGTATTTAAACATTAGAACAATCTACTAAATGCTGCAAAAGACCAAGAGTACAGTCACATCTGGAGAAATCTGTGCAGTTCTAATCACCACACTACTAAAAAGGTGACAGGCAAGGGAACTGAACTTCTTAGTATTTGAGCAGCAAAACCTGTATGGGGACCGATTTCAGGTCCTTAGATTTCTCAAAAGAGCCAATAAAGTTCATCTGCCAGAATTCTCTCTGTCAGGGTCCTGCATATTTATGTTCTGTATTCTCTGCATAAGTTCCTGTTTTATATTTTCTTTGTATTTCATATATGTTTATTATATGTATTTGTGGAATGTGTATAATTTTTCATTATTGGCCAGTTATGTTTCTACGTGCATATTCATATTCTGTTACATCCCTTGTGCTTTGTGGATGGTTCTTCAAGAGACTGAGCCATCTCCAAATTTGGGCCGCCTCAGCCCTTTAACAGCCAAGAAAACCCACTGGTCTAATGTCGTTCATTATCATTTACACTTGGTGTTGACGCGTTTACTTTGTGTTTATTGAAATACCAGTAACGGATATCGTGCAGTGAATACACTTGGCTTGAGCATTGCTAGTTTTCATCCTCTTTTTCTGTACGTTTAGCATTCGTTTGCTCAGAGGTTGATGCCCTTGCCGCTTCCTGAGCAGCTCTTCTTGTCTCCACCCTAGCAGCCCGCTTCTTCTCTTTTTGTGTTAAAACTGATTAAGTTAGTATTTGGGTTGCAATTACTTAGTACGTTTTCTTTCATTTTCACTTAAGCTGGCACTGAAGTCTTCAATCTGCCTCAAAAATGATTTAAGATATGAAGAGGTAGGGGAAGCGACGGCGAAGGTGGTAGGGATGAGAAAACAACCCGTACGCATGTGCCGCACAGCCGCTCTGCTGGCCACTGCCAAAAGTTGATTCTACAATAAAATAAAATAAAAATACAAAGCGGAATAACCTTGGAGGTCAATCATCACCCCGAACGCGGATAGTAGATGTCATGTAGCATAAGTGTACCAAATTTCAGGTCAATACGTCAAACGGTTTGGGAGCTACAGGTGATTTAAAATCCTGGACAGACAAACGGTCAGCCACAGTAGCGTATTATATATAAATATTATTGTTTATTTGATTCTCTCAATTTCTGACTTCTGCTCTGTTTTTGACCATGATTTATTTTTGGATTCTGTTTTGGGACTTCCTGTTCTAATTGCCTTTTGAGCATTTTTGATATACTGGGCAGTTTTGAAATAGATCTTTTATTTTATAAAGATTCTCTGTCTGCACTTTATATAGGTTGATGGTTACCCCCTGTTGGGGGTATTTTTTTCTTACAGCATTTTCAAACTTATTAGTTGCTGTGGCTAGTTTCCCTGAAGTCAGCAGGTCTCCCTTGGGAATTGGGCCAAAGTAAGTGTGCCTGTTCTGGTTGCACCAGTGAAGAGCCCAGCCAGTGTGGAGGCCCTTGTGGATTTGGCTTGGGAAGAACTCTCACACCATATCCATAAAGAAGATTAAGAGCTGACATGATTGCAGTGTTTAAAATTATCAAAAGAATTAGTCTTTAAAATGAGTTCATCAAGAACATGGGGACACAGTTGAAAACTTGTTAAGAGTAAATTCTGCACAAACATTAGGAAGTTTTTCTTTACACAGAGAACCACAGACTCATGGGATAAGTGACCAAGTAGTGTGGTAGACAGTAGGAATTTAGGGACTTTTAAAACTGAACTTGTTATTTTGGAAGCATTAATTATTATTATTATTATTATTATTATTATTATTATTATTATTATTATTATTATTATTATTATTACTACTACTTTTATTGTGGACTCAGTCAGCTTTCTCCTAGTTAATAGTAATTCCAGTTTCACTCTTTTCTTTGTAAAAGCTTTCCTTTGTAAAGTCCCAAAAATCAGAGTATTTAGCAAATGGCCAAAAACAGTCTACTGATCATTTTATTTAATACTTAATCCATTGCTACACCAAAAGAGTTTGAACTTACTCCTATAACAAAGGGTGCTGGATGGTATTTTTATCCATCAAAGCCTGAACAATTGATATTTCAAAATTTGATAAGCTGCTTAAAGCAACAATTCAGTGTTCCTCAAAAAACAACTGGATTTAAACTTCATTGTGCAGGCCTGCCAATTTCCCTGTGCCCTGTGAATTGAAATGCATTCTTAAAGAAGTGTCTCTTTTTATCTTCTTCTTCAGTCTTGAACTTCTGTAGGAGTGCACCCTGCTGGTCACTCAGCACTACTGCAGAAATTATCTTTAAAATTCCTGAAAGTGCCTGAAATAGAATACAAAAACCCCCAAAGGTGCCCTTGAAGCAAAGAGTAGTGCCCACCACCTCATGACAGAGCCTTCCTTCCATATTTAAAGGGAGCAGAGTTGTTCTACAGGTCTGGTTTCTTTTTAATGTCACAGAGAAGAAAAAAATAGACATGGCTTTCGTGACCACAAATATTCTTGTCTGAAGATTTTTATTCTGCTGGCAGGCAGGTTTCTGCACAGCAACAGGATTAATTCTCAGAAATTCATAGCACATATAAAAAGGTTTTACTTAAGAATTGTATTTTTACCTGCTCTACATCTACTCCATATATGATGGAACTCAATTGTGAGGGTGTCTTGAGGTGCTCTTCAGTGTCACTGCTATACCACTGCTCACTCTCTTGCAACAATCAGGCAGCCATGTTTGGTGGTATAAGAAAATCCACTGTACTAGGAGATAGATAGATAGATACTGTAAATGAAAGGCACTATATGATAGATAGATAGATAGATAGATAGATAGATAGATAGATAGATAGATAGATAGATAGATAGATAGATAAACACTATGCAATGCTTAAATATTAAAGGTGTGATGCAACAGATAGATATGAAAGGTGCTATGTAATAAATAGATACTTTATAGATATTGAGGATGATATTGTATGTACAGTAACAGATAGTTGCTTTCTCAAATGTACAGAGTACCATTAAATTCTTAGACATTAAAGATTCTATATTATAGAAAGACATAAGATTTAACATTAAAGTTATCTGTAACTGTAACCTTTTAAAGATTCTTCTTCCCTCAAATAATAATGAACAGTGACACCTGCTGTAAAGACAGAATCATCTAAGACCTTGGAGAGCATAATGGCTTGTGAATTTTTACTTCAACCTAAATTCTTTAAGTCAGTGTCAATTTCTGCTTATTACTAGACTGCTGTCTTAATTAGGCACTTTATTTTGTAGTTCTATTTACTGTGCCTATCCAAAACACTCAATAGCATATTTTAATTTTTAAGGTTTTTATGAACAGGAAATGTAATAGTCAGTCATTTTCTAACCCAATTGGTCCTGAACAAAGTTGTGGAGTGTGCTGGAGCCTATCTCAGCTAGCACAGGGTGCAAGGCAGGAAGAAACACTAAACGAACAAAGACACACACACAAACACACACTACGGCCAATCGAGTATCACAAATCCACCTGACCTGCAAGTCTTTGGACTGTAAGAGGAAACCAGAACACAAATAAGAAGAAACTCAAATAAACACAGGGAGAAAATGCAAACTACATGTAGGGAGGACCTGTTCCACCCTGGAAATGTAAGAGCTGTACTGAATTTGTAGTTATCTTCTATTTCTTGTTAAATTTAGGGTGGTCCAGATCTAATTATGCAATTTTCATTACGCTATAACTTATTAAGTTTAGTACATAAAAAAATCATGAAGAATCGTCTTTGCACCGAACTGGAATCATCCCTGTATAAATCAAAGTCATCCAGACGATCTGGATCTGTATAATTAGATCTGGACCACCCTGTATATAATATATATATATATATATATATATTGTGAACGCCCCCCGGGCACAGACAGGCGGACATCTTGTTTTAAAACCACCGCACGCTTATTATACAAATTATTTACAGTACTTAGGTCACCAAGACCCCAAATAATGGTCACAAAGACCCAGTCACGTGCACAAACCCCAAATAGTCCTCAAAATCCTGGCCACAATGCCTTTCTTCGGGCGCCTCCACACTCCTCTTGCTTCGTCCTACTTCCACCCGACTCCAGCCCCAATGAATGGAGACGGCCCCTTTATAGACGACCGGATGAGCACCTGGTGTTCCCGGCATTCCTTCTCTGACCACGCCCCAGCGTGGCGGAAGTGTCGGCTGTCCTCCCGCTGCTCTCCGGGCATCCTCCAAAGTCTTCCCCAGCACTTCCTGGTGTGGCGGGAGTGCTGGGGAAACAAGTCCCAAGGCATTGGGGCCTCCTGGCGGTGACCACGGGCTCCTACAGGGAAGGGCTTCCATGCCCTTGACCCGTGGCCCCAAAGCAACCCGGAAGGCAAACCCCACGTGATCCAGGCAGGGCTCTGACCCTCTTCCGTCCCTCCTGGCGTCCCGCCGGTCATGGCCCCTGGCATCCCTGACAATATATATATATATATATATATATATATATATATATATGTATTTATAAGTATTGTTATGCAATACCACCCCCGGACCAGGAGTGGGTACCATCATTAATACTTTGTAGATCAGAGAACCAAGTATCATGTTCATTCCTGCCTTCTGCAAAACCCATCCTTTCCTGCCTTCTATCTCAAAAAGAGCTGCCACCAGAAGTCCCCTTTCACTTTGGATCAAGAGACTGCCCTGTGCACTAGGATTTTTCTTCTTTACTTTCATGCAACTGCTGCTGTGATTTTGCACATGTGTATGCTGTTTATTTTTTGTTCTTGCCAACCATCATTAAACAAGGTTAATTTGAATCTCCAACTGTTGGTGTTGCTGAACCTGTGTATTTTACTGCATATAGAGTATTTTCTTTGTATTTAGTGTGTATGTTTTCTTTGTACTTTACTACATACAGTTAGGTCCATAAATATTTGGACAGAGACTACTTTTTTCTAATTTTGGTTCTGTACATTACCACAATGAATTTTAAATGAAACAACTCAGATGCAGTTGAGCTTAAATTCAGTGGGGTGAACAAAACGATTGCATAAAAATGTGAAGTGACTAAAGCATTTTTTTAACACAATCCCTTCATTTCAGGGGCTCAAAAGTAATTGGCCAATTGACTCAAAGGCTATTTCACAGGCAGGTGTGTTCAAGTCCGTCATTATGTCTTATCAATTAACAGATAAAAGGCCTGGAGTTGATTTGAGGTGTGGTGCTTGCATGTGGAAGATTTTGCTGTGAACAGACAGCATGCGGTCAAAGGAGCTCTCCATGCAGGTGAAAGAAGCCATCCTTAAGCTGCAAAAACAGAAAAAACCCATCCGAGAAATTGCTACAATATTACGAGTGGCAAAATCTACAGTTTGGTACATCCTGAGAAAGAAAGCAAGCACTGGTGAACTCAGCAACGCAAAAAGACCTGGACGTCCACGGAAGACAACAGTGGTGGATGATCGCAGATTCATTTCTATGGTGAATAGAAACCCCTTCACAACAGCCAACCAAGTGAACAACACTCCAGGGGTCATGATCGATATCCAAGTCTACCATAAAGAGAAGACTGCATGAAAGTAAATACAGAGGGTGCACTGCAAGGTGCAAGCCACTCATAAGCCTCAAGAATAGAAAGGCTAGATTGGACTTTGCTAAAGAACATCTAAAAAAGCCAGCACAGTTCTGGAAAAACATTCTTTGGACAGATGAAACCAAGATCAACCTCTACCAGAATGATGGCAAGAAAAAAGTATGGAGAAGGTGTGGAACAGCTCATTATCCAAAGCATAGCACATCATCTGTAAAAAACGGTGGAGTCAGGCAGTGTGATGGCTTGGGCGTGCATGGCTGCCAGTGGCACTGGGACACTTGTGTTTATTGATGATGTGACACAGGACAGAAGCAGCCGAATGAATTCTGAGGTGTTCAGAGACATACTGTCTGCTCAAATCCAGCTAAATGCAGTCAAATTGATTGGGCGGCATTTCATGATACAGATGGACAATGACCCAAAACCGGTAATTCCGCCACACTGGGTGTGCCGGTGGAAGATTGTCAGGAGCCACCTGAGGCACATCCGGGTGATTATAAAAGGGGCAGCCTCCCTATGTTCGAAGGCTGGAGTCGGGTGTGGAGAAGGACAGAGCTCGGAGGAGAGGCGTGGAGGCGTACCAGAAGAGAAGAAGGCATTGGATTGAAGGCCTGGATTTTGAGGGAGTTTTGGGGGTCTGTGTGCACAATTGTAAATAGTAGACTTGTAAATAAACATGTGGTGATGCTTAATACGATGTCTGCATGTCTGTGTCCAGGCCATGTTCCACTGTATATATATGTACGAATGTTGACTATATGAGTGAGGCACACAGACTCAGACGGACAATAGCAGACAATTGCCAGAGAGAGAGAGAGAGAGACGCGCTGGGCAAGCGAGATAAGGAGAGAGAGAGAGAGACGTGCTGGGCGAGCGAGCGAGATAAGGAGAGAGAGAGAGACGCTGGGCGAGCGAGATAAGGAGAGAGAGAGAGAGAGATGCGCTGGGCGAGCGAGCAAGATAAGGAGTTAGACAGAGAGAGATGCGCTGGGCGAGCGAGCGAGATAAGGAGAGAGAGAAGAACCATCAGCTCAGTTGTGATCACATAACGCTCAGCAGACAAAGTGTATCCATACTGCTCATATTGCAAGACATCACTCGTTTATCAAGTCAAAATTTATTAAAAATTTTTGCTTGTCTTGCAAAACACCAAGTTAAACCAAGTTAGTATATAAACTGAGGTTCCACTATATATATATATATATATATATATATATATATATATATATATATATATATATATATATATATATATATATATATATATATATATATATATATATATATATACTGCTCAAAAGAATTAAAGGAACACTTTTAATCAGAGTATAGCATAAAGTCAATGAAACTTATGGGATATTAATCTGGTCAGTTAAGTAGCAGAGGGGTTGTTAATCAGTTTCAGCTGCTGTGGTGTTAATGAAATTAACAACAGATGCACTAGAGGGGCAACAATGAGATGACCCCAAAACAGGAATGGTTTAACAGGTGGAGGCCACTGACATTTTTCCCTCCTCATCTTTTCTGACTGTTTCTTCACTAGTTTTGCATTTGGCTACAGTCAGTGTCACTACTGGTAGCATGAGGCGATACCTGGACCCTACAGAGGTTGCACAGGTAGTCCAACTTCTCCAGGATGGCACATCAATACGTGTCATTGCCAGAAGGTTTGCTGTGTCTCCCTGCACAGTCTCAAGGGCATGGAGGAGATTCTAGGAGACAAGCAGTTACTCTAGGAGAGCTGGAGAGGGCCATAGAAGGTCCATAACCCATCAGCAGGACCAGTATCTGCTCCTTTGGGCAAGGAGGAACAGGATGAGCACTGCCAGAGCCCTACAAAATGACCTCCAGCAGGCCACTGGTGTGAATGTCTCTGACCAAACAATCAGAAACAGACTTCATGAGGGTTGCCTGAGGGCCCAAATGTCTACTGCCCTGTGCTCACTGCACAGCACCGGGAGCTCAATTGGCATTTGCCATAGAATACCAGAATTGGCAGGTCCACCACTGGCGTCCTGTGCTTTTCACAGATGAGAGCAGGTTCACCCTGAGTATATGTGAAAGACGTGAAAGGGTCAGGAGAAGCCGTGGAGAATATTATGCTGCCTGTAACATCGTTTAGCATGACTGGTTTGGTGGTGGGTCAGTGATGATCTTGGAGGCATATCCATGGAGCGACTCACAGACCTCTACAGGCTAGACAACGGCATCTTGACTGCCATTAGGTATCAGGATGAAATCCTTGGACCCATTGTCAGACCCTACGCTGGTGCAGTAGGTCCTGGTTTCCTCCTAATGCACGACAATGCCCGGCCTCATGTGGCAAGAGTATGCAGGCAGTACCTGGAGGATGAAGGAATTGAAACAATTGAATGGCCTTCACGATCCCCTGACTTAAACCCAATAGAACATCTGTGGGACATTATGTTTCGGTCCATTAGGCCGCCAGGTTGCTCCTCAGACTGTACAACAGCTCAGGGATGCCCTCATACAGATCTGGGAGGAAATGCCACAAGACACCATCCGTCGTCTCATTAGGAGCATGCCCCCGTTGTCAAGCATGCATACAAGCTCGTGGGGCCACACAAGATACTGAAAAGCATTTTGAGTAGCAGAAATTAAGTTTTTGAAAAATGGACTAGCCTGCCACATCTTCATTTCACTCTGATTTTAGGGTGTCTACACAATTGAGCCCTCTGTAGGCAGAAAACTTTTATTTCCATTAAAAGACTTGGCATCCTTTTGTTCCTAAGACATTGCCCTGTCGTTATTTGTATAGATATCCAACTTCATATTGAGATCTGATGTATCTAATGTGTTTCTTTAAAGTGTTCCTTTAATTTATATGTGAGCATATATATATATATATATATATATATATATATATATATATATATATATATAATGTAAAGAAATAAAGAAACAAGCATAAAGGTTTTGGGTTTCCGGCCCTGTTTACTGTAAAAAATCAAAAAAATATAGCAATTATTTGCCACGGTCAAGTACATGAAATCACTTCAGTGTTTGACCGTTCAAAGATGGCAGCGGAGGAGTATTTATGTAGGAGGGGCTGGAAGTAGAGGTATGCTGGGTAGGAACCGAGATGGATGATGGGATTGATGATGTCATAGGTAGCCGACAGAGGAAGGGCGGAAGTAGCGTACTGCTGGAACTGCTGAAGGTAGGCTCATGGCGGCGGTGCGTCTTTCTTTCTGTAAGAAACAAAGAGAGAAAGGTTAGTACCCCGCCACTCCCTCCTGGCATATGACTTTCCGATCTTATTTAGGTCCGTCCGCGACCCCCTACTCGCACGTGCGTGACAATATATATATATATATATAGTGTATACTTTGAATGTGGCTGATAAATGCTGAGCATACATAATTATGATGCATTCTCAAATGCACTTGTATCATTTCATGTCATTTATCTCCTATAAAAGAGAATTTTGAAATAATTAATTTAGCACATTTGTTGCATGCCCGTGCTAATAACAGAAGGGGGGGCAATGCAATAACCAGTACAATGCCTGGAGTGTACTTCTATTTAGGTAGCAGGAGTGCACTACAGCTGGTGGAGGATATCGTCTTCAGCACACACAGTTTTTTACCTACCAAAGGTGTTGGTACGTACAGTGTGTTCTCAGCTAATCTGTATAACATTTTCATTGTCTCTCTGGATTGCATCTTTTGTCTAAGAGTACTTCTTTTTGTGTCATTGTGGGTTGTACTTAACCATACTGAATTTTCAAAAGGAACACTTCCTACATTTATTTAAACCCCGAATGATAGATACTTTGGCTGGTTTGCTTATAAATCTAATCATGTCTATGGACATAAAACAAAAGTTTGGAAATTTTAATCAATTTTTGCATCCATATCTATCCATTTTCTGAAGTTATTTTTTAATGAAGGGACTGCTGCTAGGAATCAGAATGGGGTTTGGACCCTGTAGGGAGGAAAGCTACACTCCATCATTATGACACTGCATTTCCATTTATATATTTATTTATTCATTCATTTTTTCATATATGATTCTCCAATCGAAGGTTGTGGGGCACTAGAGTGTACCCCAGCACCATCAAGTGCAAGTTAGGAGCCAGTTCCAGCCATGAACGCTCACACATACGACATCAGCGGAGTGGCACCAGTTTGTGACATTTTTTCACTGTTCATTCCCTTCAAAACTTACAACTTTGCCTCCTATTCAGGATTGTGGGTTCCTTTAGCATATAACAGCAACATGTCAAGAACCGGCCTTACAAGACATCATTGGCCAGATTAGAAATGTATATTAAACATACCATGAACTTCTTTTGGATGAGGTTACCGAATGGCCTTGAGGTATAGAGAGAACATTCAAACTCCACATATACTGTGCTCAGTTCAAGACATATGATCCTGGTACTTTGAAGAAACCTCTGAACTAACATGCTGCCTATTATTAAAATTTATTACAAACATATTTAATCCAATTCTACTTAACTGGGAGGAGCCACCACCCTTCCCAGTATCGCTGGACACAAGGCATTATGAGCCAGCTTTATTAGGGGAATATCTTTCATTTAAAGGTTAAAATGGGGCTGCTGTCACAGTTTGATGAGCAACATCAAGAACTGTCAAATGTTTTCTGTATGGAAGTCATGAGATCATCCTGCATTCTTCAAATGGAATTGACTCACATTGGATTTGAAATGTAGCAGTATGGATGACTATCAGCAAATGTGGAATGAGTTCATATTACTGATGTCAGTGTTGATCAAAGACAGGAAAGTGAGGTGTGGGATATTTAAAGGACCTTCTCTTATCATGACTGCATTAGTCTGCAGTCAGGAGGCTGAAATTATACCGCTCTGAAGGTTGTCATATGGAGACTAACTTTATTTATTCTCTCGTTCATTTTACAGCCCTGCAGTGCTTTGGTTTGTGAAGCTGTGGGGATAAGTGCAGATCAGCAATCCAGCCTCAGGAGATTCTGTAAATGGCTGCTTCAGGAGTCTAAGTTAGGTTTTAATGTTGCTTATTTATGAAATGTGTACAATCAACAATGTTTTCAGAGTTGTTTATTATTATTTTATTCTTATTTATTTTGTTTTTGAGTTTGTTAGATTGCAGTTTGTATGTAGAATCTCTATACAATGACCTTTTTTCATTACACACCTTCTGTAATAAAGTGATGCAATATTAAAGTTAAAACAAATTTGTCCGGTTTTATTCATATGGCCCCATTTGAACATATTTGCATTTACTGTGAGTGTGCTAAACATAACCTTACATTCTCACAACCACTGAATGCAACTCAGGGGTTACAGAGGGGCCTGGACGCAAGGTGGGATACAGCCCTGGATGGCACGCCAGTCTATCAAAGGACCTACTGTCGCTTACACAGGGTTCAGCATGGAAACGCCGGTTAACCTGCACTCATCGGGGATGTGGGAATAAAGTCAGAAGAACACCTGAAGAACCCATGTGGATGATGACAGGGCATTTGATTGGATCAATGATACAGCGTCGCTACTAACTGCTCCACTCTGCTGCCATAATATACAACTAATTCCTGGCAACTTAGAATTAAAAAAGTGTGTCTATAATAATATGTATTAATTTAAAATTATACATGCATTGACTGCATGTGAAAGCCGGGCTAAAAAGCCTGAGTTTAAAGGTACAAAGAGGATGTGAAGTCCTGAAATCAACTGGCAGGCTGTTCCATACATACCCTGTAGGCTGTTTATCCAAAGGTCTCATTTTCCACAAAGAAAATGCCAATGATGCAGTATCTGAGAGGTCTGCTAGGAACATGCTTGAAAACATGTCAGACATATACCCAAAGGCAGGTGCATTAAGCAATTTATCTACCAGGTAACAATCATAAAGTCAAAACTTAAACTGGCAAGGGATTAAGAAATTGGTGCCAAATTTCTTTCTTCTAGTTTTGATCAGGAAATGAGCAGCTACATTTACAATCAGTTTTAATTTCTATAAAGAGTTCTTGGTGAAGCCACACAGAAGGGTATTGCAGTTGCCTGGTCTGCTAGTTATCAACACATGCTGGGTGCCAAAATCTGGATAGATAGATAGATAGAAAGTGTGAACAAGACACTTGGGGAGTCCACCCTGTATATTGTAGCGCCAGACAACAATGGCAAAGAGTAATCATAGGAGACTGAGTCAATACTGACTGATCTGGTGAGTTGTGGGTTCTCTTTTATACTTTCTTGGCAGGAAGAGTCTGGTGGAATAGGAAGGGAAGTGAGGTCAGTAGAAGGGTGTGGTCTAGAATCTGAAGTAGGTGGAGCTTTAAGTGGACTTCCCTTCTGAAAGTCTATTAAGGAGGGAGAAAAGGCATTAGTACTTTTCATCAACCCCAGTCTCTTTTGCTTATCCTCAGCTAAGCCCTTATACTGCCTTCCATGCACACTTGTGTGACGATAGATAGATAGATAGATAGATAGATAGATAGATAGATAGATAGATAGATAGATAGATAGATAGATAGATAGATAGATAGATAGAAAGTGAGAACAAGACAGTTGGGGAGTCCACCCTTTATATTGTAGCACCAGACAACAATGGCAAAGAGTAATCATAGGAGACTGAGTCAATACTGACTGATCTGGTGAGTTGTGGGTTCTCTTTTATACTTTCTTGGCAGGAAGAGTCTGGCGGAATAGGAAGGGAAGTGAGGTCAGTAGAAGTGTGTGGTCTAGAATCTGAAGTAGGTGGAGCTTTAAGTGGACTTCCCTTCTGAAGGTCTATTAAGGAGGGAGAAAAAGCATTAGTAGTTTTCATCAACCCCAGTCTCTTTTGCTTATCCTCAGCTAAGCCCTTATACTGCTTCCCATGCACACTTTTGTGACGATAGATAGATAGATACTGTAAATGAAAGGCACTATATGATAGATAGATAGATAGATAGATAGATAGATAGATAGATAGATAGATAGATAGATAGATAGATAGATAGATAGTGTGACAGATTAAAGCTTTCTCGCTCCCTTGAACCCTCAGACCACTCGTCAGACACCAGGTAAAAGTCCAATAATAAGATTTATTATAATAATAAAGTGCACAAAGCACGCTCCTCTCCACAATTCTCAATAATCAAAATAAACCAATCCTCCACTCCAAGATGCATAGTCACCCTGCCTCCCAACTCAGCTTGCTGTCTAGAAGCTCCCATAATCCTTATATATTCCCTGACCTGGAAGTGTTCCAATCCCCAGTCCATGTGATCTCCTATCACTTCCGGGTCTGATAAAAAGACCTTTTCTTCACCCCGGAAGCATGCCATTCCCTTTGTCTATGTGACTCGGATGTACTTCCGGGGTGTAGGGGAAATAAACACTGTTCCTCCCTGCAGCGTCTCCTAGCGGCCCCCACGGTATCCAGCAGAGCTGTGAATAAAGACTCCAATGTCCATGATGCCCTGCTGGTCTTTGGGGCACCTCCATACTGCAGGGAGGGCTCCACCTGGTGGCGTGGGGGTATTGGCCAGGATGAACAGCCGGCCATACATCACAATAGATAGATAGATAGGTAGATATTGTAAAACTTGAAACATTACTTGCAGATATGTCATAAGATTTTTTTCTGGGTGTTCCTCACATAGTCATTGACACTTTTATAGCATTCAGAAGCTTATTCAAATGCATATGCAAATAAGAATAACATTCAAAGTGCATTTTTGGTAAAAAAAACATTACTGAATTTTGTGAAGTATTCTTCTAGAACATATGTGTACGACATACATGTATTCCCAAGGTGTGAAAATTCTAAAAAAGAAATGGCTGACCTTTTTTTTTTGAGGAGTAGAACATGAATATTGAATTATAGCCAATATATATGCTATAGCAGGTTAAATCAAAATAACAGCAAATGGACACAAATGAGGCTGAGCTGCCACTCCTCAAATTTGAAAAAATGTGATTCTTAAAAATCTGGAGAAATATCTAATCTGTATTAGAGGATCTATTGCATTTGTGTGATTCATAACACACACTTTGACCAGCGGTAAATAAAACTGGTGCCTCACAGAGCCAAAGTCCAGGTTTTAAATTCTGGCCTGAATATTGTCCATCTGCAGTTACTACCCGTGTTTACTTTTGTTTTTCTCCAGGTATTCCAGTTTTGCTCTAACAAATGCCAAAGACCTGTATGTCATGTTAATTGGTGATTATAAATTTGCTCTGCATGGGTTTGTACATACGAGTGCAAAATAGGCTTTTGCTCCCACCACATAGGATGGCTTGCTGTCAGAATAGGCACTAGGTAGATAGATAGATAGATAGATAGATAGATAGATAGATAGATAGATAGATAGATAGATAGATAGATAGATAGATAGATAGATAGATAGATAGATAGATAGATAGATGATTACTTTCTCCTACTTTCTGCTGTTCTTTTTCCGGTTTTCTGTGGTGATGATCTGCACCATCACCACCTGATCAAAGCACTGTTATGTCCCCATATTGATGGATTGAAGGCCAAACATCCACATGACCATCATCATCTAATTCTTCCACGTGAAGCCTGAAAACCATGTGGATTGATTGAGATCATTAATGTTAGGTAGAATGCCCCTCCGGGCCATTGGACCTTATTTTATTCTTTGTTAATTAGTATTGCCTAATTTTATTTTTATATTCTTTCTTCTTCTTCTAATGCACTTTGAGTTACGTCTATTGTATGAAAACGTGCTATAGAAATAAATGTTGTTGATGATTGTGCTTTATTTGTCATGAAATGATGGTTGGCTTTTTTGTGATATTACTAAACTGTGTGTCAATATTTAAGACTGGGCTAAGAACACACCTAGGCGAGTATTGTTCTAAACTCTTCTTTAATTAAAAAAATACTTTTATTTTTCATAGCTCTTATCCATAATTTTACCATTTTTCCTTATGTTTATTTTTTGCGATCTTTTGCTGATATCATCGCAGTGTTATTTTGTAAGCGGCCTTTCTGGTGAATGCCACCATTTTGGGGCACCATTTCTTGGGTCCTCAGCCATGTTATTCACTGCCAGTCATAGTGGCAGATGTCATCATCACTCATGAGGTCAATTCCTATTACCAATTTAAGTGTACTGCCAGATGAAGGTTAGGCAGACAACAATAGATCACAAAGGACCAGGTGATCAGTCAGAAAACAAAGCCAAAGTCAAAAAATCATAGTTTGTAACTAGAACTCTAAACTAAGTATGCCTAAAAGGTTATCAAGAGTGTCCACAGACTTGAATGATGTGTCCCAGCATGGCGCAAACAGTATCATATGACACGACCTCCGTGACATGTTCCTGACATCTTGCGGTTGCATTGTGGCAACAGGACTAGAAAACGGTGAGACACATAAGAAAACAAAATGGTGCCATAATAATTCCAAAACATGCTGTTGAAGTAAAGCCAATAAAGCATAACGTAAAATAATCAAATAAAATAATTGAAATTACATGCAACACAATAACAGAATATTCTCAGACTAAAGAAACATAACGTATATGCTCGTTTTTAAGTTCTCCTGCGGATAAGTCGGGACTTGATTTAAACATATAATTTCCGGTCGCATATGTTAAATGCGGAAAACTCACGCTATTGGTCCAGGAGATTACGCTATACTAACGCCCACCTGAGAGAGTAACCACGGAGCACACAGCCTGTTTTTTCTATGTATTGTGCCTATGTGACCACACGGTGATACCCAAACTATTCCGAAGTGACGTTTGCACTGTTTTGTGTTTTTTTGTGTCTCACACCCTCATACACCTTTATCTACGATGGAGCGTTCGGAAGAAAATATGAAGCTGGTTTTAAATTAAAAGTTGTTAAAGTGGTGAAAGAAATTGGTAACTGTGCTGCTAAAACAAAATTTGATGTGCCTGAGAAACTGATGAGAGAAGCAATAAAATGTAAAAAAAAAACAAATTTAAGTGTTGTATTTTTAAATGGTCATATAAGTCGGGGTCTGATATTATGACCGATTTTTCAGGTTTCAACATCCAATTTATACGTGAATATTTAAGGTAAATTAACAAAACACAGTCACTTCTAAAATAAAACATACTGCCTGTTCATTAGACCCAAGCCCAACAAACTGAGTGAAAATCTCAATCGTTGTTCCAGTGACGCCCATTCTTAACATTTTCAAGAGACTTTTATTAACCAGCACAGCCTGAAACCACTGAAAGTGTCAGGTGTCAGATGTCTTGTTTTTTTTATCCTGATCTCTTCCCATTTTAATATGGGGTTGCTATTTTTGAGTAGATTTCTCAAGTACTAATCACGTCGGACCATTTTTGTTAAAATCAAAGCTAGATTGTAATATACTTCATACCTATAAACCTATTTCAATTTATTTTTTCTTTCAAAAGTACTTAACAGCTTCAGTCTTACTTTACTTATGATAGCTTAATAAAAGTTGTAGTTTGTCCTTTGCACTGCCCACATTTTGTTGTTTGTAGCATAATGTTTTCTGATGCAGGAAATGCTGTAGTAATTATACTAATACTCTTAAAAAGTATCTATCTATCTATCTATCTATCTATCTATCTATCTATCTATCTATCTATCATATAGTGCCTTATCTATCTATCTATCTATCTATCTATCTATCTATCTATCTATCTATCTATCTATCTATCTATCTATCTATCTATCATATAGTGCCTTATCTATCTATCTATCTATCTATCTATCATATAGTGCCTTATCTATCTATCTATCTATCTATCTATCTATCTATCTATCTATCTATCTATCTATCTATCTATCATATAGTGCCTATCTATCTATCTATCTATCTATCTATCTATCTATCTATCTATCTATCTATCTATCTATCATATAGTGCCTTATCTATCTATCTATCTATCTATCTATCTATCTATCTATCTATCTATCTATCTATCTATCTATCTATCATATAGTGCCCTATCTATCTATCTATCTATCTATCTATCTATCTATCTATCTATCTATCTAAACACAGCCTTTGACACCACTGAGCACATTATTCTGAGTCTGACACTTTTTAACATGGTAGGCCTAAATATTAGCTTTACTGAGGCAGAATGCAACTTGGATGTTATCTTTGACAAAAGATCTTTTACTACACACCCATCTCAAATATACTGGAAATTTTCAATTTGAGGAAGCTAATTCACATATTTATTTGTACTAGAATTGAGTACAGCAGTTTGTTATGGCCTGCAGTTATTTCTATTTGTAGCTTTCAGTTAATTCAAAATACTCCTGCAAATACTCATTACTAGAACCAGCTAGTATGCCACATAACCACTGTTCTTAAAGCTATGTCGAGTTTAAGGCCAATTTCCAAATCTTACTGGACATAAAACTATAAAAGTTTAATTGGCCTTATCAACAAAACTGGAGAAAACGTCTGAGACTCAATGAGGAGTGCTGTACAGAAATAAACTGAATTAAATCCATCCATTCATTATCCAACCCGCTATATCCTAACTTCAGGGTCACGGGGGTCTGCTGGAGCCAATAACTGAATTAAATGCTTTATAATATTATTGTCCTGCCAAGAAGGAAAAAGGCAGAGAGAAAAAAAAACAGACTTTCTCTTAAAATGCCAAATCAGAAGAATAGCAGTTCAGCTGGGTTGCAGTATAGCCAAAGCCCACCTTCTTTTTTTAAACCCAATCATTCCCTGCTACAATAATAAGCTGGAAATAAGCACCACAACCAAAGCACTTGGTAAACTTGTAGTCAAAATGTTCTCCATAATTCTTAACCCTGAAATCACCAGGAAGAGTCAACTGCACTGTACACAATACCTCAGATATCAATGCACTTGTGGTGGCAGCTTTTAAAGTTTTAGGCCAATGACATCACGTGACGCATCTTTTGAGGGCCACATCTTTGGTGTGTGTCTGGATTTCATCTGGAGTGTACTCCTGTCATCATCAGGACGTCATTAGACAGAGACACCATACCGTAGGACAAAATCTGTTCAAAAAGGCTCTTCTCTCGTTCATCATCATTTATCTAAATCTGGTAACTGGCCGGTGTTTTGTGCCTTGCTTGTGTGTGATATCTATTGTGTCCATCCCTTATCCAACCCGCTATATCCCAACTACAGGGTCAAGGGGATGTGCTGGAGCCAATCCCAGCCAACACAGGGCGCAAAGCAGGAAACAAACCCCAGGCAGGGCGCGCACACGCACACACACAAACACACACACACACTCTATTGTGTCACTTAAGTGTTTTCGTCCAGCACCTCCTGACTCATCAGTGTGAGAAAACCCCCACATATTTATGGTTTGACTCGTCTTGATGTTTACTTACACAAGACATTGAGCCCTATTTTTATTCCTCTAGACACAAAAAACTTACATTTTAAGTTAATTTGTGGACAACATTTTTGTGCAGGAAATTACACACTTATGATGGAGTAAACTAATGGGTGACTTTAGCAAAAATTATCAAAAGGACTTGAAATTGTTCATGCCACATCAACAGAGTCCAGGGGTTCACCTTCAATAAAGGGTCAAAATTACTCCTTTTGGCAAAACTTTCGAAAAACGGGATCGGTAAACTAGGAGGGTGGAGTGTCATTTTATGCTATTCCAAGGCTGCTGATCCATAAATATGATAATATTTTTGATATCTGATTCCTAGCCCTCTAATCCACTCACTGAAGGCTACAACTGTCAAATTTCCAAAATAAACATGTGGGGTGTCGTTTTAGACTATTTCAAGGTCAGTGGTTTTGAATATGAAGTTATTTCTGATTGTTGATTCTTTATTAGGAATCTCATGAAGTAAATCATTACATTTCTTATGAACTCCCAGAATTAGGATGGCTTATGCTAATTCAGATGTTTTGTTAATTGGGTTACTGCCATAAGGGTTTATTTAGGTGGGTTATTGTGTATTTATATGTATATAATAAAATATACACTTTTTTTTAAAACAAATATGCATTTTCTGTGGTGGGCTGGCACCCTGCCCGGGGTTTGTTTCCTGCCTTGCGCCCTGTGTTGGCTGGGATTGGCTCCAGCAGACCCCCGTAACCCTGTAGTTAGGATATAGCGGGTTGGATAATGGATGGATGCAATATGTATTTTTTTTAAACATATTGACCTCAGTGTGTTCCATCTCTGTGGGTGGCCCTGCATGCGCCTGTGCTTCTGATAAAATAAAATAAACCGCTTGTTTTTTAATAGCATGAATCTTACCACCCTGTGCCCACTGCAGAGTTAACTTGTAAACAAATGATTCTTTCCATCCAACTATTCTTCTCCACTTTTTATTAACCATTTTTTTTTATTCCTGCACAGTCACTTTATTTAAGTACCTACTGCAAACACAACACAAACACAACCATACTCACTCCCACCAGGCCAGCTTAGGAGAGCCAGTTAATGTAACCCCTAAAAGAAGTGGACATGTCACGATCCTGCAGAATGCACACAGATACGAGGGACGTTCAATAAGTTTCTGCACTTATTTATACTCTGTTTATTAAGAATTTCAAAATAAATGATATCCCTTTTTCACATAGTCACCTCCATTTGCTCTGTAATGGTCGTACCAACCATTTAATGCTCTATTAATACTCCATCCCGTCTTCACCATTTCCAACGAAAATTTCAAAGTGCAGAAACGTTTTGAACGTCCCCCGTAGTAAATGGGCCAGAATTTCAATTTGTAAGGCATTAGCACCAACTACTAGTGGTAACACCACACAGTGGAAATTGAAGGCAGAATTTCTGCTTTAAAAGGAAGCAGTAAAAGGCAGCTGACAGAGATGAAAATGCTCTATGTCGCAGTGGTGCGACTGTTTTCTTTTTTCTCCCTTAGTCTAACCGACTTCTAATTGACCATAAATTCCTGTCTAAATTTTCTGGATGATTTGATTATCATGTTCTGAACTTTACTTTAAACTAGAATCACATTTTATTCTTTGAATACTTTTTCACTTTATCTTTCTCTGTAAGTACAATTTTTTTTGAACCCTGGACTTGTCTTAATACAGTTCACTGAAACAGACATGTAAGAGTTTGTGACAATCCTCACTGACGTAGTCATCTTAAATTAGGTGACCACCTTCTGCGACCTCTTCTAGGTCTACCTTGGCGGAGTGTGTTGATACTTTATGTAATATGAATTTGGAGAAGACAGGGCCTCATAAGTATGTTGAGGAGGAAAGACCTGTTACCAAGCAATCTGTCAAAAAAAACTCTCATGCGAGAAATGTTGTGTGACAGGGCGCCTTGTACTCCTAGTGTGACAACAGATCATGGAATGCAGAACTCAAAGTATGCATTCAACACAAGAGGC